>NW_020799117.1:14147557-14186516 GCF_003259725.1 Athene cunicularia | reverse complement strand
GAAAAAAAAAAAAAAATCTGAATACTTGATTTGAGAGTTCTGGTATAATCACAAGAGAAGCAGGTAACAAACTCACCAAACTGCCGAGCCTACCTGTTCAGATCACAACTTCATATAGAAACAGTCTATGCAAATAAATATCCCTTAATTCACTCATACAGCCCAGGTTACTTTTGTATCTGTAAATGGAACATCCTCTCTAACAAATTCTACCCGTTTTACTCAAAATTGAAACACCCCAGTCAAAGGAATGGACCAAATGTGAGATTAGGTCCTATCAAGATTTAAGTATGGAATAACTGGACACTTGATCAGACAGTTTAAGCAGTGATCCCTTTCTTGGTCTTTATTACCCAAAAATTTTTGTTTTCTCCTCTCTTACGATACTCCATCAACCTTGTATGTAAAGGATGCTCAAAACTGTGAGGTGTTTGTGTCATGGTTGGGTTTTTTTATTAATTACCTCAAGACTAAAGAAATAGAACAAGTGTCCCAGAAAGATTTCATTGTTGTCAAATGTGTAATGTTTATAACCCTGTCCTGGTTTTGGCTGGGGTAGAGTTGATTTCTTCTTAGTATGCAGAAGAGTGCTGTGTTTTGGATTCAGTATGGGATTTGGTATGAGAAGAGATCAAGGACTCTTCAACTCTCCATGTCCTGCCCATGTCCAGGTGCACAAGAAGCTGGGAGAGGCACAGCTGGAGCACCGGACCCAAACTGGCCAAATTTCATATCATGTAACATCATGTTCAGTGACGGAGGAGGGTCAGCTGGAAAGGGAGGGGTTCTCTCTCGCACTTTCGGGATTGCAGTTTTGAAATCTTGGCTTCTCTGGAATTGTTAGCCAGGAACAGGCTGGGTATTAGTTGGCGGGTGGTAAGAAATTGCATGGTGTATTTCCTGTTTGTACTTTCTATTATTGTTATTGTTTTATTTGATTACAATTATTAAACTGTTTTTAT
Source organism: Athene cunicularia (assembly GCF_003259725.1). NCBI lineage: Eukaryota > Metazoa > Chordata > Aves > Strigiformes > Strigidae > Athene > Athene cunicularia. The sequence goes on along the minus strand of NW_020799117.1, from coordinate 14,185,554 downwards.
CTCAACATATGAGTCTCCCTTTACCCCCACCATCCAGGTGGGGGAAAATGACTGAGCAGCTCTGTGGTGTTTGGCTTCTGGCTAGGGTCAAACCATGACAAAGCCATACCAATTACTAATGTATAATCTAAAAAAAATGCAGAATTCCTTATCTCTAATGTCTCTAATTAATTACTATTTAGAAAACAGTTTAACAAGCTTCAGAATAGCTCTGTGACCATAAAGAAGAGATCAGGGGACTGTCCTGCCTAGCACAGAACTGAAGTTGTTTTGGAGGGGATCGTAAGAGCTGGTTAAACCACAACAGCACAGATGACAGGGATGATGGAACTGCTGAAGTAGTTTACCAGTATGCAGTCACATTTAATCTTGGCTATTAATATTCTCCTCTCTCTCAAAAAACCTTTCAACAGTCAAATCTAACTTTGCATTTCTTTAAAAAATCCAAAATTCCCAGCATTGTACCAGGTGACACGTTTCAAATCTCAGAGGAAAGGAATAAATTCATTGAATCAGACCACATTCCACAGCACGTCAGTTCTCCTTGGATACTCTTAGTCAAGCATCTGGAAACAGGCTGGACTTGCATGTGAGGCAGTTGTGCCAGAAGACCCACATTCTCTTCCCAGCTGCCACTGGTCTGTGTGTTGTCTCTAAAATCACTTCATGAGTTTCTGCATGATAGCACAAGGAACCGTCAGACCTCCTGAGTCATGGAACAAATAATAGTCTGGAACATTTATCTATAATAAGGGTATGAGAGAGCACAAGGTCATCCAGTTTTCCTCCTCCTTCCCACTATGCCCTAGAACTCTGACGGCTGATAAACTCTGTGGCACTGCACATCAGCCAACTGACCTCGAAATTAAATTTGACTAGTCTTAACAAAAAGGCCTACAAACAAGAGAAAAATAAATTCTAGCTATTCCTTTAATATTTAGAGTAGCTTGACACTCCAAATGAAGCATATTTTAAGCATGATAGAATGGTTTTGTAAGAACATCTCTGCTTGCTCCATGGCTAATTAAGCCATCCACTTGTACTGCTGTCAATCTAGGAACCTCCCACTAGAATCAAAAGAGAAAGAATAAGAGTGCCCATGGTTTAAAGACATTTCATTAATGCGTATCTTTGGTCATAAATTACTGTTTACCTGTCAACTGGGTTCAGAACACCCACAAGGTGTTCTTTGAAGTTAACCTCTTGGATTTAAAGATTTTTAAACAGCTGTTGAAGGACTGTTTGATCTGAAAATCTGAGTCTTTTGAAGTTGAGAGCTAATGGAAGATTTTTTTTTTTTTTTGACAGTGATCAAGCAGTTAATGAGATAAAGTGATGGGAAGACAGGCTTAATAGAATATGTGAATGCATCTCATGATTTTTTTTTTTTTGATAAGGATTAACAGGAAACCCAGACATAGTCAGGGCCACATGAGTCAAAATCATAACGAAGAAGAAAATTAACTTTACTCAGACACAGCTCTTTACTGGAATCAAAGCTATTTTGGGACTGTACTCTAAACCCCCTCACCAATGCATACAAAATAGAAAATTAAGCTATTAGGGATTTGGCCTATGCTGTTTTTGCATGCTAAGATAGCTGGTCCCTGACACATGGCTAATACACCAAGGAAAGGGCATGGCTACACAAAATGAAGATCTGATATAAATGAACTATACTCGTGCTCTTAATGTTTTTAAAACCCATCAGGCACAGAGTGTTTATAATACCCTGAACATTCCAAGAATTGCCTTTTGAACCCAAGCAGTGAACCTTTTGAACTGTTTTATTGAAATAAAGTGCTTCCCAACAGTAAAGCTAATATTAAGGCATTAATGTTTTGAGATACAGAAACATCCTGCTCTTGTCAAACAAAATCCTCTGATTTTGATCAGAGCACTGGTACTGATCAAGTTAGCTGCTCTAATTCACATGGGATACAGCACCAGAAAAATCAAGACACAGGAAGAAAAGTCAGTCCAAGGACAACTTTTAAGCTAAGGACAATACGTTTAAGAGGTAAAAAAATTCAGTAGTAGATTAATTTCCTTATATTAAAATACAAATAGACCAGAATCATTATTTACTATGAAATTGAATAAATCCACTTGCCAGTTATGTCTGACTTGGTCTTCATTAGGTTTTGTACAAGTCATTTACCTAAGTCAGATAAAGAGGTCTAAAAATACAGAAAAGTATTTTTAATATATCTTTTTAAATGGGGACATATTCTACAAAGGATAGATAACAATAACATACATTTGCTGTGGGAAAAAAAAAAAAAAAAAATTGTTCCCCCCTCAATTTTTGCTACTTTTGTAGAAGAATAGTAAGACTACCTTGAGCATTAAAAAAAAAAATAAAAAAAAATCAGGCTGTGGATACAGTCCACACTTATTTGTGTCCTTCTTTAAATCAAGCACACCATTCCCCTTGAAATCAACACCTGAAGATGATGAATCAGTCAAAACAGTTGGTGAGCAAATAAAATGTTGAAATGTAAAGAAAACAGCCCCATAAAAGAACTTGCAATCTGGCTTGATAGCTTTGCGCACTCTACTTTAGCCTTCATAAGTCACAGTAAAATGGCAGAGGATTTCAGTCCTGCATCCTCTAAGGCTGCAATATAAAAGTGACAGAAATAGCAAATAGAAGCCAAGGGAAAAAAAATAGAATACTTCCATTTATTTCCTTTAGCACATTCTGTTCTAGGGCAGGAGGGCCAAGGACAGTTGTAAAAGAATTGTTACATGACCTAAGTAAACTAGATAAAATGTAAATAACTCACAAAAAAAAGTGGAGAATAAAAGAACACCTAACACAATTTAGAAATCATGTTACAAAATGTAAATATAATCACTGCTAAGTGAAAGTGGTTTTTACTGTCCTTCCATTGTTGCCACAAATAAACTAATAATTACTAACTACATTTGTATGTGTTCTTACAAATCTTCTCTAATGGGATAGTTAGTAATGCAAAACCTCAGCCCAAGACACATGTCTACTATTTAATATACTTGCACAACCTATGTAGTACATTTGTTGCTAATGTTTCCAGAAAGAAAAAAAAAAAAAAAAAAAAACTAATCCCATATCTCATCTCTGACAGCAGCCAATACCAGATGTTTCAGGAAATACAAGGAAACCCTGAGGTGAACCCATCATAACACATTCTCTCCTTAAGGTAAATACTAGTTTATGTTCAGTTTTCTCCAAGGACCATTATTAGCTTGAAGTGGAAAACTGAGAATGGAGTGGTTGGACTATCAAATACTATATTTGCAATAATTTATTTCAGGGTTGCTGTCTCTAATGTCTCACCTAGAGCACAAAGCAGCCACTTTAGCATTCCCTGTGCAAAGGAGATATAAGACTATCCAAGACGTAATGGAGAAGCAGGTAGGAGGAGTGGAAAACCTGAAACTTGCAGCAGTGCAAGGAGTGCAGTGCAAGGAAATGAAATAACTTTTTTTCCAATTTTTTGTTCAAGTTGTAGCAGCAAAGTTCGCAGACCTGTTTAGAATTACTGCTCATATTAAAGGGAGATGTTATCTCTCAACTCAAGCTACTGTGACCAGAGCACAGTCACATCATAAATTAGGGAGTAAATTCTGTCAGTATATCTGATTAGAGCCACATTTGAGGGAGCATTTATTTCCTTTTCTTTTTTTGGTCTTCTATTATACTATAATATTAGCCCAAATCTTCAGCTTTTAAAAGAAATCTTTAGCTAGTCCTGTTTTTCAGTCATCTAATGTGTATTACAGAGAGTAATGACAAACATGAAAAAGCAGCCTATAAAGTAAGTCTGAAGAACGGATGCTTACTAGTCAAAGTGATAGGCAGGAGTCTGGTCTTACCTTCCAGGTTGTAGTGGGTAAGAAAGGACAAAAGAAAAAAATAAAAAACCCACAGGAATTAAAAAATTGAGAGGAGGGATAAAGCTTTGCAATTTTGTCTTTCCAATTAAAAATTATTTTTAAACAAACAGAAATGCAAAACCATTTTATACTCTAATGCATTGGATACATAATGGAAACACCCTGACATTAACAAATCCATACCACACCTCCTAAGGTGAGGGTTATGATGCACATAATTTTATTGGAATCTCTTTCATAACTGCTTGGTTGTGCCACCATGTACTATAGCTGAATGAGCAGATTATGACTCTAATAAATGGCACCATCCACATAAAAAAAAGTTTATCTCACTTGAGAAGCAGTGAGACCTACATTCTCACTTCTTCGCATGTTCAGTAAGAGGCTGTCTTAAACAATATTATGAAAATTATAAAAAGGTCTCTTTCCACAAACAGAAAAGTCCAAACTGCTTTTTAAGCACTTTTCAGGCTGAAACCAAAAGCAATGCCCATTTTTATGGGTCTGACTGAATAAATATGATTTGATGGAATAATTTCCTTATCCTACAGTTACTCATATACTCCATACTTTTAACTAGTTTTAAATAGTTAGCAAACAACCAGAAAGCCAAGGTTGTTTTATAACTGTAATCTCTTGATTAACATAAAACTAAGTAAAGTTTATCATGGGAGTCTCTTCCCAACACCAAAGTAAGTGTTATATTCTCAAGCTCTTAGAAAACTGGTACTTAACAAGAGTCTTAAACAGGATAAGGTGGAAGTCACATGCAGTACTCTGAAGCAGTTTTGTTCACACGAGCAAGCTTAGAGATATATTTATTTTTTCAGTACATCACAGCATCCCTGTTCATAAAGTCTTTGTCATTGATAGTTAAATGGCGACAGGAGTCCACTATTCAAAGTGGCCCCATTTTTTTGGTATTTTCGGGTTCATTAGTACTAGAAGATGTGTCACATAAGGCCCTCCTGACCAAGTGCAAAGATTTGGAAATGACATATAATACATAATCCTATGGATGTTAGCACAGGTCAGGCTCACTCTATTTAGCATACTAGCAAAGGGACAAGGGCTGGACTGGTGTGCTTATGGGAATATGTCAACCCAAAAAAAACAGCCTGTAGTTGGAGTCACCACAGGGAGAGCTACCTAGAGTGGCTTATATTATCAGTCTCGTTACTGTAACTGAAGAACTAAAAAAAAAAAAAGTATCATTATCACACATCAGACTGTATCATCGTTTTTTGAATTCGTAAGATCTGTGATACAGAGAGAAGAATAAATAGAGTGGTGCTCCATATAAAACTGATCTTCCATTTCACAATGTTAAATCCTATATAAACTGATGGGACAGCAAGGAACAATTAAAGCCTTGGCCACAACATGAAAATTTTAATCTCCTGGAGAATTCAGTGACATCAACCTGAAAACTAAGAGATTCAGTACTAACTTAAGATACCCACACTGCTAAAAACTACTTAGCACAGTGTAAAAACCACAATTTGAACAATTTTACCCTTCTTTTAGGGCAAAGTATATCACTGTGCAGAAAAACAATCTGAGCCCTATAGACTGCTTAAGTCTAACCCATGTCTACAGTATTTTGAATGATATATAGACTTTGTATGTAAGAAAGTTAACAGACACTGAATCACATTTGTCAAACATTTTTTCTTACTATGACCTACTTTGAGTTTTCATTTCATCTTAATCAGATTATCTGGAGAAGCCTTTTACATAGTTACCTGTAAACTAAATTGGATGGGAAAGAATATTTACTTCTCTTACAGAAGCTAATTTTGAGAAATTCAACTGGAACTAACCACAGTTATAGAAGCCAATTTTATAGCGAGAAATTTTCTCTCCTCATACAAACAAGTCTCATCTTCCTTCACATATAACAAGTATATGGAGTTTTCTCAGAAGCAAAGAAAAAAAGAATCCGTAGAATAATGAAACAAGAAAATTCACTCCAGTGTTCCAATGTCAGAAGGCTGAGCACAACACTTATTGCTCATAAACAGACAAATGCTGAGGCATAAGTCCAGGTGAGGTTTAAATACAGCATGATGCTATCCTATGTCCCCGAAGTCAAGAATGGGACTCTAGCCATGTATTTTGAGGAAACGCATGCTCAGACTTCAAGTCACACATCTTGCAACTTCTAGACACAAAACCTAATTTCAGTACTAAATAGCAGATAAGAACAAACTGGAAGAATTATTTTAGCTCAGTGTGCATATGTCAGCAGCCAAGACTATATCTTACAGCCACATCTTCCTGCAAATTCTTCCTAGATATGTCATAAGAATAATTTTTAAGATTTCTATTTTAAAACAACTCTCTTTAGATTTCTCCTAGCATGTGCATCATAGGTCACTTCAGAGAACCTGAAACTCAAAGAAAAGAAAAAGAAGAAAAAAATCCCTGAAGTATAGAAAGGGTAGGTACTGTGATGCTATTAACTATTAATCACAACAAGGGGGTTGGAAGCCAGTAAAGCTAGTCGGCTTCATTCCCAGTGTATCACTGAAGAAATTCAGCGATTTTGCTTTCTTGGTTCAGATTTTTAAGGCATATTTTCTATCTTTCCCAAATGACTTAAGGCCCCTGTTGCATCCTGAATTCAAACCAGCTTTCTTCAAGTTCAAAGTAAAAACTGGTACAAGTTGGCCAGACTGATCTGCTTTAAGCGCCTGCAAGATCTGGTATTGCACTGAACTTTGGCAACTCAGTTGCACTCATGAAAGTTGTGAGAAAGGAATTGGTGGAAAGAAACATTCATGAATATGCATGCAAACTGAAGCTGAATTTTGATTTGGCTGCATTCATAACCCATTTATGTTCATTTCTGTGGATGATCAGATGCTAGAGATTTATTCATGAAAATGAACTGAGCACTCAGTCACCAAAAGGGAATTCTGAGCAGCATTTTCAATGGCAAGGTCTGCCAGTGCTGGTGAGCTACACAAGTCACCTAATCAGACAAGGAAAATAAACAAAACAAAAGAGTAATATATGTAAATCTAGCACAAATTACAAATATTCACAGTGAGGTGTTCACAGATGAGCTGCTAATCAGCACCAATTTATTAAGGAGTGGAAGTTCAGTGGTCTGGGTTCTGCCCTGTATCCATCTGCAGGCAACTTAAGTGGTAAAAACTATTTCTGTAACAAAGCATTTGGGAAGCTACAAAGAGGCATGATGTAGAACTAGCTCTCATAAAAAAAAAAAAAAAAAAAAAAAAAAAAAAAAAAAAAAAAAAAAAAGGAACTGTACAACTGTTTGCTGTCCCTTCACAAATGAAAGAAAAATTTAAAAAAAAAAAAAAAAAAAAAAAAAAAGCTGATTGTTTGTTACAACTTGCACAACCCTGCATGACAACCTAGACAAGGACTCCAATTAAGTTCACTGTGATTACTGGTTTACTGAAAAACTGCACAGTGCTAAGGCACAGCCTAACTCTCCTAAATGAGGAGATGATCTCATCAGTTCTCCCACATAAAGACCCTCTTTGCACACTGGACAGATCTCTAAAGCTATATAGCACATCAGATTTCAGGAGGGCAAATGGCAACTTGGCTTAATCGGAAGCCATCAGGAAAGCTGCATCACACCACTTTCTTCTTCAGATTATACGAAAATACAAGAACTGTGTTACAGGAGATTTAAGTTAGAGCTGCACAGAGCCTCAACTGTAAGACTCTCTTACATTTCGGACTTTCAAATTCTTAAATTTGCCCTTTACTTAAAAAAGTCAATGATTTCACCAAGAAAGTTTGATTAGTTTCTTTTACTTTCTGTAATGAAGTGCCATCCTTTTTACACTTGAAAGGATCTTTGTAATAATGCAACATTGATCTTTTGAATACAGATGAGCTAACCTAGATAATAGGATTTGGTAAGCAAAAGAAAGGGCTTCTGAGCATATTATCCAAGGCTCCAGTGCCATCAAGAGGATCTTAAAGAGAAGGCACCTATTCACGAGCAAATGTTTAGATTTGGCATTGCAACAATACTCTTTCATTTCCATTATATTTATAGGTGATCTTTCAATGCAAAGAAAAATGCCATGACATAACTGAGAATGTAATAAACACAGACACAAGCAAGTGATGATGCAGAACCAGCCGTAAAGAGCTAATACAAAGAAAGATGCTCCCATTGGCAGCTTCCATACATAAGAATTTTGGAGCTTTTCTTCTTTTTGGTAGTCCTCACCACATCATAGTGTCTACCTTATTAACTGTAACAACATCTTCTGGAAAGAGGGAACAGTTTAAGAAAAACGTTAACAGCATTTTCCTAGACAGAGAAATTTTTACTTCTTTTTAATAGATATGTTTCTATATTTAAAATCGAGTTTCACAACAGAAACTGTGCCAGCAAGTTCCCAGCGGAAAACTGACCAGTTAACTGCATCCCTAACAGATAACCACCACTTACTGTTTCCTTAGAATGCCTAAGTACAAATCCATCCTGTCCAGAAAACACAGCACAGAATTAGGTATCAAAATACTTGGATTTTCTTGCCAAGTGTACTACAAGCTTGCTGAATTCACTTTCTAGCCAGTATAACAAATTTGCACCTTTATTCCTCCATCACCTTCCTCCATTCATTTACTTTCAGAACCACCATGTGACAGCAGCAATTTGTTATGTGCTTGTAACACGTTTGTATTGATAGTTCTGATTCATAATCTATAATATTTTCATTAACTCTGCCCCTTGCAAATACAGATTGGGTCTGAGAAGGAAAACCATCCTAAAAACAGTCTTAAAAGCAATTCAAGATGGATTCTGTTCATCCATAACCTGTAACACAGAAAAAATGTTTAGCACAAAACCAGCCACATTAAAGAAAATTAAAAAAAAATAATAAATTCAAAGTACCTGTGCCAAACAGCACTTTGTTTAAATACCACAAAAGTAAAACCCTTCCCCTCCTCCTCCAAGAGAAAAACATAGCTTCTAACATATCCAAGCTCTTGCCAGGCTGCCAAATCATTGTCGTAATGGAACAGCAAGAGCTGAACTCAAACTGTGCCTCAACACCGTTTTCAAACACAACTCTATTCCAAGCGTAGGCAGAGCCTTTGAGGAAGATAACATAAAGAGTCATTTCAGATGACCTTTTTGAAATCTTTTTATGATATAGCCCATTAACAGGTTTATTGGGAATGCATTTTGCACCAGAGAGATTTGTATTGGTCTGGATAACTTCAATTGGACTTCTCCTATGCAGAGCAATCAGATTTTGCTGGTGACAGCACACATGTGCCATCATTTCAGCTTCAGCTCTCCAGGCTTTCAGACTACTGAAACACAATCATTCTATATTCAGAACATCAAGCGTTTCTGTTAGACCATGATAGCAGCAGGATATCTCCCGATTTTTTTCTTTGCAAGTGCCTTCAGGCAGCACCTATAGATTGGTAGTTTAAGAAGAAAGACAGACTGAGCCATGGCTTTAACTTGTAAACAGGGTCTTTGAAAGAGCAAAGGTGTGAGTTTGTCTCCAGTAAAGCAAACTTACTTTGCTGTTTGCTTTAGGCATTTTTGCGATAAATCTACAGAGTCGGAATGGATTTCCTGTCCATCTCTGCAAACTTGCCTTTTACTGAACCAAGCAAAACTGCCAGAATTTTATTTCCAATGCCAATGCATGTGTCAGGGTCAAAGACAAGGGGTCAAAAGTGCATTTCAGGATTAGGTGCATTTCTTTTCAATGCTTATGCAATCTGCTGTAGTAAGCGAAAATTAAACACTAGGATTTCCAGGGTGTCAAGAGGCAGAATGAGAAGGCTCTGGTATTTTGTTGCTGGCTGCTTTGCTGATGCACTTCTGTCATAATGTATGAGCAACTGACACATCCAAATGAAGCAGATGAACATTCAATTTAAAACAGAGATTTCACACATTATTAAAATGAGATTGTTTATATTTTAATTAGATAAACAAAACTAAATTCTATATAGTGTTTTTCACCCCAAGATCTCAGTAGGTTTTGCAAGAAAACTCCAAACCAATTGTGATCCTGATTTTCTTACCAGTTGAGAAAAGCACAATGCAACAACTTGCTTAAAGCCACACAAATTATCAGACTTTGAGTCACTGTTATTGCTTCTCGGCTATTCCACACGTTTCCACACACACCTTCAGCTATTCTAACCTCCCTGTAGAAAAACATACCTGTAATTTTAATGACAGCCCTGGCAGGTAGCACCCAGCAAGTGATGCGTACACACCACCAACTAAATATCATCTATTCTACAAGTGTTACATCAGAGAGGAAATGAACGTCCTGCTCACACCATTAGCATGTGTCCATCAAATTGACAAATGAAGATAAATCAGCTACTCTGCTGCTTCCATCAATATAAATACATAAAGAAACAATAAACATTATAAATTTTTAACTACCTATCTGCTTCTACCTGCAAACATGAAATTCCCTCACGCTTCAATAACGAAAAAAATACACTCAATGAAGTCTAACAAATGTGCCATCTGTTCTGAAAAAGCTGATAAACCGGAGCAGCAGTTAAATGGGACAATACTGACCTCCTGCGGCAGCTTCGCAGAGAAACAACTTCGGAAGCAAATGGCTCATTTCTGAAAACGCGGGAATTTTCCTATGTACTATCCTCATCATTTACCACTGTTGTTGGCAGTGTTATAAATTGAGACCACAATGAATCATAATTCAATTAAAATTTTATTAATTATAGCAAGTAGGATATGAGCAAAGACAGCGCTGGACGGCAGGGGAGTCTGCGCTCCGCCAACTGCTGTACTGAGCAGTTCAAAGAGTCCCTTTGTATACATCTTTACTTCCATGTTCATGAAGTAGTAGAGGTATTCTGCGCATGCTTCAGTTGTTGTTAGGGGGTCGTTTTCTGCCTCCTGGTGGTCTTTGAGGCCGAAGTAAGAAGTCTTCCTCCTTTATTCCATAGTTGACCCCTTGCTTATATGTCCTTATATGGAGTTGTTCTTCTTATTTCTGGCATTTCCTGGAAATCTGGCGTTTACCTTGCACAAGCGGTGTCTGGTTTAGTTTGTGTAAGCGATTGCGGTTATCTTACCCTACACAAGCGGTGTCTGGTAGCTGTTTGCATAAGCGATTTCATATCTTTTGTTGCCTAGCCTTTACATTGAGCTTAACATAAATCTTAATAAACAATACCCTAGTCCATAGTTTCTCACAGCAGCTCCAGGTGAAAGCCCTAGTCACTGGCAGGGGCTCTCAGCCTCAGACACACACTTCAAAGCCAAAGCGAACACCACAGCTCCCAAGGACAGACTGAACAAGGTAGCAAAGCTCAAAGAAGGAAGACTGTTGCAAATAATCTTTGCTGCCTTGCTTCAGTTTAAGTCTATTACATGCATCTCTTTCTTCTCTTTGGCAGTGCACACTGAGATTTAAATTAAACAACATGATGATCTCCCAAAAATCCCCAAAGAGCAGAATCAAAACTAAAAGACAACAAAACCAACAACCTCACCCCCACAACACGCACACAAACATCCTTCTCACAACAGGATGGTTAAGCAAAAGAACAGATCATTTAACGAGATGGTACACTTTCCAGAACGGGCTGGTCTCGAGAACAAGCTTGGTGAACTCCTCCAGGAATAGCCGAAGCTCTTAAAACTGGAGTAGGCTTCCTCCCAAAATAGCATCTGTAGCTCACTCGTCCTGAAAAACACTAGCTTTAAACAAATTCCACCCCAATGTAGTTCACAGGCTGGTCACATCATTATCATGCCTTAAGCTGTACTGCTTCATCCATTACGAGAAGCCATTAGCATCTCTTCTGTATTGCTTGTTCCCTTTGTTGAGAAAAAGAGCGTGCTCAAAGGGCAGCTATTGTTTTTGTAGGCATTGAGATGATCGCTAGCTGCATTTACCTTAAGGAGCATGGCCAAGAAAAAGAGGCGATTTTCTTCCCCACCTAAAGGAAGAGGTGATGTTCATACCCTCTGTTCTGTAACCTCTTCCCAGCACAAGACCAAAATAAAAATGTATCCTTAAGAGGTAATCTATAAAAGAAGCGCAACTACCAGCTAGAAACTTCATCCAGTTTTCATGCACGTAACCAGTAGCACTAGGTACCTTTGTACTTGTTACAGGCTGTGGTTGGGTACTACCATGATGATGATGATGATGACCCTGAACATCACTTACAATCTTATTTTTTATTAATCTGATCTAAATAAAGAGAAATACAGAGAGCAAGCAAAGCATGATACATTAATGTAAAATACTTGTGAGCACTATTACAGTAACCCACAGTCCACAGAAATAGATGGTCCAAATAGACACAATGGTAAAGAAACATTTGTAGTCATAAAACACACCAACCCAGAACAGCACATGCATTACCTCCAATACCTGTCAGAGCTATGCTTTTTATAGCAAAACTGGCTTGTCAAGCACTTAAAGAGGCCCAGCTAAATCTCCACGGGAGGTCTCACAGCCTCAGTCCTCACTGAGGTTACACCAGCACAGTAAGAAGCATGTAGCAAAAACATAAAACTTCTGAACTCAAGAGCCAACTCATTTTACAACTTGGAGATGTCAGAAGCATTAAAAGATCAGGGAAAAAAAAAAAAAGATTCCTCAAGACTCCTTTTAAGTCAGCAGCTTAAACCATTATACTTCCAGAAAAAATTAAGCCCATAGTACCTGAACAAGCACAGCAATTTCTCCTGAAATTTTCTCCATTCAGGGTAGCAGTGCAAAGGAAATAACAAGCATACGCTAGTTCCAAACTAAATCCTGGGGAAAAACAATAAAAATAAACCTACAACCACTCCCTCAAGCCTACACTGCTGAAACCCGCCAAACATCCCCCGCCCCTCAGCTGGGCAGTGCCATTTTGTGTTCTAGAACCATCCCGGGCCACTGGCGGGAGGGGGCGCGGGGGGGGGCTGCAGCGCTGACCTGCCAGGGTGAGGTGAGGTGAGGTGAGGTGAGGTGAGGTGAGGTGAGGTGAGGTGAGGTGAGTCGAGCCCAGCCAAGCCAAGCCAAGCCGGGCCAGGCCGGGCCGAGCCGAGCCGCTCAGTTTTCACTTTCTGCGTTCACATTTCTCCCGTGCGACAAGCTGTGCTGCACATTACGGGGTTTCATTCTCAGAGGAGATAAATGGAAAAACAGAAAACCTTGTTGCATTAATCTTTTTTAACTAATTGTTACTGTGCGGTTTAAGGGATAAAGATGACTTAGGCCTCAGGCTTCAGGATTGGTTTGTACAAAAGAGTAAGTTTCATGTGGAGGAAATAATTGTAAAGCTCAACTTGAATAGAAGTGCTTATGACGTTAAAGTCTGGCCAGCAAGAAGTAGGTAGTGTGTTTATTTAAACGTGTTCTCATAATGCTAGAAGCCCCCACAAAACAGTTCACTTCGTGCTCAAGAACTAGAAAATGAGACTGTCACTTATGAAAGTTACTCTGACCAATTTAATTTCCCTGTGTAAACTGGGTGAAACCTTCAGTGCAGAATTAAAATGAGATTTTGAAGTTATTTCCATTTTAAAGCTCCAGCTGTTTGGAGATCCCTGAGGAGTGCTGGATGCTGCGCTCTAGGAGTGGTGGCACCGCCAGCAAAAAGGCCTTAAATAGGAGAGCCCTTATGCAGGACATGCTTTAGATGGACACCAACTACAACCGCAACTGAAGATAGGACAAAGCCATGGGGGTCTGATCCATGGAGAGTTTTCCAGCCCAAACAAAGTACTCTAAGGTGAAAATGTCCCTGCTCTGCTCTGAGCTAAGTTATGAAATTTTTCATGTAGCATAAAAGCAAAATCATAAGAATGGCTGCTGGAGATGGAAATGAAAATGAAGATGGAGACCCAGAGAGTTGTCCAGGCTCCAGTGATTTCCATCCCTGAGGTAACGCAACACATGGTCTTGATGCTTGTGAGCAGTTGGTGCCTGCAAGTTGAGGCCTGTAACCATTAGTGATAAGAGAAGTGTTCCATTACACTTTAAATATTAAGAAATTCTTCTATCAAACAATCTTTAAATTTGTATTTAACAAGGCCTGAGTGATTAAAATGTACAGAGGAAATATTCTAACCTTGAGAATAGATACATCCTGGCAGAAAAGCTCAAACAAGGCGAATAAGAAAGAACAGCTTGGCAAGACAAGAGAGTTGGAAACATCCAAGGAGAAGATATTGTCCTCAAAAGACTTGTGACCATAAAAGGGAAAAAGGAGTCGGGTGCTAACTCCCCAAACGACCACCAATGACCACCCAAGACCCTCACACATGCATTTGGCAACACCAGCATTATGTAAATGTAATAGGCAGAAAGTGGAGACTTCTTGGAAAATACATGAATATTCATGTATTTAGGGTATATAAAGGATTAACTTTTGTTTTAGTGTATGCACATTAGGTGGAATGATCCTTCCTGCATCAAGGGCTGCAATAAAGAATGCCTGCTTTCTAAAACTCCAAAACAAGTCTTAGAGAGTTCCTCTGCAGGCTTTTATGGTAACAGTCTTAACACATTCTACCACATCTTAAAATGTCTGACTTAATTACTACCAAGGTCCTTGATGTCAGGTTGGAGCCCTTCCTCTATTCCTAACTTCTGTGACAGCAGATATTCATAAATTAATACAGGATCAAGCCCCTGCTCTAGAAACTGCTGTAGTGACTCAGGTTATATTGGGACAGTACTACAGTCAGTTGGGGTTACTTACATGCAATAGAGTGAAACACAGACCCTCAGGTGTTCACTAAGCAGTCTCTGAAAATAAAATTGAGAATTTTTGTAATAAGTGTTACATGATATTTATATCTGTTGTCTCTGCCTTCCATAATCCAGTCCACTAGCTATCTTTTCTCAAACTATGTTCATGAACTTTGAAAATGAGTCATCTTCTGGTTTATGTAGGATGAAGAAATTTTCCCCTCCCTCCCCATAATCCAGATAAATGGTATACACTCCGTCCTGACTACTCAGAGCTGCCAAGCGCATTTATCTCACCTAATCTTCTTTTCCGGGATCCATGCTGACTACCCCTTAAGCAATTACATGTATCTAAATGTTCTGTGTGCATAATGGCTCTCCTTGTATTTTCTGCCACTGAGATCAGATTTACAAGCCTGCAGTGTTCTTCCTCTTCGAGTCATCCTGCTTCTATTAGATGCTCACTGGTGCCTAATGTCGTGTTTTGTCCTTTAATAAATTTTCAGTAAAATATATACATTTTGAAGAGATAGTCAAAATGGCCACCACCAAGATTCAAGAAAGAACACTTTCTAAGCTATGTGTGTCTACTCTCACACAGTCTAGAGGCTTTTCCTTTTTTACAGTCCTGACAATTTTGAAAATCCAAGTTGAAAATGCCTTTTGTAACACTTCCCTGATCAGGGCAAGCAAGCCGGCCGAGCTCCCTGTCTGCTGGCCACAGCACCTCGCACCTGGCCGGGAGAGCGGGTGGTGGGGTACCCGGGGAGGCTTCCCACGGCTCCCCCCAGAGCCGCTCCCAGCAGCCTGATCCTTGAGCAGCTGCGGAGTGTGAGCCAGGGCTGGCCCACAGCGTGGCCAGGGCAGGGAAAGGGGCTGCAGCACCAGCGGCACTCTCAGAGCCCTGACATCTGTTTGCAGTATACCCTCATGATCTAAATCTGTATCTCCAAGCTTATCACTTCACTATTAAATACATTCCCTTACGTTTTTCATAACTGTGTAGTATTTTTTCTGTTTCCTATATTGTCCCTAATAGTTACTACCCTACTCTTAGTCTTCTGTGTTATAACTCTCCTTTCCCTACTGAAGTCTTCTTCAAAAATCAAATGAGACCAATTATACCCTGAGATCTGAAACTAAAATAGAAATGAAGACTGAATAAAAGGGTAATATTTTGCTGAACTTCCATTCAACTACATATGTATTGCCCCAGAGAGAGGAGGAAATAAGTGTCATTAGCTCTTTACTGTGAGGGGCCCGAAGCCAGTGTTTCCAGAGCTCCCCTCCTTTCAGCTGGACTTCTTGTTTCTAACTTGGTCTCTTCCCTTCCTCTGCATTAGTTCAGCATTAACCTCCAGAAGTGAAACCTCTATGTCTGTGGGATATGCTGGCACTTGCCAGGAATGCCCCTGTGGTAACAGTTTGATGAATCAAGTGTTTAGAAGAAGCTGGACTTTTCTCCTGATAGAATCGACTGGAACAGTTCTCAGCAGGAGGGAAGAGGACACTCTGCACAGCTCTCCACTTACTTGCAGTGAGTAGATAACATAGAAGGGGGATGTCAAAAGTACAAGTAAAGGTTCAGCTAAGTATTATGCATCCAGTTCACATTGACTAGGTACATAATATTCCTTTTGTGCTTTTAGAAGTCAGGTTGAAATGAACAGTACTGTTATGAAGTACGCAGGCTGTGTGTAAATTGGTACAAGCACTGCATGCTGCAGAATGGTTAGAGACTTAGTGGGCGTGGTAGGTACTGGCATGTTCCACTCAGTGCTTGGCTCCCAAACAGCCTTGAAATGCCTTTGTAAAAGAAAATTTTATAACGTGTTGAGCATTGCTTACATCTCAGTATGATGAAATATCTCTCTAAAGCAGAGGTTTGCTCTCACAGTATTGTTATTTACATCTTGTTTGCATGAAAAGATAAGATGAATATTACACGTTAATATTTTAGTTATTAAGTATATCTTAATTTATGCTAATGTGTTTAACGTTTTTAGATAGAGGATTGTGTTTATGGATACTGATTATCTTGTACTTTCACTGTGTCTCTTTATGCTTTTTTTCTGCTTACTATCTGTTGCCTTTGTGTATCACTGTCATCAGTGTACACAGTTCCATTTATATTGGAGCTAACTATCCACTAAAGACTTGAAACAGTCATGCACAGACTTGGTTCCTGTTTATTTTTCCTTTAGCCTATGAGAGAAAGTATAGTCCCCCACAGTCCAGGCAGTATGGTGCTCTAGGTCCTCAGTCAGAAAATAGGAAGCTACTGCTTCACCCATGTGTATCAAGCAGCTCTTCATAATGCCTCTCTGATGTTCACACACCTGGGAGGGGATAAAAAAATACCTGCTGCCATCACCCACTGGGCTATGTATGCCTGTATTACCTGTTCTTGCAAGGAACAGTAGAACTATTGCAAGACTTTTGATTTACAATTTAGATTAATTAGGTTGAGAAAGTATACACAACACCACACAAAGAAACATGTTTTGCTTTCATTCACCCTTCTTTTCACAAACTCTTCCTGCTGTCTTCCTGTGGAAACTGAACTCGGAACAAAATAAAGCACCCTTGTATACCACGACACGTTTGTTCATTTTCAGTTCTTCAGCCCTACTCCCATCTTCTGAAGTTCCACTGTCGCAAAGCATGCGCTGCTCAAAATATTTCTCTCCCCACTCCTGCTAGAATACTGAAATACATAATTCATCTTGACCTTGTGCCTTGTCCGTTTGTAAAGCTTCTAATTGCCTGTCTGCTCCAGCATAATCATAAAACCTTTTAACATCTCAGTCCAGTTTCCAGAATTTGACCTTCGTCAGCCCTTCTCATGAATAACAGGCCAAATAAATTCACTTAGACTACTGGCAGTGCCAGCATAATTCATCTTCATCTTTTCTTACTGGGTTTCTCCCTGGCTATTTGCTGCTTATAAATATAGAATAGTGTTTCACTTATTTCTACATTTTCTTAATTCTCTTAATCTTTTTCTGTCATAGAATTGTAGGATAATTCAGGTTAGAAGCGATGACAGTAGGTCTCTAATCTGCCCTCCTGATCCAAGCAGTGTCAGCTCTGAGGTAAGGACAGGTGGCTTTATTCCATTTGGTCTTGAAAATCTCCAATGACAGAGATTGCACAACCTCTCTCAGCAACCTGTCCAAAGTGTCCAACTGTCCTCATGGTGCGAAAGGCTTTCCTTATGTCCACTCTCAACACACATGTTTTCATTTACGTCCATTATCTCTTGTTCAACAGCTCCCTGTCTCCCAGGACTTTTCCTGCAGAGTTGCTCCCCAGCCTGGATCAACTACAAAGGGCTCTTCCTTCCCAGTTACAGCACTTGGTGTTTGTCCTTAATGAATTTCATCAGGTCCCAGTTGTCAGTTCCTGCAGCCTGTTTAGATCCAGCTCAATGGCACCCTTGCCCTTGAGCATACCAACTGCTCCTCACAATTTGGTGTCATCTGCAGGTGTGCTGAGCATGCGCTCCATCACCTCCTCCAGATCACTGCATTTGTTTCTTCCAGCTGTTAGAGAAGGGCACCATTTTCTTCACAGTAGAAATGGTGTAGTTGGCCTTGTTCTTCCAGTATTTGTCTCAAGGCTGGCATTTGCCTCTAAGATGAGTTCCTCAGAGCTGTTGAACTAATTGAACATATATGGAATATTTGTGCTACCTATTTATATCTTTTGAGTCAACAGAACTAAGTGGCTAGGACTGGGATACAAACCAAAGCTTCTTTTTTATCAATTCTTTGACTTCTGTTAATCCTTTTTTCCATACTTTTTTGCCCATCCATCATTCAGGACTTTCAAAACTACTGTCCTGATTTTCCTATATGCTAATGACTTCAAATTTGCAAGCCACTCACTATTAGATGATGATCAGTAATGCTGAAAATTAGACCATTCACTTGTGGAGTTAGAAATAAAAATACACTGGTTGAATCAACAGTCAAGAACAGAAAACTGGGTATTTGAAATTGTAAAGTACAGGGCTGTTTTGGAAACTTTCCACACAGGCAGTGGCAACAAGCACAAGAAGCTGTGCATCAAATGTATCAGGCAAATAAAGTCAATAAAGTGTGTGTGTGTGTATGTGTGTGTATGTATATATATAAATAAAATGAGGATCAGAAACTCCAAGCAATTAAAATTCCTACTGTTGACTAAAAAGATTTGTGTGGTTGAGTGCTGGTAGAGGGAGGAGGATAGCAGGAGGTCAGAAAACATTATGTACATCAGTCTTGAAGGTTCAAAAGAAGCTTTTCCTGTTTGTATGGGCCAAATGTGTCTTTCCTATCTCCTGGCAGTGGGCCAGCCTGAAGGACTAAGAGCCTGTTACCATGACTGTCGGTTACCAGGTAAGCTGTTCCCTCAGCTCAAATGGTAGAACTGTGTGCGTTGGTACCAGAGGACCTTTGCCTATGAAATGTTTCTCTAATCTCTCTGCTCTACTACTACTGTGTGAGCAATAGCTTTTCCAGATTTCTTTAAAGTAAAATCTACAAGCTGTTTAGCCCTTCCTTTGCCTTTTACCAACACAACAACCCCATAAAATGCAGTGCAAGCCCTACCTGCACATATTCTTACTAGTACAGAATCGTCACTGGGGCTGGGGTAGGTGCAGTGGCTTTGGGGACCTGATCAGGTCCACCCCCCTGTGGTTGCTCTCACTACCAGTTCCTAGACCGCAATAAAAAGATTTGGAACTTAACTGCTCCACTCTTTGATACCGATATGAATTACAGTAACCCCAACAGAGTACTATCAAGACTTAAAAATACATGTAAGGGGACAATCTGTATCCTTATTCACCTCTTATCAAGATACTCCCAAGCACTGATGCTTCAAAGTTTAATGCCTGTGCTTAAATGTAAGCATGGTAAGGAACCCTACTGAAATCAGTGGAACATTAAGCACAGACAGAAATCCTTTCTGTAATAGTTTTCTTAATGTAATTCCTAATTCCTGCTGTCTACACACTTTTTCTTTTTCTGTAACTATTAAGGACAATTTTTCATGCTGGCAAATGCCCTATAACATTACACAGCAGCCATTATTTTGGAAGCTAGTGTCACAAAATAGCCAATCCTCCTCGAGAGCCCTGTCTCAGGTTATAAAGAAGCCATTTCAGACAGAAGTCTCATTTCTCTAAGGTTTTAATTAAATACAAATTCAGGCAACTAAGAGTTATAAAGTAAACAAACAACACTGCAAAGCCACAAGTTCCCTGAGCTCAAAGCTACAACTCCAGGTCCCTCAAGACACTGCTAAGCTTACCATTTAATTTATCTTTGAACTCCAAAATCTCACCAAAAACTATGTATATTGCAGGAGGCTATATATTTCTATCTTATTATACAGTTCATCTAAGCTCCTGTTACACTGTAATCCCTAGATGCTCAAGCATTTTTGTATGAGTGGTTGTAAAGTTAACACATTAAACCAACAGCTTAAAGATATGCCACTTAAAAGAATATGCAGTTTTGATTTAATTATAGAGCATGTGAGAACAGAATGGTTAAAAACTTGGGTAATTTATGTCATTATGAGTTAGTGTAAATCAAAGTCATGTAAATCAGGTCAGAAATCACTGATATAATTTGAAATTAAGTTAACTGACAGGTATGCACAGGTCTGTCATAATTCACTAATGTGTTTTTTCATTTAGGAAGTAAATTAGATTTAAATTTTGGTTGTCCATTTTGACAGCCAGTGATCAAAGTGAAAAAAATTCTAAAGCAAAATGAAACACTGTTTTGAAACTTTGGTTCCTGCCCCCAGCCCCAACACACAGAGCGAACACCTCAGTCCTCACAGCTGGGCAGCTGTCGCCAGTCCACGCACAACAGGAGCATCCACTTCTGCCCTCATCCCCCCGTGAGTGGTTGTCCTGCTTTTTGCCTGCTCTGACAGATGCCACAGAGGCACAGGTCACCACGGAGCTCCTGCAGGTGCCTCCTGAAGGCACGTTAGCATGCTTTGGAGCAAGAGGGCCTGCTGCTGTCATCCTCTCCACACACAGCATCCCTTCTGAGCCTCATGAGCAGATGGGCAGCCCCTCTGAAGAATGTATTGAGAGGTGGGCAAATTGTCCCTAACAAACTTAGCTATTTCTTGAGATATTAATCACTGAAAAACTGGTTTCAGCCAGCTGTCCTAATTCAGATGCCCATATTCAGCTCTGTAGCAGAAAACACTCAAATGCATTGATGGACATGTGTGTGTGTGTGTGTGTGTGATGTTGTTACAGAGGGGTGGTGGCAGGCAAGGCTTAGAGAATTGTATTTCAGCTGTTTCTTAAGAACTTGAGCACACAGAAGAACTCAATTCTTATGAATTATTTTTAATGAAGTTTTTCTGTGAATCTGTATTAAGAATGGAACTAACACATTACAAAAATACTGAATCAATGAAAAGCTGGACAGCAAGGTGACTGGATTTTATATGTCCTTATTTCACAGAACCTGAGATGTTCTCTGAGGGGTATCCTCATAAAATACACCCTTCTAAATCCCCAACCCCACTACTTCAGTTATAGTCCCCATGTTTCACAGCAGCCTTCATCTTCTCACAGGCCCATAACAGGTATGGGAAGGAAAGATACTGCTAGAATTGCATCCTAAGCCACTTGTAACTCAACAAATCAGTGTATTAGTTTTGAGGAGAGCAACTGTAGCCTAGTGATCTGGGTATCAGCATGTCGTCTCTCCTTTGCTCAGGGATGTAGCATTTGGTGCAAATGGCTTCTGCCTTCCTCCAGTTGTAGAAATTTAATACTGAAGTGACAGGTGCATTGATCACTTGGCCAGACCCTCTTCCAAACAGCAGACAGAAGATGGGAAAAATGCCAATCTGCCATCTTGTAACTTACATTTCTTTTTGCGTGATGAGAAATGTCACCAACTTCTGTCAACCTGGCTTTATTTGAAATATACTGTATAACATACAGTAGGAAATGAAAGATGCTAAAAGATCATTTTGAACCAAAGTTATGTTTTCCTAGAGATTTTCACATTTGCAGAAAAGCGTCTCTTAATAAGCAAAAGGATTTCATGCATCATCTGATTTTCCTGGTTCACCCCCAAAATTATGAAACCCCACATACCAAAGCAGAAGGATATGTGGAGCTATGACATCAGTTTTATTTTTCTTTCACTGTTAAATGGAGAAAATATTAAATTTTGGAAGTTCAGACAATCTAGCACTCCACAATCCAGCAAGTGCTGTTCATACATTTACTTTATTTTTATTATTGTTTGCAAAATCCCTATCAAACTGGGAATTTATCTATTAGTAAATTAGAAATTTGGAATGCAAGGAGGAAATTTAAACCTTCTTTCTAAAAAAAACCCAAACCAAACCCAAAACAGCAACAACCTGTTTTATAAATCTGATGGGCATGGACATCCAGCTGTGCACAAAGAGCCCTTGGAGATTACATCACCGGCACTTCTGCTACAGAGCTTCTACTGGGAAGGAAATACTTCTTATACCTTAGTGCTTCCCAAAACAGCCAAGACATTTCCTCAAATGACTCACTCCTGGAAAATGTCATTTTTCTGTTGAACTCACAGGAGCCCAACTTTCTGGGAAATTTGTAGTATATATTGCTTCATGGCTGCAAAAGCACTCGTCTAGTAAGAAGTCTACCTTTCCCTGATGGCTTTTCAGTTTATCAGTTATGAGAAGAGAAGCATACCATTTTTGGAACAGATCCATACTTACAACGAGTTTTTTAACAGCAAAATGGAGCCAAGTGTAGAGAATGAGAACTTTGTGGTTTAGTGACCACCTTTTCACAGTGCCTCAGCCCAGCAATAAACCAGAAAGTACTGAGTTTTTATAAAGAGTTCTGTCACTGTTTGAAGAACATGAAACTCTTCTCTGTGCAGATATTAAAACATAAGACTGCTATGAAGCCATGCCAGTAAAATCAGCTTTAAAAGATAAAGGGCACAACACTAAGTCAGCAAGTTACATTTCTATTAAAATGAAGTAAATAGGCTACATTAAATTTTTTAAATTCCAGTATTGTTTTTCCCTAGAACAATAGTGGAGACCTAAAAAAGAAAAGAAACATTTATAAAATGGTAACTTCAACTTTGTTTTACTTTGATACAGTTTAGGGACAAATCTGTATCATCAGAAATAAATCTGAAGAGACCAGATGATATAAGAAACTTTGTTTCATTCATGGAAATCTGCCCTTTGGTTTTAGAAGGCCGGGAAGCCTAGAAGTGCATCTTTGCAGTCTAAACAGAAAATGAGACTTCAAAATCAGTGACTTCTCTTTATCCCTTTGGCTGACAGGGAGCAATGAATAAATGAATATAAACATCAAATAACCCAGAATGAAGATTCAAGCAGGTCTGATTATTGCCAGACCTTCACAATCACTAAGCTGGCAGAAATTGGCATTGCTTCTGTAAAAAGAAGCTGTTCTCTCCTCTGCACACTGAGATCATGTCCCATGCAATCCCAATGATTTTGACCCCGAACCGTTCCTGGATACTTGCCACCCAACACAAATACCTACAGAGCTGTGGAGCCAGAAACACAAAGCCAGAGAAGAAAAGGGAAGAGTACAATGGATTCTTGCAACAGCAACAGAGCTTAAAAGTGATGGGAAAATTACTTGGTTCCACTGTCTCCTGCAGTATCTACAGTGCTCTCTTGGGTGTCTAGACCCAAGGGAGGGAAATGTCATGAAAGGTGTCTTGGAGACTGCATTCTCCAGAGCAACTTCTACAAGGCTTTATGGTGGAAGGATGCTGAAGAGGTGGATCCCCTCTGACAATATATAACTGTAGTCTTTTCTTCATAGAAAGGACAGTTACCTAATTTTTCATTTCCTACTGGAACCCCTGAAATAATGATTCCTTATTCTTGACTTGGTATGAAAAAGGTAAGACGAACTGTCATTTCCGCATTTTTTTTTAAATATTTATGTCAAATATGACGGACTGTTACTGATTTTGTAACTGTTATACGTAAAAGCTATGATTTTCGCCTTGTAAGCATTAAGAACATTTTTTCTTGGCAGGAAAACCATGTAGCTACAGACATGACATTTAAGAACATACTCGCCTTTCGCCTTTGTAATCTGTCACAGACTTTTGTAAAATAATAATAATAAAAAAAGAAATGATAGCCGGATGGAGTTTGGTATTTATTTTTCAGAGACTACATATGGAGCAAAATGGAAAATACATTGCTAAATGAGTATAGATTGCTAAATTTTATGATTAACATACTGAAATAAAGTGTATTTATCTGAACAGAATCCAAATCTTTATACACATTTATACAAAATGATTGAATATCTCAGCTTGGGACTTCCCACATATTTAATTATGACAGCTTGATGTTCATGATCACTTTTGCAAGAATTTAGGCAGAATTACCCCCAAACTGGTTAAAAGGATTAACATAGTGAAGGTTCAATCTACGTAATATTTTTGAGCCATGCTGTAAAAGTTAATGAATGAAAGGAGCTACCCATTTAATCCAGTTATAGTCAGTGTGACTTACTTCAAAACCTTTTAGGTTGATTTTCCTTACACTTCAAAATAAATTTTGAATTGTCAAAACTGCACCCAAGACATTTTTTTAAAGTACTACTAACAAGACCCTTGGACTGCAGTCTAGCTTGGAATATAGTTTTCATTGAACACAGCCTTTGAATATATCTAAACAAGTTTTTGTGAAAGAGGTGCAGTAGGTGGGAAAACTTGTATTGCCTTAACATTTGATTTTTCTATATCTCTAGTCATCCAACTATTCAAGCATGCAGCTAAGAGAACAACATTTTTTCAATATATCTCTTGTCATCTTTGTATCTTCCAGTCATACTGTCATCCTTTGAAACTTACCCCAGAGTTGCAACAATTTACTGTAACTAGCTCCACACCCTTCTTTTTCAAATTAATATATTCAAATTAATACATTCTCCCTTTTGTGGAAAAATTAAGTATTGGGCTGGGTAACAACATATACAAGGTGCAACACATACATAAACTAAATCATACTGCCAACACCTTATATAGAAATGTCTGAAATGGTGCCCAGGAAGCAAGAGTTCCCCAAACCACCCCCATTGCTGTCTGACAATTGTACATTTTAGTAAACACAAAAATGATTCTGGAAATGTAAAAGAGCTTAAAAAAAATAAGTCCATAGATATTTTTTTGTTTTTTTTTACTTGGGAAGATCCATGTATCCTAGGGTGAAATATAAAGATTAATCCAATTTAAGAGTAGGCAAGGTTGAACCACCCCATATTTAAGAATTGAAACCACTTAGAAACTTGGGAGAATCCTAGATTTCGGTGCTCAAAAAAAAGAAAAGAGTATCAGTGATTAACTGCCATCTAGGTTACCTTGAAAACCACAAATACATTTTCAAGATAGAAGTTCCAGAATTCTGCTGCTGTGGCACATTTGTTTTTTAGTTTCAACAGTATCCATCAGCCCTGCAAGACAGGTGACATCGGTATTAGTCAGCCCATGCCACCTGCAGTAGCTGCAGCAGCCTTAACAGACTGCTGAACAAACCAGGGCAGGTGGAGGGGTAAATGATACACTTTTATTTCACAGTTCAGTGTTTAGAGCACTAAGACTGGGATTCATTCACTTGCTCTGTGGGACAAAAATTCAAAATTGCAAATCCTTCCTCCCAGTAAAATGCCCAACTCATCCCTATTAGGTGCTTTATGTTTGGGAGACAAGTGATCCTTTTTCCTTCCTGGTCAAACTGCTCCATTTACCAATTAGCTTATACCAGTTGAAGGGAATGGATATTTAGAGCACTTCCCTGTAGGTGAAAGAGACTGTTTTGGATCATCTCGGGGGGGGAAGAATTGGATACTGTCCTAGTCAGTATTGTCACACTTTTTTTTTGTGGATGTAGTAATAAGCAATTTGAGAAGAGCTTAACAGAAATCAGCAATAAATCCAGAATGGCATATACTGCCTTCCAAATATTAATGTATTTTCCCACATTTTAAAAGTGGAAATAAAGAAAGAACCCCTTAAAGAATTATTTACCTACTTGATTTCAATAAAATACTGTCACTTCTCATTATGTATGCCAAGGAAAAAAACCAAACAAAAACAAACCACACAACGAAATACCAAGTCGACTGTCCACCTCAGTGTTCTTCAAATTTTTTCTTCTTGTGGCTTTTATCCCCATCTCCAATTTTTCACATCAGTTTTAAACAATGTGATTTTTTTAAAAATATGGTGTCAAATTTAATAAAAATTTAGCTGCCTGCAAATATAGAGGATGTACTGAGAATCTTCCTGACCAAGCACTGAGGCCCAGGATGTTTCAAGGCTCATATTTTCAAAACCTCCTGTACCTTTTTTTTGTGTGTACATTTATTATATCCCCAAGCCAGTGGCACGTTGACA
The DNA here is from genome assembly GCF_003259725.1 of Athene cunicularia. Lineage (NCBI taxonomy): Eukaryota > Metazoa > Chordata > Aves > Strigiformes > Strigidae > Athene > Athene cunicularia. Next base: position 14,159,525 of record NW_020799117.1, on the reverse strand, counting down.
GAGAAACACTGATCCAGCCTAATCTAACTCTGGAAATAGTTTTCACTGAATTAAGGAGCAGGGGTGGGGGGGAAAAAAAAAAAAAAAAGGAAATCACTGAAAGCGCACACAGATTTCAAGAAGAATTGTAAATATTTATGATTCAGATATACAAATCCTGATGGTAAAGAAAGAATCAACAACTGTTTCTCATGCTGGCAATATACATTTATTGTCATTCTGGAGATAGGTTACCATGTGTATATCAGGACTTCAGACTAAAAATAAATTGGAATTACGCCGGTTGGAAATGAAAGGACTGAATCTAAAGCTGACCTTTAGAAGGTCTTCAGTTCGTCTATTTTTTTGTGGGTGGGTGTGTCCTTTTTAAAAAAAATTAAAAGCTGAACATCTTCCCCTTCCCCTTCATTTTAACCTCACAAAAATAAATGATCATCCAAATGCAGCTTTTTCTAGTTTTACTAATAATCTGCTGGCAATCTCAAAACATCTATATTGTTGATTCTACAACTTCAGAAGGAATCTAACCTTTACAAACCATGTTCTTCCTCCACTCTACCTGGCTACTGAGTCCAACTTTAAGGACTAGACTTAATCAGATTAAAGATTTGTTTATATTAGACTACTGTGGTTACATTATTATGGTGCAAACCTTCAACATACATGCTTTGCTGTTCCAGAACAAGCTGTATCAGTGCAAGATCTGACACTCTGTGCAAAAGAAGCCACAGTGCTATAAATTCTTGAAATACCTTTCTTCTCCCTCTCATGTATTGACTAACATCTTCCTCCCACTGATTTCACCAAATACTGTCCCCAAAAAAGAGAAAGATGAAGATATTTCATGCTTTTGTACAACAAACAAACTCCCCACTCCAAAAAAATAAAATCTTCCTACTCTGTCTGATCCCCCATCCAAAAACACCCAGGTCAAAGCTCAATGTTCCTCACCCTCCCAACCCTCTTCCAGCTTTTACGTATCACCATAAAAACAAATGCATACAACTTACTGTACAAATATGAAACTGCAGGCATTCAAGTTACAGAACATTCTGAAAATATTTCAAGCATAAAAAGTACACTTGATAATTGCAAAAATAAAGTTTCACTTTTTTAAAAAACATTTTGATTAGAGCTCAAGCAAAACAAACACTTAACAATTCCTACTTCAGTTTAACTTCATAAGAACACCACCTTCAGAAGTTAAAAACAGAAAACTCATATTTTTGGTGATAAAGTATCTGACTATGTCTTTTAATGAAGAGAAATGGTATATACAACAATGGCACAGACCTTAAGCATCAACAACATATTTCAGCCAAAAGTAAGTCTACAAGTGATCTGAGTCATTCTTAGCATCAAATGGTACTGATTACTAAGAACCATAATCTGCTAGGAACAGACATTAAGTTAGACTGGTACGAATGGAAGGAAAGATCCATGACATCAAATAGGCTCAGTTTTTGTCACTGAACTTGTTTTAGGCTAACAATTTCCCTAGTGCAAGACCATGTTTACCTGATTAAATGAAAACTCATAAATGTCACAATTTAAGAACACTTATACAAAACTATTTTTTTCTTTTAAAAAAGTGCCACATACCATACTTTTACTAAAAAAGTTACAAACTAATGGAAGACTGTCTGCCTCCATCTCTTGTCAACAAGGAAAGGCCAAAGTGATTCTTTGATCCCAGCTCGAAAAGGCGTTCTTTGACCTATCCCCAGCATCTCCAACTTGGAGCAGTCTAGCTGAGCATTCCTCGGACGAAGAGCACCCACAACTGGACAATCGGTGATCTAAAAAATAAACAGAGAAAAAACCCAACACACCAACAAATAATCAGAAATTACAGAATCATATTTATTTTTACATATGCTCATGAAGTCTTCCTTCATAGGTTTCTATATAGGTATGTTTCCTTCTTCCCTTCCAGCTATTTTGTGTGTGGAATTTTTTTTGTTTGTTTGTTTGGGGTTGTTTGCTTGTTTTATGTTAGTTTCATTTCAGCGTAAGAGATGTCAGGCAGAGCAACGTGAAGTATCTTAAGTTAAATTCTTCTCACTCAATTACTGCTCATCATTTATGCTTTTCTATGCTTTATTCCTACTTTCACTCTATGACTATAATCACAAGGTAAGAAGTGCTCTAAAATGCTGACAGAACCATGCCTTGATCAATATACTTGAAGAGAAATACATTTAGGCAGAAAAAGTTCGGACTAACTTAGTGTTCTTCATTCTTTTTCTCTCCATCTTCCAAGCCATATTTCAGTTCCATCCTTTACTAACTCAGAATCCTTGGCATTTATTTTAAAATAAATAAAATCTTATTTACATATATTCTCATAACATTACAATATGTCTTTAATAGTAGTCTTAAGTGTCCATAAACCGTCAGAAGTGTTTTAAGCAAATCAAATATGATTTGAAGTGCATGCATTCAGAAATAAATCTGGACACTGAAAAGTTCTTACAGATTTCTACTTTCAAGTTAATATTCTGTCAATCTGTAAGCTTTTTTAAAGACAAAAATACAATTAAAAAAATGGATTCACTTGTGACTAAGGAGAACTCTTCTGCAGAAATACCATTTTGCTACAGACTGTGAAACTGGTTACTGACTGACTGGGTAGTTTTCATAATTCAGCAGGTCAAAGCAGCTGTTGTTTTCCTGAATTAAGACACCAGGCAGCACCCTCAGCAATACATCTGCTGTGCCAGACATACTCACAGAGATCGTCCTGAAGAGGAAGATTATTTAGCTAGCGTGAGACTACTACCTGAAATGATAAAGCACATGCATCCTTCTGCAGGTAGAACAACACATCACTTACTGGTCTCAAGTGGCTGCTGGGAAGGTTGAAAGCATCTGCAATCGCACACGCCATTTCGTACTTAGTCATCTGTTCATTGCCAGACCAGTGAAATGTTCCTTTTACTGATGGGTCCTACAGAACAAACAGGAAACACAAGTTAATAAAAAGCAGCTAGCTAGCCCTCGGCCTAATTCCTCAACCACAATTCCTAAGAATTGTGCAGACTAATCTTCCAGCAAGATCCTATCCTGAAAGGCATCTCACTGATGTTCTAGAAACGTCTCACGCATTTTCAGGGAACACCTGCAAGGGATTGAGACTGAAAACTGGTGTTACATATATCTGACTGACTTGCCACAAACAGCTTCTCTTCTGTAGAATTAACCAGAGGGAAAGGAGTGAGCCAACCAACTAAAGTTAAATCACTGGGGAGGAGGAACTCAGCTATTTTATAGCATTCACTTACTCAAAAACAAATGCAAGAGGCACCACACATATCCCGTTCTGAAAGTTAAACTGCAATTCACGTACAAGTCCGATCAAACAAATTGATTGCACCACGCCCACCATATGTGCATGGTCCATTTTTTTTCCAGATTATATGTATGAAAAATAAAAGTTGTTCCTTGGTTTTGTCACATTGCTAAAGTGGTAATCTGAAGATGCTGTGGTGAATAAACACACTACAGTATTTAAGTCCAGTGGCTTGGTTTTGCCACCTCAGCGTTCTTAATACAATAAACAAGGGCATCTTTGAGAATTTACATCCAACCACCATGAGGTTTTATTAGCCCAAAATGGCAATCTCTAGAAGGTATATAAGAGTAAGTGAGGTTATTTGCATTTCTCTCCTGTATACTAGAAGACACATGACAATTTTCAGAAGGATCTGCCCCATCATTTCACTCACTTTTGTTTCAAATGTCAGAATATCTACTCACTGTCATGTAAAGATGCTGCAGTATTACAGCTAGTTCTTTCTTCCTCCCAGTGTCCCGGAAATGCAAAGAATAATGCAGGCTGTGTGCAGCTTGCATTTGTTCAGAAACAAAGCCAAGAATTGAACTGTTTTTACCCTGAAGAGGCTTGTTTCTTTAAATTCTTACCAGCATTCTCTTTTCAGCCAGTTGTCTGCAAACAGTTGCTACATCCTTGACATTAGTAGGAAATCTTTGTTGCCAGTGATCCATGTTGGCAGATTTATTACTGAACTGCACTTTATCAAACATAACAGTCACAGCACTCTCCTCCAGTCTTTCTACCTCTCCATACAAGACAGGAATCCTAAGTACCGCAGCACCTAAAAGAAAGAATATTTTACAAGTATTAACATTGTTATGAATAGCTATGAATGCTGCAGAATAACCTGAGAAGTGTTTTGGAAGTATCAAGAAATAAGTTAGTGATATTAAGCATCTACAAAACACAAAGAAAACACAATTAATATGTTTATCCTCATAATGTAATTTTAATTTATATCAATTAAAGCAGTTTATAAACACTATTACATAAACTTATTTTCACTTATTCCATTGGTTTCCATAAAATATAACAAGTTTTCATTAACACCATAAGAGAAAACAGAAGGCTTGTTTGGGTTAGAGCAAAAATTTTAAAAATAAAAAAAGCAACTGGACTATGCAGTTACTCCAGCACTCCCCATCCTCCCTGGGTAAGATCAAGAACAAAGATTCCCACCAAACACAAACCACCGTATTTGGCTGCAATTACAGACAAAGATTTTTTTGTGCAGCATGCAGAAGCCTCCTGCATATTTACCAGAAAAAAAAGACATCAACCTTGGAATGAATAAAAAGCTTCACAAATAAGGAATAAGGTCACAGCACACAGTAGTAAACAGTATTGGGTTTCAAGATAGTGATTTGAGAAATTAACAGTAAATAAGTGTAAATAGAAGGCCGTTTTATGGTAGAATACATCATACTAGTCTATCTTGGTCATGAAGCCTTAAAAGGCCTGTTTGAGGGGAAATCCAAGAAGGCTATGACAAATTCATTAAAAGTAAAAGTAATACATAGGTATTAGATAATAATAGTTATAAATAAAAAAGCTATTTGAAAGAAGAAAAAAAAAATCAGTCTTGAAAATGAAGTAGAAGTCACCAAATCATTGCTATTCTTAAAAATTTGTAGGAAAATGCTAACAGCTATTAGAAAAACAAAACCAAAAAGCTAACAAATTATTCTCACAGAAAAGTAAACCAAAAGAAGTATTTACACAAGGAAAACAAATACAGTAAAAAGCCCAACATGACACTGATTTCCTGCTGCTCTAAAACCAGTTATTTGGTCACTCAGCAAATATGCTCTTCCTCTCTTCAAATACTGGTTGAATACCTCTCAATATCTTTAGAAATATTGAGAAAAAGACTGCTTTCCTTTTGTTCTCAGAGAGCTGAGACTTGGAGAGCGTTAATTTCATTACCAAAACATTTTAATTTTATAAGCATGAATACTAAATATAACTTGTATCCCCTCCTAACCAAAGTAAAATGTATTTTCAAAAATTACACACACACACACACAAAAAAAAAACTATTAGTGAAGATTCTTGCATTATACAAAGCAATAGATAGGGAAGTTCTTCACACAACTACAGACTGGATAGACTGAATTCTACCTATACAATATTAGCAAATTAGTGGTTGGAAGACTAATACATCTAAAATATTTCTATTTGTATGAAACAGTATCATTATCAAGAATCTTACTCAGCACCACCTCGAAATTCCTTCTGCTAATTCCACTGCTGCAACCCACTACTGCCTGACAGATCGGGCTCAGAAAGGTTATGAAACAAAACTGAAGTGCTGACTTGAAGGAAGGATCTAATGAGATACCCATGTACTTGAATTTGATGCAGTCTTATCTTCAATACCAATCTAGAAGAAGGAGCAAGTTGCATTACAGTCAAATTCAGAGATGATATTTTAAGAGGTGGAGTGAATAACTTTTTATTTAAATTAATTTTTAATTAAATAGGAATTTTCCTATCAAAGTATTTTTTAGAGGCCTATCATTTTCCAATATAGTACATATTTACTTACTGTAAGACCATCATACTAACGTATCAACTGTTCAATTCTCTAGTTAGGCAGAACAGAATCACCGCGTATCAGACTGACTTATCAGAAGCTTCTTCTGCAAGTACATTGAGATTATTTTCTTAAAATTCTTTTTGAAAACAGAAGTGATACTTTCCTTACAGTATGTGAATGCAAACTGAGAGCATGCTAACTAGAAACAACCAAATATCTCTTTTATACAAGAAATAAGTTTTAAATTCAAAGGAACATGTTCAGTCCCAAGTTTTTTTCCCTTATCAAGTAGAATTTTTAAAATTATGTTTGTATATTTTGAATGTAAATTTTCATTAAGAAAATATGTAAACAATAAATAAAAAAACCCTAGTTGCTTAAAACCAGATATATGTTACTAACCCTATAGAAAGTGATACAGGCAGGAATCTGATGTGTGGGGCAAGCTAGGTGGGTGAAAATAAAATGGATGGCCTGATGGCTTATGTAATGAGAGCAAAACAGGAGATCAGCAAAGAAACCAAGAGTAACAACAAAAGCCCACGTTGATTTTATCTGCACTATTACTGAGTCATGAGTCTGGTTTTCTCTTTAAGTAAACATACATTCAGAACAATTGCAATACATCCCCCTAAATAACAGCAGCTATATATTAACGTGGTAAAGCTTGTATCATTCCAATATATTGACGTATTTTATCTTTCCTTAGGAAGACCTGATTCACAGTAGACAAAGGCTTGTGAATGTCTATCAGAAGATTCTAGTAACACAAATTAAGATCAAACCAAGTGAGAAATAAAGCTTTAGTCAAGCTATATGCAATAGGAATCATTTAAGAGGAAGGAGAATGACTCCTAAGCACATTCTTTTCTAAAATCTCATTTCCATGGTTTTGCAACTTTACCACTGACTTATGACTCTATTATGCTAATATACAAGTAAAAACTCTATTAAAAATATGTGACTGTATCCTTACCTTCATTATTTTCCAGGACTGCCTTTTCACCCTCTAGTTTGGTTTTACCATATAAATTCAGGGGATTTGGTACATCAGTCTCTTTATAAGGAGGGCTTGTTCCATCAAACACATAGTCTGTACTAATGTAGATCAGGAATGCTCCAACTCCAGCTAGGAAGAAAATGTGTATACATAGTCTATTTTAATTCATGCCTTGTTTGAAATTCCAATAAACCTTTAAACAAATCTGCAAAGACCCTCATCTCCTAGCCCCACTCATTCCCACTGCTCTGTCCGTTCACTGATCCTTCACGCAGACATGCCTGCTGCCCTGACACAGAATGGATGGATGTCACACCAATCACCAAAATCACTTTCAGCACGTTGAGTAACTTACTCATATTTACATCCATGTATAAATAAATGCAGTATTTTAACAACAAACCAAATCCATTTCCATTAGATGGTCTCCTTACCTGCCTCTTTTGCTAAATTCCCTGAAGCAGCCACATTGAGCTGAGAAGCAGCGTCTGGTTGACTTTCTACAACATCTGGCCTTCTCTCAGCAGCACAATGCACTATAACATGAGGCTGGAAATTAAAGACTAATTTTAAACAAACGTTGTCAAAACACTGCAGTTGCACCCTAACTCTAGCAATGAACTCCCACCAGCAAAAAGGCATTTCACTAAGTTATATGAAGTAATAGAAGTAGTAGTACTACTTTTAATCATGGCATTCTGAAGAACACGTTTTCCTTAGGAAATAAAGTAGAACCATGCTGCTTCAAGATACCAGAAAAATTGATCATTAGCTTTGTAATTATGATCTTCAGTAGTTTTGATTTTACAGCAAGATTAAAGCTGTAGGTTTGTGGGGGTTTTAACTCTATATAATAGGATAAAATATATCTCACAAAATAATACTCAAAAAAATTCACTGAACTGTTTTTAGATAAGCCATTTACACATGACTTATTTGAATATGCAGACTACTAACAAGTTATTTAAAGCCATTTTACAGAATGGCACCCTGTGTAATGGGTTTTATACACTCCCCTTGCAAATTAGATTGAAAACCAGTGAACTTCTTACTGTACCACACACTAGACCAGTTACTGCTGTTGTATTCAAGCATTCAACTTCAAAAGAACTGCCTTACGCTACTATGTCAGTAACTCACATCTTTTCCTTTCAACTGTCAGTGCAGGTGTGCTGACATCTGGAACCTGCAGTCCAGCTATGGTGATGATGGCAAAGGTCAGAACTATCTGTATCTACACAGCCAATCTATACTCCAGATGTGGCAGAAAAAGCAGCCATAGATTTTTCAGAGCTCTGCCAAAGCATTAGCTCCACTAAAGCCACGTGAACTCAGCACCAGAACAGCACTATCAACTCATTACTAGTTGTATAAAGTACGCTGTCCATCCACTTCATAAACTTACCTGAAACTCATGGATAATGTCATGAACTGCAATAGAGTCCAGAAGATTAATCTGTTCAAATCTGGGCTGAGCTCTTCTATATCCACAGCCAACTGCATTCCAATTATTTTCATTGAATTCTTTAAACACAGCTCTGCCAAGAAGTCCTGTAGCGCCAGTAATCAAAACTCGCCTACTGGGAATATCAACATCCTCCTAGGGAAATGAGAACACAAAAAGTTTTCTTTCTACTATTACTACTGTTTTGTCTTAAAAAGTATCCACGGCTACAGTCAGTGCTACTGTACTAAAAGAGCTTTCCTTGCCACATGAATGTTTTGGAGTATCTCATGGAACACAAAGTCTGGGAACATCAATACTGTACCTAGTCAAGTATTTAAACATATTTTTGAAGATAACAAAAACAAAACTTAAATGGGAAACTCATTTACTTACACAATGAGAGGGGAAAATATACCAAGCCACTAATGACGACAGAATTTTAAGTTTATCCAAAATCTGATAACTGTGCAATGAGTGGTAAGTGAAATGCGGGAAATAAATTAATTTGAAAATGGACACAAAGTATATAATATTTTGGCTCCATATCCCGCAACAAAAAAATCTGGATAGACTGTGCCTGTTAGAGGCTGCAGCAATACAATGACTGTAAGAACTTCAGACCTGACTTTTGTTATTAAATAGAACAGTAATTCATTGTTATTCAACACAATAGTCAATAACAGGGAAACTAAAGATACAGCTCTCTTCTCAGTTTTACAAAATGTATCTGAAAGTGATTTGATAATTTAAACTCTCAATCTATAGAACATACTAAAGATTTACTTCAGCTACTGCACACTTCAGTACTTAAGGCAGTCGCATACATCAGTGCACACAAAGTTCATTTCTCTCCACCACTCACTCACCAGACCATCAAGTTTTCAAGACAGCAAACATAATCATTATTTTCTTTCATGCTTTCCCTTCTGCACGTATCATGAACAAGAGCTTGCTAAAATCAAAAGCATATACTCATGTGCCAGTACAGAACAAAACTTCAGGTGTGCAGAATCCAGAAATCTTGGATTTCCTGACGACTTTATACACAAAACCAATTTGTGATCATTAATTATAATTTTGTAAATAATATGCAAGTCAAATAGCCCAGTCACTTCTGAACATTCTCATGTTTTCAGCATTGTAACAGACTGCTACTTTTAAACTGCAGCACAGGAAGCAACAGAAATCACTTCCAAATTACTGTCTTTCACCCTTAAAGTTAAAAAGCTTTTGTTTCATAATGGTACATGCAGAGGTGTGTTATGGAAACAGCCTATTCCAAAACAATTGCTTAAAGTTCCCAGCACAATGCAAGTAATTTCAACTCCAAACTTTCAGGCAAAGGATGACTTATTCCTATCAGTACCGGATGAAAATTAGTCATTTATATCTGAAAATGACATACTAGAGCAAGTGATGTTTTAAAAAAATCTTCCTTTATCTTTACAGTCAATTTAATCTCAAAACACAAGTTTGTTTACAATTTTTAAAGACTGCACATTTCTCTGAAAAGCGTGAGAACAAGTACTGTTTTTAAAAAATTATGTACTTTTTATTTTAGCAAAAGTCTGAATAGAAGGCCATAGGACAGATTATCAGTGCTTCTATAGACAGATGGTACTTGCTAATAAGTATTAATGACTGGCTGCAGAAAACAGAGTTGAAATGTTCTCCAAAATCATCACATATTATTTTTAATAAACAGAAAGCGACCAACACAGAAACATGTGTCATTTGTAAAATCTGACATTTTAAAGCATCATTCATCTAAGTTAGTTCATTCTATGCATCATAAAGAGGGTATTACGTTAGCAGCACAGCTTAAACCAAACACAGTCACAACACTATGAAGCACAGTTTGCTTCCTGTTGCTGTTGTCTGCAATACTAACTGGTTTTAGTCACTTGTTTATGAGAAGCCAAGATGAAGTGATAGATGTTTCCCATAAATTCAACACAAACTGACTATTAACTTAAACTTATTTCATCTTACCAGAAGTTCAACATTCTGGTAATACAGAACCTGCACAGATTAACTCTGTACACTGCCTTGCTCCTTCCCAGAACGTCCTGTCTCAAACTACAGATAACAAAACTTCCAGTCCAAGAGACCTCAGAGCTTCGACGTTCCTGCCACTGCTGTGTGCAGATGCCTCACTGCTATCCAGGCACAGACAAGAGACTGGCTGTTAACAGCAGCATACAACTCAGGGTATCAACCAGATCATCTTTAACAGTTAGCCAGGCTAAAAATTTTATTGCTGTTACTTACTTTGTCTTGCAAGGAATTAATCATGGTGCTCTAGAAGAGAAGGTGGCAAAAATCTATAGCTACTATCTACTCCTATCAGTACTTAACTGAAATCATATATGGCATAACATCTTTTTGACTTTTGTTAATTTCCATTTTTTTTTCTTAAATATGGCTGGAGTATTAACAATGAAGGGAACTAAGAAAAAAGGCTGCTCTTAACTTTAGAACTTACATTTAGAACTTACAGTAATTTTATAGACAGTTACTATATGTGAATAAAAAACATTCTAGAATTCAAACATTATCCTTTTGCCTGCGAGTTTTATAGCTTGAATGCAAGTTCTTATTCGGAGTAGCCTATCTGCTAAAAAACTTGTACATGTATTTCTCAATGAAGGAGCAATGATCAAATGTGCAAAAAGTTCTCTTAGTAACTAACTTTGAATACTACTACTTAAAAGTAGTTTTGAGCTTTTTAATAAAGGATCCGATTTCACCTTGTTTGATTTGATGTTCAATACTAAGAATCAATGTAATAAAGAAAAATTGTACTCAGCAGCCTCATTCACATAAAAATACACAAGCAATAACATCACAATATTAAAAAATAGAATTTATGAGACCCAAGACTACTTTGTGGACACTACCAAAATACAAATTAAGAGTATAATTTACAAAAATAGTAAAATGTGATGCATTTCACGGTACTTTTTAAGCTTTATGTAAAAACTGAACTTGGTAAAATCAAAAATATCACCTTTAAGGAACGCCCACTAAAACCTAAAGCTACTGGGATAACACAGATCTGCAATGTAACATGTCGATAGAGAAGTCACTACAGGGATGTCACTACGAGACTGGGCTCTTCCCTCAGCTCTGACATCACCTACAGCAACAGAGCGAAAGGCAACGCACCAGGCTCCCCTGGAGTCAGGCCTGAGGAGCCAACGCGTCCGGCCTCGGCAAGGAGTTACGTGTTTCGTTGCTATGTCAAACACTCACTGCGGCGCCTAAAAGCTACACCTGTTGAACACGATTAGTAATAAAACGTGCAACAGAAAACAGCGAACCTACAGAAGCAACAGCAGGCAGAATTCCTGCACAGCGCTGCCTGTTACACGCAAACCCGCTCCGCAGGAGGGCCGCTCGCGTGAAGCGGTTTGACAACGCCGCGGCCTTCCCAGCGCTCGCTCCGCTGCGAGCAGAGCTCTCTCTGCGGGATTAACGCGGCGGTAGCGAGGGCCGATCCGGCGCCACCCGAGTTCCCCGAGCTGGCGGCTGAGCCCCGGGGGGGCAAGGACCGAGACGACCGAACGAACTTGGAATGAAGGGCCCAGGCGCCGCGCCTCAGCGGCGGGGCCGCGCCCCGCGCCGCCGCCATGGTCGGCCGGG
>NW_020799117.1:14124631-14147507 GCF_003259725.1 Athene cunicularia | reverse complement strand
GCTCATTGGCTGAGGCGCGGCCAGGGGGCGGGGCCCAGCAGGGGTTTAAAGGGGCAGCGGCGCTCGGGGGACGCGCCGGGCCCTGGCCCGGGCACGCCCGTCCCGGCGGGGGCGAGGCCGCAGCGATGGGAGAAACGCCCGAGCAGGAAACAGTAAAACACACGAAAAAGCCTTTGGTATAAGATACATCAGCCCTGAGCGCAGGGACAGGCCCAGCACGCGGCAGGGAACGTCTGAAAGCGGGGGCCGGGCGGGTGCTCGCGTCTGGAAACACCGTCCGGGTAGAATCGGTCAGGGGGGCCCTTTCCTCATGGGAGGGAAACGGACGCACAAGGCGGCCCCCGCGGTGCAGAGCCAGGCCAGGACCCCGGCGCCTCCTGCTGTCGAGTCTTCCCGTGACCAAGCCCGCAGACTGAAACTGATCTGTCAGTTGGATAAAATGAATGATCAAGTCCTGTCCTTTACAAAGTGAAACTTAGTAATTAAACCAAAAGAGGTTCTTTGGCTGCTAAGCGACACCTTTAACACACAGCTAAAGAGAAATCAGAAATATCTACTAAAATTGAATAGAAAGACATTGACAGGACAAAGTAGTAGTTATTCATAAACCACTTCAGCCAGCTTCTGCTTGCTTGGAATGCAGATGCCCTATTTCTAATTGTAAGCAACTATGGACATTTAATTCCCTTGCATCACCCTTAGAATTCTATTGAAAATGTAATTCATAACTTGACATTCAGAAGAAAAAACTACAAATAAGTACTGAACTGCTCAGCAGGACAAAAGCGAAAACTCCAAGCACATATCATGACACACCTCTTCCTCCCAACACGGACTGAAAGAGGTCAGTATACATCTCAGCAAAAACAATGACATGGAAATAGAAGTGTTGCCTTCCGGTAGGAAGGCAGGGAAAACATTAGCACTGGTGTCTCAAACTAGAACCAGAAATTGGCCTGAAAAATATCTTCACATTTTTGTCACCAGTATAACAGTTACAAAAACTACATGTGTTAGCTCTAACAGAATATAGTTTTTTTTTTTCTCACATATTTACACTGAATTCAGCAGCATTCTATCTTATTTCAATTTTTATTATTACATTTACTTTGTGATACACTGATTTAATGGAATAGACACAAAAAAATTTACTATAGCCATATAACAGTCATTTAAGCATAATGTATCACTGGGTGACTAAATGCTCTACTCATTAAACTAACATTTCATTCCCCTCAATTTGGGGAGACTAAAGTGCAATTAAGTGTCTCTCCCCTCCTGTTTCCTTTTCCCTGTATTCTGTAATCAAAGAATGGCAGCAATCTGTTAATGCAAGTATCCAGAGCCTTACCTGCTCCATTTCCACCAGCATTTCAGGCATTGCCTCAAACTACAGAAGGAATTACCAGCCTAGGAAATTATTGCAGTTCAACTGCGCATTTGTCCCTTTGTCTGCTTTTGCCTGCAGAGAGCACACAGACTGAAAGCAGCAATAGCTCAGGTGACCTTTGAAACCAAAACGCTAATCCAAGCCCTGTATCACGTGTGGCTCTGAATCCTGTTAAGCTTTTGGTTTATTCCCAGTGGTACCATTTAAGCAGCTCAGTATGAACTTAAACTTTTACTTCATAACAGCCGGCAAGAGCAAGTGCAGCCATTGTGTGTATAAAAGGTATTCAGAGCGCTGGCACTGAGTCTTACACAGCTTTCCTTTCACAGGAAACAGGAGGAGGGCTCTAATTAGGTCAGCCAGGTGGAGGGTTCTAGCAGCTCTTCATTTTACATTTAAAGTAAGGACAGCCTAGACCTTGCTACAATAAAGCAAAATGGACAATCAGAGAAATAATTTATTGTTAAATCATATATCCTTTCAATTAAAACAGTATGTTCCGCAACATGAAAGTAATTGATTCCTGCAGTGAATACTTCAGTCAGCTGAGCTACCAGTATCAAGGTTTCAGGTTTGAGAACGTATTTCATATGTGCATGAAACTGGCAAAACCACTTAGACTGAAGTTGACACAAAGCACTCAATTTCCCCTTCGCTTCCACTCTTCTCTTCCCAGTCTGCTCTACATTGTTTACCTCTGTTTTAAAGCTAAACAAAAAAATCAACATTGCTCTAAGGCTAGCCATAATTATTTGCTAGAATTTCCCTAATTTTTGTCAATATAAGCATGCTCTTGCTAGCCTAAAGTAACACTTAGGCCAAACTGCCCATTAAGCTAGAAAGTTTTAAGAACAGAGACTGTATGCAGGAAGTAGGTAGCCATCATAAAAGGACAGTCCTGTGTTAGGTGCAGTATCTTGTGTCACTTGGTACGCTTCCACCTTGTGAGAAATCCTTGCTAGCTTAATGCAGGACATGTCAAACACCAAAAAATGAGGTTCAGTTAAAAAAAAGTATCTTAACTCAGTGTCCCTGTGTCCATGTTTTGAGATTTGTGAAACCTTCTATTAATATTTACTTACCCTAATAGCTCTTGAAATAAAATGTTCGTTTACATTTTTAAAGACACAATAAACCAGTATTTCCTTTTTTGGTACGAAGGCTTTTCAACAGACATTTGATTTATGAAAAGTGATTTTGCCTTAAAGACTCCCCCGAGGAAGTGAGCAACTTTCAGCAACCATGCATGAAAGATCAATGACATCTTAGGGGAAAAACTCTGGTGTAAGAGCTGCAGAGTGTTACTTCATCCAGTTTCAGTTGCTTAGATTTCCACCCCCCACCCCCCCAACTGCCCTCCCCAGCTGCTCACTAGATGGGGTTTGGTTTAGCAAACCCCTCACTTCCCATCCCCTGACCAGTGGATAGAGGCTGTAGTGCATTATTCTGACTCATTTGATGCTCATTTCCTCTCATTTTGTTTTACCCCATTTACAACTTTTGGACAAGAAAACATTTCTCTTTCTCCACAAGGAGAGCGAACTCCAGTATTCAATTCTTTCAGCAACTTCCTTAAATGAGGCATCTCAAACTTCAGGCAAACTGCTAAAGTGAACACTAAGCATTGCTCAGTCCAAACACCTGAAGTTAATCCTCATCCTCAACCTTCAGAAGTTCAAGTAATCCAGCAAATATCACATTAACATACAAGACCTAGCAATTTCTTTCCTTGGACTTAATATACATTTTTGATATCTTATCTCCTAGGTGTTATCAATTCTAAGTTTATAATGTCAGTGTAAGCGACAAAAGCTTCAACATGCTGAACTTTATGTCCTGTCTCTCTGCAGCACCCATATGCAGGATAGTAGCAGATACAAGAACACCGAGTTCCACAGTTCACTTCAGATCCAGTATTTACTTTTGTATTAGAAGAAATTCACAGGAATTGAGGATAAGGGAATTGAAGGTTGTCTGTATTGTACAGTTCAGCTAAATAATTCCTGTAAGATTAGAGAAAACACAGTCTTTGAAGCAAGGCCAGCATTAGGCTTTGTTGTGAATATTAACACTAGAACAAAGAACATGAGGTCAATTACACTATGTAATTTGACATTGATTTTTATCCTTGACTGTGAAGGAAATAGACAAATTCTTTAATTTGATTTTTTATTGTGCTAAAACATTCTTAATTTTAGATGCAATTAAACAGATCCTTTACACCTTGGCAGCATGCAGGTCTATACAATGGGTATCCTCCCACCCAATTAAAACTTTCTGTTGTTATTCCCCTGCAGGTATCACTGATTAACTACAGCAGCTGGCTACTAAGTTATTATCACAATTGAAGAGTCCAGTGAGCACAGCATTCATAAAATACACATTTCTCTTAAGACACTAATCTTGGCCACAGTACGCAAACATTTAGGTAAATGCAGTCAATTTGAGTTCGACCTGAAAATCCTCTTCTGAAGAGTAGCAGCTGCATTATGTAGCCACAGGATTCAAATTATCATGTCCTGAATATAGATCCTGTTAAGAATATCAAAACTAACTGTACAGTCCAATTTTCTATGTTGGTTCTACATTACAGAGGCCACAGAAGAAATAAGGGTCTCCTGGCAGCATTCCTGACATTGCTATTGAAGAAACCATCAACAACAAAATTAATTTAATATGGAATTGTATATACGTGAGATACCAAAAAAAAAAATCTTCCATGAAGTCAGATTTCCTTTGCCATCCTTATTCTCCAGTGCTTATTCACCTTTTCTGGACTTAAAACTGCTCCATCAAAACCAAACTGACCAGCTTCAGCATACCCCAGGAGTGAAACTGAACACTTCTGGAGTTCAAGAGAACAACAATGTTACCAGGAGTCTGGAACACATAGTCACCCCATGGCTTCTCAGCAAGAATACTACCAAGCATAGGTTTTCTAAAAATATATTATACCATTTAAGAACATTTCTCTACTACTCCTACTAATTTGTATTATATACAGCATCCAAGGTCATCTTGAATAAGTAGCCTGTTGAAGTCTTCTGTAACACATGAGTTTGTTGGTGATTTATGGTATTTTTCTTAATACCAAGAATAGATCAAATGTTTTTGTTACCTGCAATGGAAAAATATTACTAAGTTTGGGTTTTTGACTATTGCTCCTACCACACTGTGTAATTCTTTGCCTGCTGGGGGCAGGAAGGCACTACACTCCACATAAGAGGCAAGGCAGAATTTCAGACCCTGGAATATACTGTGAAATGAAGGTCTAGTTGAGATCTACAGTCTCCCCCTCCCTCCTACACTGCTTCCCTCCATGTGCCCCTACACTCCCGCCGTCTTTTCCTCCACTCCAGTCACCTGCAGGCCTTCTGCATCTTGCCTTTACACCTACAGCAGTGTAAGGTCCTGCCAGGGGCCAGCTTAAGAACCAGGGCCCAGAGCTCTGGCTGAGCCACCTGTACCCCTACCACCAGTGCAGCAGATGCCACCATCACCCCATCAGCTGTAAGGGGAAGCTGCAAGCAATATACAGCAGCAAAGTTCCCATCTTGCAAGGTGATGCAAACCAGCTGAGTCTGTAACCTACTCCTTCCTCTTCCCCCCATCAAATGCACTTTCTATGATCTGACCTGACACACCACCTGCTCAGCACAGGCTGGAGGAAATGGCTGGGAAGCACAAGAGCAATCAGAGCACTACAAGCACCCCATTGATGCAGCCTTCAACATCTGCTGTGACACACACAAGGTGCCATGCTCCTTCCTTCCCCAAATGCAGCAGACTATACAAGACCATCATACCTTCTTTGGTTAAGTGTTACAAGGACATGGGTACATCAGTATCTAAGCTTACCTTCTTTAAAAGGAGTTTTTGGAGGAATATTTTCCTTGCTATCATGCTGGAAAGCTTTGGAAGGATCAAAACGCTTAATGCCCTGGTTTGCATATACTTGCTCCTGAAGATCTCTGTTGGTTTGTTTTTCTTTCGCTAGCAATGCACGCAGTTTTGAGACATCCTAAAGAAAACATAATACTTAAAATTTAGATTAAAAAACGGAGAAAAGCTTGCTTCATCCTTTACTGAAGTAGCCCTTTTGACTAACACTAAACACAAACATACATGTACAATTATTAGTGGCGTTAAAAAACAAGCCAAAATCAGAGCTGTAGAGAGACCAGCAGCATGGTATAACTACTGTATAACACCACAAAAGGAATATGGTAGCCTGAACTTTTCAGGTGCTGCTTTCAGCAGAGTTTACTAAGTCTAGATCCTCCAAAAGAGCTAAGAAAAACCAAGCTAAGAGGAGGAGTAGTTATTTGCACTTGTAATCCCTCTGTATATCAGATTCCCTTGGTGTTTCTGGAGGCCAGTGGTTTATTCTAATATAGCTCTACCAGGGCATTTAAGAAGCATAGAAAGTGGTCTGCAGGATTAGTCTATAAATATTTAGAGCAACTAACCAAGAAATCAAGTAAAGAAACTTGAAGATTTCTAACCTCTCATTTCACAAACCTGCTTAAGGTGCATATTGTCTTCCTTCAGTTTCATGACATGCTTGATTTTTTGCTTCTGGTTCTGGTGGCCAAGTAGTTTGGCATAAGCATCACTTAGTTTATTCAGTTCTTCCTGGGCTGCACCATGCTCATTTAAGAGTGCATTCTTCTCTGCTTCAAATGCATCTAGTTGTTGCTGAAATACATATTGAATCTTTTACAAATCTTTAAATTAAATATAGCTTTTTACTTAATTGAACTACAAAGAAAATTGCTTTGGGAAGAGAATAGATGGCTCAAGGGATAGTAACTTAGGAAACCATTGCAGGATAAATGCCTTAAAATAGGAAATAACATGTTTACTTAAACAGTCAACTGCACAGGTCTTAACAGATAGTAATCAACACCCACTCCATAACACACCTGAAAAGGCTTGGTTTTGTTATATAAATCTTTGTACAGATTACACCAGGTCTTCATCTCTTCTTTCAAGTTCGAGATCACACCTTCATTTATGGTTTTCCTAAAAAGTAAGAAGTTGAGTTTCATTATGCTTACTGTTAGTTCTCAGCACTACTTCACACTAAAAAACTTTGATGTCCTACAATATGCAGGTTTAGTTTGAGAACAGTCACCTTGATATTTCCAGCTCAAGTTTTCTTTTCAGATCTTCATTTTGCTCTTTCAGTTTTTCTTGAAGTTCAGTCATTTGTGCGAGACAAGACTCCTTTGTTCTCTCTGTTTCTGCTTCTTTTAGTGCAAGCTTTGTCTGGACTTCTAAAAGCATCCTAAGGAAAATACCATCCATGCTTAATCAACCCTTTTTTTTTTTTTTACACTAGTCTAAATCTGAAAAGACAAGTAACCATGATTGAAAAGCTGTTAGTAGAAGAACCGAGGTAAAGTTTGCGCAAACAGTGCTACAAGGAAGAACAACAATATAGAAAGCAGTCAAGTTCAAGATGTATGGTATTTTTAACTCCTCCTATGAGGAAGCAAGCAGTGCTTTTGAAGCAAGGAAAGATCATATGTTTCTTCCTTACGGCTGTGTAACACCAGCAGCTTCTAGTGAAAGACACTTTAGTAATTAGAACTACATGCAAAGTTTTGCTCAAGCAGAAACTAGTCAAGGCTGTTCCATGTGGATGTACTCAAGGATTCAAAAACTCTACACCTAAAAGCACTGCCTTCCCCCTCCAGCTTCAGCTGTTCCCTGTGTCACCTAGGTGAGGACTAAGAATCCAATCCCTGCCACACTCAACCAGCAAATCAGAAAGGAAATTATTATTCTTCCTTCAGTTGTTTTCCTTTTACCAGCAGTAATGGAAACTGGAGGCAGTAATAAGGAGGTGGGGAGGACAGAAAGGGCAATGTCTTAAGCAGCACAGGTATTTTGAAATAAGCTGGGGTAAGCAGTAATTGTCCTGTGGACAGTCTTAATATACTAGCTATGGACAAACAAGACAGCAGAAGCATAAAATGCCTTCATAAAGTGTTGTATAAGTCAGCAACAACAGAGTTGGGAAGATCAGAAATGCCCAATGCATTTTGGCCAAAACAGCATTTTAACATAGCTGAATGAGTATTTTATCCACATGCAACAGTTAAACATTAGAGCATAGTCATTGATTTAAATCCAGCTTCAACTTCACATGGTAGCTAGGAACTACATTAAAAGCAGCAGAGAAGGAAATCTTCCAGCATATATATGTTCTATAACACAGCTCACGTACAGACAGTTACCACAAGTTGCCTAACAGGTGACTGTACACCAGGACTTTTTAAGACTAAACTTCCCCACTTCCTCAGATAGTAAGTCACTTGCCCACAGCAGGGGACTTTCTCCTGCTCTGTGCAGTGAGCTGGAAGGAGAACATACATCACTGGAGCTGCTGTCAGAGAAACATGCCCTCAGCTAGTGGCCTGTGTCTTGGGTGTTACTAAGCAGCTGCACTGTGGTGCTTCCACAGAAGGCAGAACGAGGACCTTTGTTTACCTCACCACACTGTGGTATTTATGGATGCTTAACTGGCATCTGCTTGTGAGCAGAATTTGAGGTGATGGATTATTCAGAACAAAGTGGCAAAGGGTGAGCTCTGTGTTAAGTATTTGTCTGTCCCTGTGGATCTTATCTGTAGAGTAGTTGCTGTAACTTATTTCTGATAAAGACCATATTTCAACACAGTTCAGTGTTATCCTTTTCCTGTATGTTCCACATAAACGACAGTCTAAGCAATTGATTGAACAGACCAGTTTTCTAATGCACGTAAACTTTGTGAATTTTGCCTATTTTCAACCTGGGAAAAGGAAGAAAGCTTAAGCTTACACCAAATACTGATTTTACCTGTTAGAGCATCGTATTAAGTTCTAGTTAAGAAGGCAAGCCTTAGTTGGCATTCTTTAGCTTAAGGAAAAGTTAGTCAGTTTAGTACCTTGCACATTCTTCTTTTGCTTTGCTTTTAGTGTATTCTGCTTCCTGAAGTAGTTGTAAATTATCTTGGCCTATTTTTTTTAGGTTGACAACCATTTCTTGCAGGGAGGTGTTCTCCAGTTTAAGACTCTGTATTTCTTCAGCTATTGCCTTCTTGTAGCTGGTATTACAATGCAAGTAAGCAAAATTTTGTTACTTTAGAGAAAATACAAATTGACATATTCAGGGCTTACATATTCAAAGCAATACAAGCTCATGCTAAGAGATTTTAGAATCTGGAGATACAGCACTATTCTGGCACCGATAAATCTAAAGTTAACCCCCCACCCCCCATTTCTATAAAACCATAGGCAGTAACACTATGACAAATTCTGCAATACAGATTTTAAAACACAAGACATACTGTATCTGAAGCTTATTTTAAACACCAAATGACCTATTATCTACAGATAGCATTGGCAAATATCCCATTGGATCTGTCATGGGTGACATGCATACTTAGCAATAACAGTATCACTTTTAAATACCTCCACAATCTGAATATTTTGAAGAACGAACCTGAAGAACTGTAGGAAAATAATCTCGATTCAGTACAGAGATCAGCATGACTAGTTACAGGTCTCATTGAGAGGCGAAAGCACTTGAATATTCTAATTGGTTACACTTCAGAAGAAGAAACATCCAGTTTCCTAAACTAATACTAAGTATGTCATTATACTTGATTAGTACTCAAAAGGAATAAATTAATTTCACAATGCCATTGAATACTTCGTCACCAAATTCTCTGCTTTAACACTGTAACAACGCTCATATACAGTGTAATATATCAAGGCACGTGAATAAACAGCATATTTTACTGTAATCTTAGAGACAAACCCCATCATAGATCTTAATGAAATTTAAATACCTTTCAAACTCAGCCACAGTCTTCCCAAGTTTACGCAACGTATTGCTATGCTCTTCTTGGATTTGCAGAAGAGCATTGCTGTGCTTTTCATTGATTTGCTCCAACTCAGCATTCTTCCTGAAATAAAAATTCAGCATTCCACACTGAAGATAAGTATGTCCAAACACACTACCAAATGCTGTTATCAATTACAGGATGCTTGCAGTGGCAGCAATAAATTAATTGTGACAAACCAGTAACTTCTCTGCCACACCTTCAAGTGTTCAAGCCCAACATTCATAGCAGATTTAACTAAGCATTTCTCCATCGTCTTAGTTTCCAAGATAACTGTAGAATAGATTGAACACCTAATAGTAAATTTTCAGTACATGAAAGGAAGAAACAACTTGCCTGAAAAATCTTTCCTAGTCATTGACCTCTCCAGGGCAGAAACATCAAATACAATATGCATTTAGCTTAACCTGCTACTATTACTATTAATTTCTATTAGATAATTAATATCACATACAACTAGGGAATTAATAGTATTACTATTACCCTATTATCACAGCACTGGAATTTCAAACAAGTCTCAGCACACTAATTAGTTTTAAATTAAGACAATATAAAATTGATTCAAGCTATTATTGATAGTGATTGAATCTAATCACTATCAATCAGCAAGAAATAAGTTTAGATCTGTTCAGATCTCCAAAACCTGATTTAGGCTCAGAAGCTTTGTTTATATGACTGATTTAACATTTTTCCTTTCAAAGCTGTAGAATCAGAAAATTTATTTCACAAACCCTTTCAGCTTCACTTCCATCTGTGCAAGTTCAAGAGCTTGAGATTTGATTTCCTGTTCCAACCGCTTCACCAACTTCTCCGCTTTCTTCTCCTTAGCATGTAATTTATTCAACTCATTCATTGTATCACTCAGCTCTTCTTCAAGAAGAAGTCTCTCACTTGTTACTTCATCTTGAAACTCCAGTAACTTCTGGTGCATTAATGCAGATGACTCCTGCATGCCAGAATACCAGGGATTTTAAAACAACCATTTTCTAGATATTAAAGGCTAGTTTACAGCATTCAAACTTTAAAACACCAAATAAGTTAAAATCTAAAGGAGAATCAAAGCACACCGTTTCTGCTGGCCAGCACCCACTTGTACATTCCATAATGAATGTAGCAATTGCATGTGCAACCAAAAATCAGAACCTTCAGAGCAAGTAGTTGGATCAGTCTATTTTTACACTAATTTATAGAATGTATTTACCTTTTCTTGCTGCAGCTGAGAGACTATCTTCTCATGTTTCTGAAGCAGTTTTTGCTGTTCTTGTTCATCTAAGCTGATTTTTTTTTTCAGGTCTTCTATTTCAGCATTCATACTCAGGAATTTTCCTCTGGTCTCCAACAACTCTTGCTCTGCTCAGAGGAATTGTTAATATAACACAAATTGCCTTCTCTTATCTTCAGAGAACTACATCTATCCTTCAGAGTAATTCCATTCTAACTTTAAAGTTAGTTAGGCAAGGGAAAAAAAAAAATCCCCAAACAAAACAAAACATCTTTAAGCCATCTGGAAACTCAAAGTTGGCTGAAAGCACACCACTTAAAATTATTTTAACAGCAGGAATGTTTGGATCAAGCAATTAGCCTTCATCAGAACAGCAGTACAGCTGGGGAAAAACTAAATGATTTCCCCAAAGCTTCTTCTGCATAATACTAGCACATACAAGCCAACTGGTACAGAGAACTGAGTCCCAGTCTCAGGCTGCAGAATTGCTGGTTTTGGGGGAGGGGAAGGAAAGAGGTGAAGAAGGATTCACATACACATTCCCAATACCTCAGTGAACTTCCACACAAGCTGCTAACAGTGAATTGAGACAAGTTGATGCTGCTTCTCAATGAAGAGCAAGAAATAAGTCATCTGTGTTCACCTCACAGATTAAAGCCATTCCTACTATGTAAGCAATTTTAATTCTATACTATTACCTTAGTAACCCTCCATGGAAATAAAAATTTAGACTTAACAGATGTCAGATTGAAGGCAATTTCCATATTGCTAGAAATATACCTAGGTGCATTCAGCTGGAGCTCAGAGACATGACTTAACTTGGAACAAACCAGTCTAAATTGACATTTTAGAACAAACCTCTCTGAGATGCTTCCAGACATGTCAATGATCCCATATATGTGAACAACATACAAGCACTAAGAAATACCTTTTTCTTGTTGAAGCAAATGACACCTTTCATTAAGTTCTTTCATCAGTTTAAATGATTCTTCCTCTTTTGTTTTCAGGGTATCCCTCAGGATCTCAATATCTTGGTCTTTCTTTACCAGCATCTCCTCCATCTGGGCAACATCCAGTTTGTATTTCTCAACTGTTTCTGCAACACTACTGTAGGAGAAATCAAGTATTTGCTACCACTAAATTTTGTTTGTAAGCTTAAACTTCAGCAGAAAGAAATCTTGCTTAGGACTGTTCGCTTCCAACAGGAAAACTGCCGTCACCTACCTTCCCAGACACAAGTTTTTGCATATTAAGGCAAGTTAATTAAAACCAAAGTACTTAAACCACCAATGTTTTGTTTTGAACTAAACTTAAACAGTTACACAAAATATAAAGGTTTCATTAAAACAGAATTAGTCACTATAATTGATTTACAGATGACTACTACAGCCATTTTTTTTTACAAAGCTGAGTTTTCACAGAAAAGCATACACATTAATAGAACCATTTTCACAAGAATAATCAGAATCTTAAGATGGCCAGTTAATGAAGTATCTCTTAATAAGTAAATTGACAGTGGTGTGGGTGGTGAAGAGTGAACTAGTTAAGTTTAAATACTTTTGTATTTTCACCAAGTTCTGAGCTAGGAATATATTACTACTGTGAAGCCTGGCTAGAATTTCAATCAGTTACAAAATACTGGATTATTGATCTTTAGAATCAGACTGATGCTCATACATATATAATTCAATACAACTCAAATACAAGTTATTTTATATATATATATATATATATATATATATATGTATTGCAAACTTCACTGTAAGCCATTATTGAGGGTTTTTTTGCATTACTGTACATAATTTTACAAGCAGGGCTAAAAGACATTACTGCCAGTACCTTAGAGGAAAAGGATTTAGCTTGATTTATGTACAAATAGGCTAAAAACACGATTTCAGTACCCTGATACCAAACTCCTTCATAGTATTGCTTAGCCCAGAAAAGCAGAGACACATTTAGAAAGTTCATTAAAATAATACCTTATGACTTCTTTCCATTATGTGGAAAGATTCCTGCTTTCTTTTCTGCCTCTGATAGTGTTAAACAGAATTGCTGCCAAGTTTCTACTTCACCAGTCATAAAGAAAGCTTAGTTTTAGTGCCTTTTAAACTTATGCAGTCCAACTCAAGAACAATTTGTTGTTACCTGAGCTCTGTGATATATTCCAGGAGTTTTTCAGTGTCAGACTTATCTTCAACTTTCTCTCTCTCAGTAGCAGACCTAAAACCAGGAAGTTTCCGTTATGGATGTATTTAAACAAATTCACAACTGCTTGTAAGCTATTTGTTTATAGATAAGCAAGTATAAATAAACCATTGAATTGTGACTTAGTAACAATACATTCTTTTCATAATTCAGTTTGGCTGACAAACTGGTATTGGCCCTGCGAGGTGATTCTGCCCTCTTTTGATACTTGTTCCATATGGTGTTCTCGTTTGTAGTAAAGATGCTGAGCCATATGCTGCCCCAAGAAAGTGTGCTAGAACAGTTGCATTAGCTAGACAAATTACCATTGCCTCCTTTTGTGCATTGCGCTACCTGCATGATTAGCTTTGTGTATTTTTAGCTCTACTGTAGGTACAAAAATTATTCTCATATTTGAGCACTTGCATGTTAAGTAAATGAAGAAAGGGTAAGAAGGATGTTGCAGTGCCAATCATGCAAAATTGACATAAAATATACCTTATAACTCCATCCTTCTTAGGTTGCCATCCTCAGAAATAGCCTATACGTTAGTGCACTGCTCCTGCGTGGCAAATGACAGTATTTGGGCAGAATAAGAACTCTTTTCCTACATACGGCTGCTTAATCCAAGACACTTTGTAGTTGCCTTTTTTTCAGAGAATGTGGCTGTTATGAATCAATTTAGAAGGCACCACAACTGCTCTTCAATACACTTAGCTGAAGAACACACAGGTACTCACTGAACTTGGGTCAAATGCCTGGCTACTGAATTAGGATCTCAACTCCTGGTCCAATACCTTTCCATTCTTGCTTATTCCTAACTGACTAGTCTAAAGGGCCAGACACTGAAGTACCCAATTTACATGAATGTCTTACTCCAAGATGAACAACCCTTTTCTCAAAATACATGCTTTGCTCCCCATCCACCCACTGGAAGGCAAAGGGTTGAGATGATACAGTTTGTCTTTTGGAAAAATATTACATACATTAGAGAAGCAATAATCTGTATGTTCTTTTTATAAGAATATAGCAGTTGCTAAAACTTAATTCCATCAAGTTTATTCCCATTTACAAATACTAACAATTTCTGTTCCTTCTCAGTAGGGAGACAGCCTATATTTTCCCTAAACTACATGCTTACTATAAGGTATAAGCATATAAGAACAGCTAGATGATACAACATTTAAGTCAATACCCTTCCTTACTACTTACAGTTTTTCTTCTAACTGTGCTACTTTTCCTTTTGAGTGCTCTAGACTCCTTTGCACTTCCTGCAGCTTCATTTCCATGTCTTCCTGCTTTGCAACTGCAGTCTTAAAAAAAGAAAAATATCACCACCAAAATGAGATTTAGTAAAACAAAAAAATCCACCTACTAAGAGAACGTGGTAAACAGAAGTTGAGGCATAACTACAGTTTAGTGATAGCGCTTGCTACTATGCTACATGTGATTCAAAGCATCCCCCTGTAAATATACTAGCCATTTGCTAAAAAACTGACCACCACCACCAGTTGAAAAACAAACATTTCTAAACAGCTCCAAACTATACTAAGGACCACTGATTTTCAAAGAAATTAATAGTGTGACCAACAGATTGGTATTGTAACAGAGGTATTTCTAGGCTTCCTTACTTGAACAAAGGTTTACTCTGCGTATCAACAGCAAGATGAAGAACATTCGTTGTTTGATCTTTCTTTCTCTATTTTCACTGTACAGAAAATAGAAGAAACTACCGAGTTGAGGACAGAAACAGCACACGACCTGCAGGTCTGTTGTAAGCACTTCATTAGCTGATCCTGAACAGCTCACAATTACTAACCCGTGCAGGGCAAATAGTCATACCTTTTCCTTAGCGTCCCTCTTGTTTCTGAGCTTCATTAACTCCATGCATAGGCTGCTCATTTTCTTCTGCATGCCATCTTCAGACAGCTTATTAGAGAAGAAATTAAAAAATAAGCATAACTCCTTTGTATGAATTACTCCTTACACAATCTAAGTGTCTCCCTCCCACAACACGGATCTCCACTCGTCCGTGAGATGGGTGCTAGCGAGTCCCAATCTGTCTATAGACAAAAGTGCACAAGATTCCAAACCAGACACACTCCAGCCCTGTACCAGTGAAGGGGCACAGGGAACATCAGAACAGACACTGAGCAGCAACTGAAGCTTCCTCTTGCCCAGCGAGCTTAACAACACCAAAGGCAAAGCAAATATATGCTTCTTTGTCAGAATACCTTTGACTTCAGTAGTTCATTGGTTCTTGTTAGTTCCAGAAGCTGTTTTTTCAGACATGCAACATTTGCCAGAATAGATGTTTTCTCCTGAACTGTAGCACTCAGCTTTGCTTCAATCTTAACAAAATCCTCATCCAGAGCCTGAAGTTTTTTATCCTGCTCTCCACGCTCTCTCACTAATGTACGAATCTAAAACAAAAGAGGCATTTTCTTTATTTCTCATGATTACTCTTCTTCAACAACATCATTAGTTTATGCCTGTGATTTTCTTGGAGAGGCTAAGTATCCACACTGTATTAACTTTCATTCAGAATATGTACCTTCAACTCTGTCATTCACAGGAAATGGAAATAACAGAACCATCACAATTCTCTATTATAATATACAACAGATTTGCAGCCCTATCATTTAATCTGATTTATTTCATGCTTTGAGCTACTCATGCTTCTGAGTAACTTTACCATGTTAAAGTTACAAGAGTCTTAGCTTCAACTTGAAACAGAAGCCAACTCTCCACTTTGGCTGTGGAATAGAAAGACAGTATGTGACACTTGAGACTGGAGGCACAGATTAAAACACAGAAGTGTACTGATGAGAAAAAGCCAGCCGACTCAAACTTTAAAATTATGTCAATTACTAAGCAAAAATCTCAACAAACTTGTTAAACAGAACTTTTTTGGGGTGGAGAACATAGGACTTTTTTTTTTTTTTTTACAAAAAACTGTCTGCGTAGCTGTTCACAAACAGTAAGAATTAATCTAATTCTAACCCAATACTTCCACATACCGTAACATTTGATAATCTCTGCTCTGCACAAAGCTGTTTGTGAACTACTTGTATGCTATGTTACACAAAAGAGGCTCATTTTACCAGCTTGTATTTTTTATTATGATATGTGGGAAACATATTAAAGGATTGCACTCAGTGTATTCATACCTCCTTCTCCAGCATCTTCTGTTTCTTTTTCTCTTTCATAAGGATAAGATCTTTTTTAGGCTTCAGAGTCCTATTCGCTGGCTTTTGAAAACAGATGTATGAGAAACATTTAAACTGATCTGTAGCTGCATATTAGTTTAACACAGTTAAACATAAGAGTGGACACCTTCACATAGACAATGCTATTAAAGATATACAAATAAGATGCAAACATCTCTCTCCCACACATAGGGCAGACAAGTATTAGGTTTGGATGGGGTTTACCTCTGTACTTGCTCATAAGCATTACTCCAAATCGACAGCTCATAACCATACCAACAAGAAGTTTGAGACATTAGCACCCTCTAAACACCATAAAACAATCCACTTTCAACTCTTAACTCTTAAGTTTGCTTGCAGAATTTCATCCTACGTTGTGGTGGTGCAATTCCTCCCCCCACCTCCTTCCTGGGCTGCTCTGTGTTTTGTGTGATTCCAAACCCCCTCCTGGGCCACATACTAATTTAGGGAGGTATGGGCTGCAGATGGCAGTGAACCAGAGTGTTAAGGCACCTCTTTAACGAGCCTGGCTCCTGCTCTGCTATTGCTTGACAAGGTTATAACAGTCCATCACCGCCTAACAGCCTGGTACACCTGTACCTGGGATGTGGCCAAGGGAGAACAATAACAGAACTGCACATTCATCAAGTTCTTGATCTGTGCAGCTGGTGGAAAACACCAGAATATTTCATGACTTGAGTTGGGCCAGAGTGGAAAAGGACCTGATGAAAGTGAATTATCTTGGACCCTGTAAACAGCAGCCCCAAGTGAGACCCCTTGAGCTCTCCTGGGTGCCACTGGGCCTGTGACCAGCATCTCCCCTGAGCTGGGACACCTCTCAGGCATTAACTCCCCGAGGAGTCCACTGACAGAGCCGATGGGAGCCCAGGGCAAAGCCGACCTGCTCGAGTCTCAGTTATCACCTGCTGAGGAACACCGATGCATTGTGAGTATTTGCTCTAAACTAGAGAGGAGGGAAATTTTAACTGTAGGCCAGCTTCTTTCACTCACCTCTCTACCTACCAATGTGTTTGGGTATACACATTTATTTTCACAAGTGTGGGTACATACATATTTCACCAGATACAAATATTTTTGTCTGTATGTCTTGTGTTTATGAATGTACATATGTATAGTGATTTAGGATACTTAGTGTGAATCTTGTAATCTTTGAATAGGTACTTAAGTCCCTACTTTAATTGTAACATATTTTACTAAATTATTTTGTAAATCCTTAAATTGGTTAATGATTAAGTGCTACTAGGCATTAAAGTCTTGATTTGCTGCTAAATCATTACTGTGTTAATATTTTCATCTGCAACAAATTGGTGTAGTCAGAAGGATGACAAGCAAAATAACTACTTACAAAAATAGAGCATACAACCAAATCCCACCTTCCCAAAGTATTGGGCTTGTAATAATTATTGTAACTGGGAAGTGGTAGAAGAACAGTTAACTGATCCTAGAGGATTGTTGGAAAAGATAAAGCTACAGTTTGTAAAATGTTGGGAGTGTGCCTAGAAGCTGCCTGCCAGGAACAAGGAAAATTCAGTCATAAAATGACGAGATTTCAGGGGGCAAATTCAGCAAGCTGCTCTTATCAATTATAACAGCAGCAAAACCAAGTTAAGAAATACCATAAACACAGGAAAAACTGGGGGAATGTATTGAAAGGATGCAAATGTGGTCTCCAAAACCCCTTGATACAGTTCGAGTTGGGAAACTGTCTCCCCTGAAGACTGGGATGGTAATATTTGGAGTGATTCAAACAACAGCTCAGATTAAAATGATTCTTTTCAACTGCTTGAGCGACCCCCACTTGCAATCAGACCTATTATTAAAACAGAAGAAACAACAGGACCTCAGGGTGGTGTGAGAAATCACATTAGCAGAACAACCCTGTTTGATGCAATTCAGATGGCCAATTTACAAGACAGTTACAGCTGTAAGCCTGGAGAAACTGAAACTGAATACCTCTGGAGAGCGTCTCTGAATGGGGAGATATAGTTTTACTAGATAGCAATGAAGTCAGTGGTTATTGGGGTCCTAGTGTCTTTTTGAATGCTGGCCATACCCCCCCGAGTGACCCCCACTCACTAACAAGCAGAGTGTCTTACTGGGCTGGTGGCATCGATGCCTTAGGGAGAAGAGAACCTCTATATACCTGTCAAATCTCTAAACGAGCTCTCCACGGCTTTTACGAAGGCTGCCTGTATTAAAGCCATGCATTAATAGGATCCTAGTGATGTTCCTGTTTCAGCACCTATGGCTCCTGCTATACTTAAACCATTGATAAAAGGAGCCCCTGCCACACTCCAACCTTTCCTCATTGCAAAATAAGATAAGACCCAGAGAGACTTAAGTTATAATGAATTGGTAAACATAACACAGACTGTTGGGAAATGGTGAGGAAGGAGAATTAGAACAGGGAGAATCATCCCCTTGGGCGATGCTAATATATGAAACTATAAATCATGCATGAGAAGTGGGACGGCATGAAATTCCCAGTAAAACAAAAAACACAGGTCACACTGTTAGACAAATTAAACAATCACATCAGAACAATTCCCACAAACAAAAATCCTGTGACCAACAATTTAAGGGCCAGGAGTGGAGAAATGAACTATGGAAGCACGCATTGGCACTAGGAATTCCTAGAGACATTATTCAGAGACAACCTACCAGTGTTATTCTGAGTTTAATTCAAGCATTTAAAAAATGTAACACTCCAAATCCTCCATCATCAGCTCCCAGAGAGAAATAACCCTCTTGTCCCTCACAAGGATCAGTTACAAAACATAAGAGCAAAAAACCTAATTATGCCCCAATGGCAATTGGGTCTGCCAGTCTGGCAAGTAGAAGCTTCTCAATGGTTAAATGAGAACAGCCCTTACATTTTAATTCCAGTGGGTCCTCAACAACAGTTAACAAAATTTTTAGTTGACACTGGAGCACAAATTTCAATTATACAATGGGATGCTGGTAAGCTAGGCATATGACCTGGACAGCAAAAAGTTAAAATTACTGGCGTTACGGGAACTAGCACTGTGTGCCAAAGAGCAAAAGGTACTTCATGGCTTCCTGACACAAAGCATACAACATCTTTTCACTCTGCAATCAAGGAGCACCATGGAAATATCCTAGGTTTTGATGTGTTGAACAAGCCAATGAACTACTGAAAAATTATCTTGAAACACATGAAGGACAATGGGACAACCATCCTTCTAGATTGGTATGGCCCCTATGGAAGTCCAATTACTCAAGCCTTTTGAATACCTTCTCCAGAAAAATCCCTAAACAACAAGCATACCTGGTCTTTGATGAAACTGGGACAGCCTATGATGGTAAAAATACCATCTGTAGGAACAATTCCAGTAACCTAACCAAACCACGAGGATTTCGAGCATGGGATGTTATTGACAATGATGGAATAGATCTCTAAATCAGTACTAAATGGATTTATCCTACATCATAGGGGGCAACCCATTTAGTCTTCCCCACCAAGACAGTTCCTTCTTCCTTTCTTTTTCAGAAATAATGAACTCCAACAACATTGTGGGAACAAACAGCACACCCAGCGATTGCACCAGTAGCACTGTGGGAACAATTGCAATCTTTGAGGTGGGACGTCTTCGCAGCATTGTACCTACTCCTCTCCCTCACCATTGTACATCAGTGGCCACAACGACAATGGCTACACACCCCTTCCCCTCTCTTTACCTGTCCAGGAGAGTTTTCCTGCTCCTATCAGACATTTTACCTCACTGGGAACAAATTGAAGAAAATTAAAATTAATTAATTAATAAAAGCTCTTGGAGCAACCCACGGTAACAGCCCTCTTGCTTGAGTTGTATTCCAGTGCAATTGTGGATACAGTCTATAGTAGCAGCCACTATTAGAGAAAGAGAAGGAGGAACGCCACCCACAGAGATCTATAAATTTTTCTGGGACAAGGCCTCAGAATTTGAAAGGGAATTTCAATCATGCTGGCAATTGAACAACCTCATTCACCATGCAGAAAGCAATAGGATTATTGCCTTTGTCCTTGCCTTAGTAGTACTTCAGTGTACAATATATACCAAATGATTGCGTTCAGACTGAATCACTGTGGAACCATACTCTATCCCTTGGAGCATAGAGTGTGGGCCCACTAAGAAGAAGAAAACAAGCAAACAATTGATGTAAATGCATGTACTGTGCGAGAACAACAAGGCTTCATTTGTCAAGTAGTACTCTTGAAGCTCCAAGACTTTTGTCTTGACATTGAACAAAATATTTGCCACTTTGAAATCCACTCAAACAAAACCCCTGAAACCATAGTGCTAGGTGTTGGAAAAGGATGCATGCAAACATTATGTGATTTTTTATTGGTAAATGATTTTGTCTATAACGTAACCAATCAGTTCAATCTATGTGTGCGTATCTTTTCTGTGATTATTGGTTGTGATCTTAATTTCTCTGTGTCAATAACTACAATGACTTATCTTTAGATTACACATTATACTGCAAGATAGAACCCACACCTATGGGGATGAACATAACCATACTCAAGCAACTCCTCCAACACCCCGATTTAATCAATCTTCTACAATAAGCACAAGAAACAGGATAAAAGACTCTATCACAGTCCAGCATGATGTAAAAGAAATACATTAGGTGTTGAAGAGAGCCAAAATGGACGGAGAACACTGATGGTGGTGAACATTAGGAGTGCTAATAAACTAAATTAGTAAGTCAGGGTTATAATGTCTCAACTTGTTAAGCATCTTCAAATCCTTTACCTCACATACTGCACTGAGAACCTGTATATAGAGTATCATCCCCTCTTTGTTACATTTACTACTAGGTTTCTACTCTGTTTTGTCCACCATATGACAGCAGAAACATCATCTTAAAAAGAAGCAGGCACACCATAATCACATGATAAGCAAGAAACAAAACCCCCAACATTGTAACACCAAAGACAACAAGCCAACCTGTAGTCCCAAGTAATCATCATATGATTCCCAAAGATACTGCAGTTTCATTTTTCCTTCTTAGCTACTAAGGAATACAGGCACAATATGTTTTTCATACTTTACTCAGGTAGGTTGATACTAATTGTATAAAGGGGCTACATGATTTAACCAGTCACAGTGAGGCCTAGCTGGAGTTTAACAGTGCTATAGACACCATAGAAAAGTCTTACTGTTGTTCCAAGAGATGCAAGTCTTACAGTCTGAGGAGTAGGTGCACTCTTCTCACTGTTCAGATCTGTTTCACCTACAGAAGGATGCAGAAAAGAATGGTGAAGGAGGAGGGTGTGCACACACAGAGTGAGGGAAATTTAACCCAACTAGGCAAGGTTTAATTGAAAAGACAGAAAACCACCTGATTATTAAGACAATTCACTTCACAACCTAATGTCAGCTGTTTTCTTACCACAATCAGGCAGTTCAGTAGTAGTCATCTGGGCAACTGAGAGAGTCTAAACAGAGACTACCAGATGACCACCAGTTCTGAGAATTCAAGCTTCTGCCAAGGCTCCCCCCTATCATTCAGATAACATGCTGTCAGTTTTCAGCTGAGCGATACTTTATACCTGAAAAACCCATGAATCTACCACTAAACTCAAGGTTAATGCAGCAGCTAAATATTTTATTTGAACTCTAGAGATCTCCCTAATTAGCAGAAGTCACATATAAAACTATTTTTGGAAGATTCAGTTACACATGTTTTTACAGCTGCTGTACCCTTGAGCCAGAAGGTAGGTAATGAGCCCCTGCAACAGTAAACAATTTCTAAACAAGAAGAAAACAGTAACAGCATGTAAGCACTAAGAGTTTTTGCATTCAAAGACGTTATACTGTGCATCTTTTACAACTACTTACTCTTCTGTTTCCTAATCCGTTGACATGTTTCAGAAGACAGAGAGCTTTTCAGTGTGTCTGAAGATTTAACATCACATGATCCTCGCAGTGGGGTACATGCTAGAAGTGACATTTTCAGAACAACAGAGAACTATTAAGGTAAATGACAGGGTTTTCAACTTTAGAGAGTTGAGGCTGGTAACACAACTAGGTTGGATCTCTTTAAAAAAGAAAAAAACCTAAACAACCAACAACTGGAGTCTCAGTTCTCCCCATCCTCACCATAAACATAAATCTACAGGACACACGGTAGGGGAAAGTGTTGATTTATTACACGGCTAATAAAATTAGAAACCATGATTTACACAGACCATATTGCAGGGCATCTTACTAGCAATAGCAGCGTTTTAGCTTCCATAAAGAAAAAACCCCAAACGGTTAGAGGATCTTCATGCCAATTGGTGAAAAACTGGTTTAAAGTAGTAGAGGATATAAAACAAAATTAAGTGTTTTTTAAAGATCTTCCTCCAGTTTAGAAAAGACTACTTAGATGTTTTTCAACAGCAAATTTTTCCCTCCAAAGAACTAAGTTACTTAAGCTTCTATAAAAAATTAAAGCCTTCTTTTAAGCATCAGAAGGCTAGCAAGTACTAGTCTACCACTGCTTTATTTAATACATACATATTTACGTTCACCGCTATATTTAATAGCCGTTTCCCTACAACCAGGATCCGACCTGGAGTCGGAATCTTTTCCCCTCAAAGGGAGACTCCTACACGGGCTGAGACAAGAGTCCCCTAAAGAGGTGGTTAGAGATAATTCCCCTCACAGGGGGAGCACAGGCAGAAGGGCTGGGACACGCCGAGGTAACCGCAGGCTGGACCCTGCCTCCCGGCACCACTCCGTAGGGCCGGGACTCCATCCCCCCGCCCCAGGCCCAGGCCCGGCGGCCGCCACGCACGTACCGGAGCTCTGGTTGAAGCGCCGGAGCGGAGCCCGGGCGAAGGCCATGGCAGCGGGACGCGGCGCCGCGGGCCCGCAGCATTCAAAGGCACCAACGGCCCCTCCGCGCGCCCCGCGCAGCCAATCGGCTCCTCCCGTCGGCGGCTCTCTCAGCCAATCAACGCT
>NW_020799117.1:14113199-14124581 GCF_003259725.1 Athene cunicularia | reverse complement strand
GCTCACGGGGCGGGGCGCACGCGCATGCGCAGAGCTCGCTGCGCGCGGCCGGGCGGGAGGGGGCCGGAGCGGAGCGGCCGCCGTCTCCCATGTCGGCTCCCTTCGAGGAGCGGAGCGGGGTGGTGCCCTGCGGGACGCCCTGGGGCCGCTGGTATCAGACCTTGGAGGAGGTGTTCATCGAGGTGCAGGTGCCGCCGGGTACCCGGGCTAAGGACGTCCGCTGCGGCCTGCAGAGCCGGCACATCGCGCTCTCCGTGGGGGGCCGGGACGTGCTGCAGGTAAGGGGCCGGCGGCGGTGGAGGGCGCCGCCGCCTGAGGGAGGGCAGGCGGGGCCGCGGGGAGCCCCGCCGCGGCCTGAGGGGGTCCAGACACCTCTCTGTTGTGCTACAACTTCTTTTTTTCAGTCTTTAGATATCTACATTTTGATAAATTAAAAAAAAAATATTAGAAACGGTTCTGTCGAACTGCACGATCCTGTAAGAGGGTAGAGGAAATAAAGACCATATATTCACGTGGGTTTGTGTTCTTGTAGTGATTTGGCTGGAGTTTAGCGCATAGCTTCCATCACTGCCGAGAGCTAAAAAAACAGATCAGAGGCAGACTTACTTTACCTGTCAACAAACAGGGTTTTTTAGTGTGACATGTATACATTGCACCAGAGCTGTACATCACCCTTGGTACAAACACTGGCATTTTCATGGCAAGTCTATTAAAAATGTCATTATTCTCTTGAGAAGCACAAACTCTTTCAATAAAGTGAGATAGTGAAACACTGACATTTTTACTGCATTAAATACTTCATTACAAAAAAATGAGGGTTCTGTAACAAAAAATATTTCTTTGGTAGTCTCTGTGCAAGTCTATATTTGTAGGGCCAGGTCACCCATTCATTTTCAGTAGAAAACAAGAAGGTAGGTTGGCAGTAATACTTGAGAATTCAATATGGACTGGACACTGAACAGGTTTTGCTGTTTTGTAATATTGTATGTGTCTTTTGCAGGGTAAACTTTTTGACTCCACAATAACTGATGAAGGAACGTGGACGTTAGGTAATAACCTGCATCTGAAATGACATTATGAGGGCAGTAGAATTTCTGAAAATATGCTGCAAAAGAGTTTACCCCCTTGTTTTAATGGGAAAGATTACTTTCTTCCCTGTACATAGTTTTGTAAAAAAGACAATCATTATTGCCAGACTAAGGAGCCAAGGTAGTACAAAACCCCTAGAGATTAAGGTTAATGTAAAAACGCTGTATCTTGAAAGGTGGTAGTGAGTGGATTACCAACACTCCCATACAGTGAGAAGTACATGGCAAACCCTCACTAAAGCTGGACAATTAAAGTCCAGTTTTGTGGTCCGTTCCTCTCTGTAATTGTTAACTTGTTTTTTTTTCTCTGCTTATGCATTATATTTTTGTGATAGGTTACATTATGTGCATTATATTTTTGGGATGGGTGACAAAAACTAGAGTCCAAGAGAATCAAAAAGCAACTTAATAAATTACACTAAGGTACCTACAGATAAGGAGCAAAAAAAGCTTCACTGATCATTACATTGTAAATGTTGTGTTCAGAATATTTTGGGGTTTGACAAATCGTATTTATGGACTGTGCCTCTCAGTGTTTTTGTGTTGGATTTTGTTTTCCATACAGTGTTTATTTTAAATATTGATTAATGATTTAGTAATTTAAACATGAAAACTAGAAGTGTAAACATTGTGAGACCTACTCTTTTCCGGTATGTGAATAATTTCAAAATACACTTTATCATTCTATATTTATTCAGTTAAGTAGAACTAAACATCCTTTAGTTATATGTTAACTTTGAAATGTACTTCCACTATATTTTCTATAGGCATATTGTCTGTGTTTAAGTAAATTGATTATACCTCCAGTGTTGCTAAAACTTAGTTCTGGCTTTTAGTGGCAATAATTGTTTGTAAAGCCTGACCTCAAATCCTTCATTATTGCCTTAGCTGAGCTGTATGTATTAATAGTTAAATTTTTTCTCTCTTGTGAACCTCTCTAAAAGGTTAGTTTATGTTTGCAATAGAAGTACTCATGAACTGTGTTTCTGTGTTTTAGTCCCTTAAAAGAGCTTCAGCATTTTACAGGCCAGGAAGGGGAGAGATGGCTGTATAGGTTATCTTTACTTAAGCCTTTCTGTTTCTAGTTAGTGTTTATTTATTTATCAATAACCCTGTTGGCATTGGCGTTAAGAGTTTAAATTACTTCACCAAAAGAAATCCTGTGCTTGTTAATGGTGAATCCACCAAAACAACAGAAAAGACCAGCATGTAGGACTGAGTTTAATGGTTGTTTTTTATGCCTGTTTTGTTTCAACAGAAGACCGGAAGCTGATACGAATTGTTCTAATGAAGACAAATCGAGATGCTGGAAACTGTTGGACATCTCTGTTAGAAAATGAATATGCTGCTGATCCTTGGGTACAGGACCAGATGCAAAGGAAACTTACACTGGAGCGATTCCAAAGAGAGGCAAGTTAAAGGACCATAATTACTCCTTATATTTTGTGTTTGCACTCGGAGGTTATGGCCATGAAAGCTGAGCAGAATTGTTCTGCTGTTCAGTGCAATGGAAACATATACTGTTGTTCAATAGATAAAGAGTGCTCACGAGGCTTTATCAGTGTACTTTCAAGAGGTTATTCTGACTCTAGTCTGTCTGAAGGTTTTTTGAAAAGTTAAGATGAGTTTGGGAGGGTATTGCTGGTTTAGGGTTTGTGGCATAATACTAACAACTTTTCACTTAGGTTAGGTTACACACAATTTCTGGTTTTATCCAGAATTATGACATAGCCTTATTTACAATAAACTTGTAACATCAAGCTCTACTCAGTTTGTTTATAACATCAAATGATGTAGAATAGTTAGCTGGAAAATATTTTCCTTGCCCTTTTACCAAAATTGCTTGAGTTATTTTGGTACACCTTTAGCACACAATTATTCCTATGTATGTCTGGAAAGTTGTAGAATTACAATTTACTACTTAACAGCTTAATCAGTACATGGCATACTGCAACAAAGAACATAATTTTTATGAAACTTGTTATCCAGCATGGCAGGTACTTATATTTTCAAATAGTAATTTCAGGTGACACCAGAAGCCAGACATTTTTCTTAAACTTTCTTTAACATTTCTTTACTGGGAGTTCTAACTGTCTGCAAAATGGTGAACAAAGTCACTTCAGCTCTAATCAATCAAACTATGACAATTCAAGATTTATTTGTTGATGCATTTTCCAAGAATTTCAGCGCCATGGCAAATGGATGACAAATTGATTATTACATGTTCTTTTTACAGTGGCAGAATATTAACAGAAAGAGTTTGGGACTTTTTGGGTTTGTTAGTGTTTTTTTTAAAAAAACATTTTTATTACGAATAATCTAATTAACTTTTTTCTTATCCCCATCAGAACCCTGGATTTGACTTCAGCGGGGCAGAAATTTCTGGAAATTACAGCAAAGGAGGACCAGACTTTTCTAGTCTTGAAAAGTAAACTGTTTTTATCTGTGTTCCTTGAGAGGAATTGCACATTACACTTCAGGACTGGAATCATGTGACTGGTGAATACTTCAGTCTTCAGTGGATTGTTGTCAAGTAAATTACTTCAGTGTAAAGAAAGACAGATCTCTTCCAGTAGAATGAAGACAACAGCTGATTTATAAGCTGCAATAACTTTCTAATGCTACAGGGCAAACTACAGAGAATGGTGTACACCAAAAAGTGACATTTTTAAGCAGAATGTTGGTTTTGGTGGGTTTTTTATAAACACCATAGTAAACTAGTAAGTTATAAGTATACAATTTGTCTTTATGCAAGAATATCATATTCATCTGTGAAGAATAGGTGTTATAAGCAAGCTATTTAATATTTTCTCTTAACTTGCAGCAGGAAGGATACTAGGATGGGTACAGTTACACTTTCCCTCTGTAGCAGCCCTCTGAGTTTTCATAAATGTAATTCTAAAAAAGTGATTTAAATAAAGAAACTACTGCATCTTGCCTCAAAGGAGGTTTTACAATCTACTGTGCAGTTGAGTATAGCATTAATGATTAATACTTGCTACCAGGTAAGTGATACTAGAAAACTGCAATGTCAGGTGAAAGTCTGGTTATACATAATTTTATGTGTTAATGTAATATAACCTTTCAATTTAAGTTATTTAAGATTCTGAAAGTGAATATAATGACTTCTGAAAGGCATAGGAAGTCCCTAGGTAGAAAATGTTATCTTGCATCTATTCATTACCAACATATAGCACAAGTTGTTGGTATTGTATGTAAAAAGCTGTAGATTTTTGCAGATAGTTATAAATGTAATAGCTGTATTTTAAATTTAGCTATTGCATGATGCAACATTTTGCATGTGCCAATTGTGTATCAGGAATTTTCTACTCATTAGGGATGCAGCTGACCAGCAGTCTAACCACAGGGTGAGGGCTCTGTCAGACTAACAGAGGAAGGAAACATGATTCTCAAATCCTGCTGTATTCTGAGCACTGTAACTACTGCCTATACTCAAGTCCTAAGCAGAAGATGATATATTGCCAGCAGTTGTCCATCATACTGCTAAGCCTTATTTATAAAATTGTATCAGTTTCAGTTGGCATGTGGCAGAAACTAGTTGAGGAATCTTTCATTGTAATTCTATCCATTGCTTTCTTGGTGTACAAGCAAGCAAGCATTAATACTTCTGAAATAATCAGTTGTGCCGCTTCTACCCATGTCATCTTTACAGAATGTAAAGTAAATCCATACACTGTGCTTGGGTTTTAGAGAACTTGCCTTACTAAACCAAGGGAAGTAGTGTGATACCAAATGCTAATTTGTGGCTACAAAATTTTGTATCTTTACCATGATTCTGGTATCAACAGTAGATGGTATAGTTGAGAAATGAACAAGACTGCTGCAAAAGTAACTGAAGATAGAAAACAATTAACATTGCATCAAAATGAAGCTATCCAGTGAAATAGTAGTTTTTGTTACAGCAGTTGTTTTGCATCTTTAGACTTACAGCAGAAGTTTAGAATGGTATCTAACACTTCAGTGCATGAAATTACATTTACTCTATACACTTTCAAAGCTAAACTTTATTCCCATATTTTCTGTTTTAAGAAGTAGTATGAGAGTCATCCTACAACTAAGTCCAAGGCTGATGTCAGGGAAAGAGTACAACTGTCAGGTATGGATTTAGGCATCACAGCTCTGAACTGTTGTAGGAGGAAAGGTGTGAAGTACCGGGTTATCTATCCTTAGTTACAGACCTCCAGTTCTGGAAGAACATAGATGAAAATAAAGGTACTGATGCTATGCCTTTCCTTAGTTAGTATCTACTCAGTTCAGACTTGAAGAAGGGGTTTGTCTTAACATCTCACAACAGTGTCAATGGGATTCAATCTCTTTGCTTTTTAGACAAACAGTAACAGGTATTTGGCAGATGCATAAATTTGGATATAAGAGTAGCTAGAGCAACCGATGTTATCAGAAACAATCCTGTGCACTCACTCAGTGTTACTCAGCCATGTAAACGAGTGGAGGACAGGCTACTGGCATTTTTTCATGCATCTGATTCAAGATGAGCTCAGAGTAATGCCCCAGCATTGCTCGCTCTCAAAAGGACCAGAGTTTGAGTCAAGCACAGAAATGTATAGCTAAACTTTAACTAGTTGTTAGGATGCTCACATCAGTGCAAAAAGTCAAATCTGAGTGCTAGATTCTCTTCATCCACGTGTAGAAAGAGGTAATATGTACTATTAGATAAATAATGGAAGTCAGCTAGACAAATAAATGATGTCAAATTTGAACAGCCTGAGCTAAAGTCAATTTTTTCTATCTTGACACTTTCACATCTCAGAGGATTTCGAATAATCATGGGCCAAGTTGAAATAATTTTTATTAGGCTCCCTGAGTTTTTTCCTGTTGGTTCTTTAGCCTTGCCCGCACAGCTTCAACCTCTTCAGAAAACATAAATTTGAAAACAATCTCTATAATCTTTTATCTCCTGCTTAGAAGTTTTCCACGTACTGTTCAGATATAAGTTACTTAATAGAAAAACAAACAGGAGAACAGTTAATTGTTAAGCACGTTTCAATGTTTAATTGAAAGGTACATATCTTAGTGGGACACAACAGTTATAATTGCACATTGCATCTTCTCCCTCGCCCAGTAGGCTGACCACACCTTTGTCCAAATCAGCTGTATACTTTTCACGGGCATGCACCATGCAGAGAGCATAATGGCAGATGCAAACCCCAGTTACACTACGCAGTGCAATCACTCCCAGGAGCTCACGAGAAGGCTTGATTTGTCCAGTATAGAGCTTTGGTATGAACTCTTCTGTGAAAGGTTTAACCAGTTTGAGATACGCAAAGAATGGTTTCCCCCTCTGGTATTGCATGAAGGGGAAGGAGGGGTTGGCTAACAACCAAGCCCCCACTATATTCAGAACATTCTGATCTCTCCTCCCAAGTCAGTTCATACTGGCAACCAGGCATTACCAGCCCATTGCCAACAGCCTCTGCTGCACCGTGATGCAGAATTCAAGAGGACATTAGCAACATTCCCCCAACATCCTGATTCACCTTACATATAGTAATACATTCTTACTACTTACTTCCTTGTTAGCACCAGAAGCATAAGCTTTAAGTGCTGATCTGGTCTTCAGAAAAACTATTTTACAAAGCTTACCATTCACAAGATCAGAGTTGAAGCAGGCTTTAGTATTTCTCAACTAGATTGCTCTTACAGACATGCCTGGATGGGCCAATAGCCCTGCTCCTACAGTGCCTGTAAAAATGCACCTGGTCAGCATCAGCATTAACCTCCTGTACAGTGAAACTTTGGAAAACAGGTCAGACTTGGGGCAGGTGACCCTGTACTTTCCTTCAACCTTCATTAGGTATCGGGAAGTTTTTACACTCTATAAAATAATTCTTTATCTCTGTAAACTACACCTCTCCTAAAGTACTGAAGTTACTGATGCCGTATTAGTGACTACTTTTTATAAGGCAATGAAATAAGGTTTCTCTTTGCTTCTGCTCTAGTTACTTGACATGTTCAGTGGTTATCACTTAGCTTAGTTTTTAATGTGTCTGGTAGAAGGCCCGTGCCTTGCCCAGCAGGAACATGTGGACACATGACACTGCCCAAAGAGCTTGTCAGGTGGCCTGACAGGCATTTGCTAATGTCATCAGTACTGAGCGGGATTAGTCCTTAGTTTGAGACACTGCAGCACTATGCTGCTGCACACTATGTTTCCCTACTGTCACATCATCTTTGGAAAGTGAATGAGATTTTAAAAATTAAATATATAATTGAGCACCTGCAGTTACAGTAAACCAATGTTAGACTACACAAGCTGCTCTAAAAACTATCAGGTGTTAAAATTCCTTGTATTGGTATTGTTGTAGTTTACTGAACAGTAAACAGCCTAACAAATAAGGCTGAAAACTGACACTTATTATTGTTTTAATCATCATGAAAAGAACATATTTCCTGGAAGGATCTTCAGTTTGAAATGTTACATGTTCTTTCCATGAGTTGAGTTCTTCATGTTTCAGACTTTGCTTCTCAAATATTCATGTATCTGGTGACAAGATCACAGGATGGTTCTTCTCCTCATTTTATTGTACTCCTGTAAATAAAAAACCCCAAACAAAACTGTCAACTGCAGGCCTTTCTACAGGAGCCAAACAAAGCATCAGACTTGTATATAACAAGAGCAAGACAGCTGTTACACATAGCCTTTGGAATTAAAGGCTAGATAAAGAAGTAGTTCACAATTTCTACAGAGTAAAAAAACAGTAATGTAACTGAATTATAGCTTTTAGACTTCACTGAACAGATAGTTGCGCAAGTAAAAACATATAAAACTATCTTTTAAGTGGTTTAAGTGAACGATTACAAGAAACTCATTCTAACAGGCAACTGTTCCTCTCAGCCAATTCTTTTTAGGATAGGAGCAAGCCAAGTTTTTCCTCTGCCTTTTTACCAGTTTTACTCCACATTTTAATTTGAATGAGGTCCTGATGTCTGTAGAACATATTTGTGCTCCTACAGCACACCAAAGAATCAGTTCTTTCTCCAGCATTCATATAGTAAGTGGTCATTTCTTTAGGTACAGCACCAGCTCAAGCATGAACACGAGAACAGACCAGCCTCTCTGACCGGCCTACTATGCTTACATTACACGTCTTCAAGAGGTTATCTATATGGAATAAGAAACTTGGAGGTAGTTAACAGCTAAGTACTTCTACAGCATCAGAAGTTGATTTTACAAGGAGTTACCTTTTATGAGCTGGTCTCTGGAATTGTAGGAAGGTGTGTTATTCTGTAGTAGCTGTGTTTAAGCTGCCGTGCTGTACGTCCAGACACAATCCATTTTAGTTTCTGGACATTTGGTTTGGAACACTTGCTTGATGAATATTCTGTAAGGCACTTTAACACCAGTTCCTTCCAGAAGGTCAAATCTCTGTTGTTTATCTAAATAGCAAGACAGAATCTCGTATGTTAATTACTCATTAAATCCCTATTTCATACATGTACTTTCACCTTCTTCACCTAAGATAGAAGCCAAAGATCCCAAGTGAAATGGAAAAAAAATACCCAAAGCAGCCACAAAAGAAACCAGTATGGCAATGGACCTCTCCCTTCCCCACACTTTTCTTCCTTCCTCCCCTACAACTTTATCCATATATACCTTGGAATACAACTGCAGAAATTCCAATGCCTCTGTCAACTCCAGTAGTTTTTGTTCTTCTATCTCGAGTGCCATAACAGACAGTGCCAAGACAGAAGGCTGGAGAGAGAGAAAATGTTTTTAAACACTGCTTTGTCAAGGTTCAGTAGTCTCACTGTCTTCCAAGTTTTCAAGACATTTACCTTTGCTTTAGAAAACATGATTCTGCAGTGACATGCCTTCAGCTGGGTCTCAAGTCTCTCAAAATTAAGGTATTTTCTCCTACAATAAAAACAGATGAGTGACTGTAGAAGAACACAAGCCTGATCAAGACAACACCACCCTGGGAACTCAGAAGCAGCAAGAATATTCATTATCTAAACAAAGGCCTCATTTCTCCCACAGGTTCTAGGGTTACAGTCAAACTGATGTTCAGTTTTGGTAGTCCCAATGCCAAAAATAAATCTTGTGTTATGTTGAGGAGAGTCACACTGTCAAAATAGGCTTACCAACAAGAAATTTCAGTGCTTACATGCAAAAGGAATCTCTAAGCTAGATCTTGAAATCTTTCCAATCATGCAATA
This sequence comes from Athene cunicularia, assembly GCF_003259725.1. Taxonomy (NCBI): domain Eukaryota; kingdom Metazoa; phylum Chordata; class Aves; order Strigiformes; family Strigidae; genus Athene; species Athene cunicularia. The sequence continues at coordinate 14,115,297 of NW_020799117.1, read as the reverse complement.
CTTACTGCAGCATAAGCAGAGATTTATTATACCATCATTACTGAGCAAGTTTTGGTTTTGGCTCAGAGAGCAATACTCTTCAATTTATACAAATAACATTTAAAATTAAAACAATAACAAACCACAGATATTCACATGATGATATTTACCAATAAGGGGGAAAATGTTGTGAGTCTTTTAAGTATAGAAAGGCCAATTACTCAAGTAATTCCCCTACTTTTCTACATAGACTTCTTGATCATATGCAGTCATAGTAAATTAAGTATCACATATTTTACCTTTCACAGCTTAAATTCTCATGAATGAGTGAATGATATAGTTGAAGAAATTGGAAGGCTGTTGTAGCTTTGACTTTCCAAGATAGCTTCTCCAATATGATTTTCTCCATTCTCATCATATCAGAAACAGTGAACCTATACTGGCTTATTCGAATTAAGTCGGTGGCTAAGGGAACATTCCTCTCTTCTTCTGATGCCTTCACAGCCAAGTAGAAGCAGCTGAGTCCAACACAGCCCAAGTGTTTAGGCTGTACCTATAAAGAAAAGTAAATTGTTACTTTCAGAGAGAAAGGCCTTTGACTGGCCATTTCAAAATATAAGCACCAAACTATATAGGTGCCAGTGTAATTCATGAAAAAATTATGGGCGACCAGGAGGGTTGTTCTGCTTTTTGAAGATCAAGACATCAGTTTTTTACCTAGTTACATTTTTAACTGAACTAAATGAGAGGACTGTTAAACTACAAATTCTGGTCACATTCGTTTAAAAAGCAAGACTGCAGAACAATGTGTTTTGATTGAGGCAGAGCTGGTTCTATATATAATGAGGTTCTATAATGGCCTAATCAGAAGCTTTTATGATTTAGTGTTGTATGTACCGATTTACATTAAAAAAGCAGTTTTTAACTCTTTTCTACATATATATATACACACACACACACATTCATATATAAAACCTGACTTATATAGGCATTACAGTCCCTACTTTTACTGCTTATTTTGGATTCAGAAGGCTTACAAATCATCATTTCCCTATCCACTCCATCTAGCTTTCTCATTTTTGTTTTAACACACAAGGAAAACAAGCTTTTGTTCTTGACCAAATAGTGCAGTGGTAATCCCATCTCGTTAGACTATTAAAAACAACCCAGGTCAGCATGCCACAGATGCATGGTAGAATGGAGAGCTAACTAAATGTTTTACCAGACTCTGAGTGCTGAACACCATCAAACTTCTTGATATAGACAACGTTTATGGGTTAGATGAAACAGCAATGAATAAGTAATTTAAGGTGTTCTTGTATATATGCAACAGGCAAACAATTTGTCTTGACATAATCCATTAATTCGGCCTGCATTTCCAAGCCTATGGGTACCCTTAATTTGAAACTGATGCCTTCTTCCTTCTGTTCTCCAGAGGAAAGCTTTCTCAACAACTGTAAAATCTGAACAGGGAAAGCTGTTTTTTAGCTCTTGCACAATTGGAATCTCCACAAGGAGCTTAACCTTTAGTCATCTAAAGCCAAGATGCTCTAATAGGAACAAGGCTGCAATGAGCAGAAGCTAATGACTGAGAGCCTGTACTTTAAAAATCCGTACCTTCATTTTTGACAAGAATCTATCTAAGAAATTCACAGCTAACGAAAACGTCTCTGTATGGAAGCCAAAGAACTGACTTAAACTGAGGAGATCTTTCACTTCAAAGTCTCGCAGCCTTGCAGTCATTCGGAGACCATTATCATGCGCAGATTCAATTAGTCTCAGGCCAGAGGCCTTTGGCTGGCATCTTAACTCCTGTTCCAACAGGGCTGTGAGCTGGTACAACAATTCTTGAGCTTCAGTAGTTACAAGCGTTTCGATCATCTGTAACAAGAAACAAACGTACATGTATCAAACAGCTGAAAGGGGAAAAACTTACAAAGTTCCAGATGTCTCTAAAGCAGAGAGAAACGTGCCTTGCTCTGTAGGTATCACAACTACTCATCTGTAAGACTAAACACTCGCCGCTGGCGGGGAAGCTCCCCCCGTAGCGGCGAGCTGGGCCCGCGCAGGCCCCGCGCCCTGAGGCGGGGGGCGCGGGCACCCCCCAGTCACCGCAACA
>NW_020799117.1:13963055-14113149 GCF_003259725.1 Athene cunicularia | reverse complement strand
CTCGAGGGTTCCCGCGCTGCTGCAGCTTTTCCCCGTGAGCGCCAGGGCCGCAGCCTACGTCCCCCTGTGGCAGCAGTCCCGGTAAGGCCTGGCCACGCGGCGCCCGGGGCCGTGAGGGGCTCGGTACGGCCGGTTGTTGTCAAGCTGCTGGCCTGTTCCCCGGCCCCGGGCCCCGCCTTAGCGACTTGTGAGCCTGGTTACAGCTCCGGGCCCCGGCCGTTCCGGTCAGGGGACGTGAAACCCTTTTCCTGGTGGGCTGAGGACTGGTGGGAGCTGACTGTTCCTACCTCCTACGCGGCTGACATCTAGGTACAAACCTGTAAGGATTTTTAGTCTTATTATTTTTTAAACACTTTCCAATCTTTCAGAAATACTTTTGTATGCGTACTGAAGGTCACGACTACCTGAAAGACCTGATCAACCTCTTGCTTAACACAGCCTGAGCTGGCTAGCGGTGTTTGGGATTCAGGCGGCCACTTACAAATACACCTGTCTCCACCTTCCTTGTGCCTGTGTGTTTGCTTGAGTGGAATTATACATATTTTTTCTGCTCAGAAAACTGACAGGAGTTACTTAGGGTTATGTTAAAGTGAATGTGTTGCTGGCGAAAGTTAATTCTATTTTCTGTAGGTATCAGGTCATGTTGTGTACTATAAACATGCATTTTTTGTTTGAGAGAAGTAGTTATGCTACAAGATCTGGAAAAGATACGGTATTGTTGAAAAAACACTTAAAACAGTTTAAAATTGTTATAGGAGCGGAAAGTATTCCACTTCTGAACTGACTTTAGGAAGTAAAGGCGGTTACTTATTATAGTGAGCTTCTGTTTAGAGCATGCTTGAGGCCCACTGACTTATTTAATAAATGTTCCATTATCTGTTATTTTATGGACTATGAATACCGATCTCTTATAAAGACTGAAAAATGGCTGATGGACGAATTTTGCAGACTTATAATTGATGCTATGTCTTTCAAATGGGTCAAAGGTGCTTACGTACTTTGCTTTCCTAAAACTGTTGGGGTATTATTTCTACTTTAGCCTTAGAACTATCAAGCTATGTTGTGATAGTTACTATGAATTGGATGAAAGGCTTAAAATTAAATTCTTAAGGGGTGAACCAACATTTTCTGCACAGCAGGGTTTTTAGGAAGGCAAAACTCTTAGCTTATGTTTGATCCTTGGAGTCCTTAGAGAAAGTATATGGTCTGTGACTAATAAATGAGATGATATGCAGCTCCAGTCTTTTTTTACTATTAAATATCTAGATGTTGAAGATAGATACGTGTTGCAGGTAGGAGGCAGATCTCTGAATCTCAGAAGGACTCGAAGAGTTCAAATCCACTCCCAGTACTTCAGAACAGCCTAGGTGATAACTATCCTGAGAAAAATGCTTTTTTGCTATCAGCTTGTCTTTTGGTCAGAAATCTTGCTGAAAGGAAGGCTGAATGATTTATGTAGCCTTTAGACAGCACCCCTGGTACCACTTTTAGCCAGCCCTACAGAAGTCTACAACTGAATGTGCAAGTCAAAAAAGTCATCCTATTGTTACCCAAAAAGCAGACAGCTATAACTGCTATATCACTCTGTCCCCTGAGACGGGATGTTTTTCTGTCTACGTTTTCTGCTTACAAACATATTTGTTTTGCATTTGCTGTAAGCATTATTTCTAAAATGGTTTATGCCTTTCTTTAAAAATGGAGGGAGGATGAGTTACACTTTTAAGTGGCGGCAAATTGCCAACAGCTTTACCAGGCAGTATTTTGCCCTTCCCTATAGCACAGCGTTTTCTTTGTAATACAACACTAGAGCTTGTCATATCTGCCAGGAGTTGAGGACAAGGTGATTTTAAAGCCATTTTGGGTAAAATTAGCATAATATTTGTGAAATGGAAAATAAAAACTTTACTTACATGAGACAATTTTGCTGACAGGTGATAGATAATACTGCAATACTGTATTTTTGTTAGACAGAGGTATGTCTAATATAGTTACGCCCAACAGTTAACTATGATCTGGTGGGCATAAGTTCTTCTCTCTTCTACCCCTAGTTTGTTTTCAGAGGTAAGTCTCTGCATTATGGCTACTAGAAACTGCAGTTGTTTTCATTATCTTTATATGGCTTGAGGTAATGATGTGGAATTACTTGCACCTTAAAGCAGACTGTGTGGAAAATGAAGATTAATTTTAAGAGAATTTTGTTCAGCAAAAATTGTTTGTGGGAGGGGGGTTTCTACTGTTTGGAAACATTGGCTTTCCTGGGAAGCCTCTGCCATTGTGTTCCTTCATTTGAAGGAGTCGAGTGTAAAACAGAGGGACTAATGCATCAGTGAGCTTTATCATCGTATTTACTCGGTATATGCATCAAAAGCTGTATTCATTGTACTTTCTTCCATTGTACTTCTGATTTATTATGGGTTTGCTTCATTCTCCTATGACTTACTTTTGGAAATTAATTCAAGTTTGTTTTATTAGAAGAATCTTTGTACTTCAGAAGGCTGGAATGAATGACAAAAAAGGCAAGACCAGAAAGAAACATGGTTAGGGAAGCAGAGGTTTTTAAGAAAAATGTGTTTTGCATAGTAAGTGTTTGGATTTCTAGAAGGCTCAGTGGGAGTCAGTGTGAGGGAACTTGAGGGAGCCCTTGGGTGTGAAGGTAGAATGACCAAATAGTGTGTCTAGCTTTCCTCTCTAAAGCACCGTTCACTTGCACAGAAGCTAACCTTTATTTCACTTGCTGTCTATTTATTTTTCTGTTAGTAGAGTGGCTGCATCTAAAAATCACTGGTTTGACCCTCGTTATAATGACCTTGATTTGTATGTCTATTAGATAAGAAGTAATTTGTTGAAAAGTGAGGGTGGAAGCATCAATCCCAAATCTCATGCCACAGCCCTTCTGAAAGAAAACGAATTGGCTACAAACTCTCAACTATAAATCAATCTGTTGCTACTCTGTGAGATTCCTGTGTAATTGCCCATGAATGCAAACTCAAGTACTTCAAGTGTTCACAGATGCAGAACATCAGAAATAAAGATTATAGTAAATCAGATCTCATGAATATGCATATTTTTGTTGCCAGTAAATAATCTGAGTTATCTAAATTAAAATTCAAAATTATATATTGCAAAGGAAGCGTTCTTCATTTTTTTTTAAGAGTTGGAAAACATTTGCAGTAGTCTTCCTGTCATTACTATGCACATAATAATCATGTGAAGCAAATGATACTTCTTTTTATGCTGCTTGTTTTAAATAGCTTATATTTCTTAAATTGCTGTTAAAAATAGGCTGAGAACTCTAAAAAGCAGTGGGCCATGATGCTGCTTGGAAGCCAGCCACAGCAGCCAAAGCCACTGGCCTATTTTGTGTTCTTGCAATAAGGAGTCAGGACTGAGGCAACACTAAGAAAAAACAATTTATGTTACTTAAATGTAGTGTACAGGTTTTGGTTCAAAAACATTCCTTGAGCTTAGATACTTAGCAAGTGGAAGCCAAAAAGACCTGCATCAGTGTATGCAGTTAACATCTCTGGTGCGGTCTAGGCTGCTGTTAGCCGCTTTGGGCAGCGGCTGTGAGAAGTGTCTGGCTCTCAGGTGCCAGACTTTGTGCTGAAGTGGCTGAAGCGAGCGCATGTGCTCCATCTGCTCAGCAGTCTGCTGTGTGGGGGTAGAAGGCTCCTGAAGGAGGGCACCGATAACTTCTTAAATGTGTTGCAGATGTTTCCCAGTAGCTCTGGCAGGCATGACATAGAGGATTAAGGCTGGATAGCTAAAGATGTTAGAGCTTCTCTGTTACATGTCTATTCTGTCTCTTTGGTGGTTGTCATGCCTGAAGCAAGAATATCCAATTTTCTTGTGAATCAGTATGGTGGCTGAAGGCACACTGACCCGGTTGTATGTGGTTGTGTCAAGCTGAGGAGTGTGCTAGTCCTGGAACTGCTGCAGGGGTGGGTGCTGATCCTGCCATAGGAGCAGAGTGGATAGCTGTGAGAGTAACATCTTTACCTCTTTTCTATTTAATCTATGCCTACATGTCTTTCAGAAATCTGTGTAAAAGTCTGTTTAATCCCTACTGCCAGAGTCAGTGAGCACAAGTAGGTCATAATTACTTGCCCCAGTCTCACCTGGGACTTCCACCCACACTCCCTGCCCAGGGCTCCAGAAGCCTCACTTCAGATCAGAGCTATGGTCTAGGAAGGACTATGGTCAGCCCTCTCCCTTCCTTGTCCAGATTTGTTGATTGGGCTTCCTGGATTGACCTTGGACTTGCCTTGTCACCTCTTGTTTGCCTAGTAATCACAGGGCTACCAGTGCAGCCCATGTGTCACCAAAATGGGTTAAAAGAACTTACTGACACCAATGTGATGTAGATAAGCAGACACTCCTTTATTAACAGCTGGGTGTGTAGGGGAGTTGTCTCACCAACAACACATGCCTAATCATGGAGCATGGATACAGTAACACATATTAATCAGGTTCTCATACATAAACATGTTAACTCCTATAACTCATTTTCTTACTCCCACCTCTTTCCAGTCATGCGCACTTGAGTCCTGAAATGAGTCAGGGGGGCTACTTTTGTGACCACCATGGACTACTGACCTAGAAGAAAGACCCTTCAATGCCCTTGACCCAAGGATTTTTGACTTCACATTGCAATTTTAGCATACTTTGAGGCCCTTTCACAGTGTTACTTTTGGAACACCTGGTCTACAGGGCAATAAATAGTCCTTAACGATCAGTCTAACAATGGTATGTTGTCTCGAGTCTTGTTCTTTGTATAGAAATCTAGGTAATGATTATCACTAGTCTACATGGCCTCAGTCTGGGACTTTAAAAAGAACTTAGTAGCAGCATAACTTGTTATATAGCTATTCTAAATTATTCTTTATTTAAATCCAACTAATAAAAAAATCATTAAAATTAACTCAAATTAATAACAAATCAATACTTGAAGAAATGAATAGGGCTTCCTTTTCTGTGAGTTGTTCTGGACAAAATTAAGAGTTTATTGTTAACTGGTAGAGGACAGGTCCTATAGTTAAGTCCTTCAGAGTCGAAACCTGTTCTTATCAGCTAGAGGAATTTCTGTTGTAGCAGAAATTTGATTGTTTTGTGATGGGTTACAAACAGTTACTAACTTGCCTGAACAGCATGAGGAAACACTGCAACATGTTTGTCTTCATTAGAAAATATGGGTATGCAGCCAGAGTCCTTGGGGGTGGGAAATAACTGTTATTTTTTCCCTGTGGAAAGAGATCTGTGTTTTCAAGACAACTACTGAAGTTAATGCTGGGTTTTCACGCTTCACTGTATAATGTTTTATGACTATAGCATCAGAATTAAGATAAAGCTTTTTTGAAACTATTTTTGCTGGGATTTTGGTTAAAAACAAAAATTAAAAATTACCCTAAGAGCCAGAAGGGTTTCTCTCCTGCCCCTTCTCTTGTATGTCATATAGAATTCAGGTAGACACCCCCACACAAGGAGAATTAGGGTTTTGATTACATTTGTCAGTAGTTATGTTGTGCTTGTTCCCTTATTGTAATAACTGTCCGTAGTTCATTAATGTAATTGTGAAGAAGTGCATATGAGAAAGAAAGGGAAATAAAAAGGAGGTGAAGCTTCCCAAGTAAATTCGAGGCCCCATAAGAGATTTGCTTTGTCTGGTGTTACTCCTTTACTGAAGCCTGTCACATAGTCCAGCATAGGCACAGGAGAACTGTGGAATTCTAATTTCAAAGGCTTCATTTAAGCTTATGGAGATCCAGGCTTTCAAAGGTGTTTATGCATCTAACTCCCACTGTCCTTAATGTGAAGGATTTAGATGTCTAAACTTTACTAGAGAAGGAAGGTCATAGAAATCAGAGGGGGCATTCCTTCGCCCTGACACTGATACACTGAGTGATTTGACTGAAACTTAGATTAAATTACTTCAAAAGTTTGTTGTGACTTTTGCTTTACATTGCGTTCTTCAATTTTCACACAGAAAGAACTCTACAGGCCAAAAAGAAAGGCAGTGAGCTGTGCTTTTCCTTGTTATAAATCAATTGGGAGAAGGACTTTGTCAGACTGAATATGGAGATTGTAACACTTTACATAAATCCTAAAGCCTGGAACGGATCTGGAAGTTGTAATTAACTCTTGATGTTCTTATACTGATTTTAGTCAAACATCTGTTCCATACTTTCTTCTTATTTTCTTAATAAAGAAAATTTTAAAAGTAATAACAGGATATTTACTTCTTGAAACTGAAAAACATGTTACTGCACACATGTGAAATTGCTGAGCTAAGCAGACTATTGGGTGTTTCTCCACCTTGATTGCAGTGTTAATGCACAAACCCCTGTTTTGGATAGGGATAATAGTAGTCTGTTAACTTTTTTAATTAGTGTATTGGAATAACGTGATCTGCATGCTTCGGTCCTCTTGTATGTGTCTGATCTGTATGCGGGCATATGTTTACTGTGATCTCTTTCAGTTGTTTTTGTCATGCATTGATTAAAAAAAATAATCTCCCTTTACCCTAAAGGTATTTATATTGAAAGTAATTCAGGAATATCTTTTGCTGTTTCACACCCCTTTCCCTCAGCCTTTGTTAAAGCATTGTCAAAAAACATCATCGAGGGTCCTAGTGTGCGGTTGTCCTAGAAAGAAAGGACATGGGGTATGAAATTTTAAATGTTGTGGTGGAAACTTAAAAAATGGCAGCAGTCCTGAGCTCTTAATAATTACACCTTCTCTGCCCTTAATTTTCATCTGGGTATTTCCTCCCACTTTAAGAAGATTCAGGACTGCTTTTCTCAGAAGAGTGGTGTCAGCTGGATTCAGAACACGAGTAATTTCCTGAATAGACAGCTAAAGCGCAGTCCAGGGACTTGTGATTACTACTAAGCCTGCAAAGGTGCGGTGTGTTTTTGTTAATCACCCTGAGGAGCAGTTTGGGGGCAGTATCAGTTTTCTTGGGAGAGAACTGTTTGAAGTAGTTCAGTCATTGCAAGACAATACAAAGTCATGTTTCAATATTTTCTGGCTTGCAGACTAAATATTTCCAATGGTTTTGTGGGTGCTGCACAGTTGCTTTAGGCTTACTGTTAATGAGCTAATTGGTCCTGACTACTTTGGAACACCAATTTGTGAACCCTGTTAGTTGCATCTTGCATCTTGCCATCATGGAAATACATTTTTGTTAAAAAATATGAGGAAGCAAAGTAATTGAATTTCAAAGCTTTTTACAAAAACTCTACTTTTCAATAGATTCCAAATTAATGCAATTTGAAAGATTAATTGAGAACTTTGAAAATATTTTGCTAAAAGCAGTACCTAGGGATCTTTTGCACAGTGCTTGGCTGATGAACCCAAAGAGATGGATCGAACAACTGTTGTAGCTTGATGGATCATGAAGTACTTGGAAATCCAAGTGAAAATATACAGAAAAGACTGTGGGGAAAAAAATTAACTGGGTGAAGGCATTCTCCCTGCCACACCCTCTAAAAGCAAGGTGACAGCCTGGCAGCACTGTTCAGGGAATTCATATTTATTGGGTTTGTGGCACAAATATTAGGTGCTTTCTGAAGCACTGGAATTGAATGCATTGAAATAACTGAGGTCGTTTCCCATCATTCACTCATCATTTTAGTTCTGAGCTGATCCTCCTCCTCACCCCCAGCATCTGGTCTTGTGGCCAATATTTTCTAACTTATTAGTGCCTTGATTTCACCACAGAGTAATATTTACAGTTTAAGCTTTTTCCTCTCACTCTAGTTCCATCCAACTTCAAGAGCTATTAACTCAGATGTATTTGCAAATAAATGAGCTTTATGGCAAAGTTACTTTAAGCTTTTTGATTGAGAAATGTAACTGTCTCATGATTGTAATGCAAATTCCTTTTTATTAAAATGATGGGACTGAGGGTGTGCTTCCACACTGTTGTATTGGTGATTGTCTCTGGTTGCATACGAATGACTTATTTTGGCCCAGTTTTAGCACTTGTCACATAAATTAGACCAGAGAGCAGATTCAGTTGATACTTTTTTCTTTTTTTTTCCCTAAATCATTTTCTTTTTCCCTAACCCGACAGTAGAACAGTATCTTTAAGGGCTGAATCCTGTGAATGTCTTAGCTTGATGGAAAAGAAGAAACTTTTGAGTCAGGCCTATACCTTGCTGTAGACTGTCCTCCAGTAAATCTTGCTGCTGTTTTCCTCAAAAGTGGAGCTCTGTCACACTCTGCAAAGTGCCATAAATAACTTGAGTATTCAGAAGGTTGCTTCGTTTCAGATTGGAATAACTAATTCTCCCAGTGCCCCAGTATAGAGTTATATATCTCCTTTTAAAAAAGGAAATAGTTCAATTCCTGTTATCTATCTCTTATTTCCAAGAGAGTCAATTAATTTATTGTAATTGCTAATGTGCTTTACCAAATGAATTAGTTAAATATTTCAGGTAGTAGTTTAAACAATCAAGAATTAAATATCTTTTTCCAAACCATAGATTTTGAGTACAACAGCTTGAAATTCAGTAAGCATCCATGCTATTGTGGGAACTCGTGGTTAGTGCACTGCTCAGAACATGAAGCATTAGGATATTTTAATTCATGTGCACAGCTACATCCTTCTTTTTAAAAAAGCTGTTTTAGGAGAAAAATGGGCTGGTTTTCACGAAGGCAAAGCTTTGATTAAAGGACAGTCTGCTTCCCTGATGGACCCTTTTGGTTTAGTAGAGGAGATCTTCAGATAACCTAATGAAGCAAATTTTGTTCTTGCAGTGGGAAACCATAGCAACCTGCCACTTTAGAATGCATGGTATATAATCTGTCTGTCCTTCAGATAGTATTTTGCAGTCCAGAAATAGTCATCGTTTCCTAATGTGTGAATGTAAAATGTCAGACAAATGTAGCTGGAGTGACAGTGTTGTCTCTGAGATAAACATGAGCCCTGTTCTGCTGCTTGTCTGGTACTGCATATTTGGAAGGCAGGTTCCAGAGGAGGGCAAAGGTTGTCTATGTTTTTATTTTTACTTTTTAATAAATAGGTTAGAGGTGCTCTGAAAATTAATTGGTACCTGAAAGAGCTCGCTACAGTTGCTTCAGTGCCACCCTTTACCTTGCCCTCCAACCCATGTGTCCCTACTTATTTTTGGCACAGTTTTGTTAAAGGACAGCATTTGGAGTTCAAAGGGTTTTTTCCTTACGGCTTTCTTTGATACCACTTTGTTCAGACTCAGCCATAGAAGTGCTTGCTAATTATGTAGTGGGGTAAGTGCCCTGTAACTTGTAGCTGGACAGAGCTGCTGGCTGTGCTTGATGAAAACACAGACAGCATCCTTCCTTGGTTAAATAAATAAAATGTGTGAGCAATCTGACTTCTCTCTTTGAGTCTCTCTCCTGCTTATGAGCTCTGAAACAAAGCCGAGAAGTATTTTCTGTAGAAACCAGCACTGATTAGTAAACGATTAAAATTTAACTTGTGGATCTTAGAACCTTCTGCCAGCTCTACAGACTGGGCTACCAGTCTGGAAGGGAATGATTTAGTCAGCTTTTTATAAAGAGGATCAAATGATGAGTGCATTGAAGGAATAAATGCCAAATATTTAATGGTATTATTGGGGACTGATTTAGATGAAACACTCTGTATTTCCTTTAAAATATTATGATGACTCCAGCTTGCTTAGAAGTGTTTAGAAATCAACTATAACAGTACAGAATGCTTTTTATGTACGTTTTGTGGAATAGAACCATTTCAAGTGTTTTTTCTATAAATCAAATGTTAATAGCCCAAATGTATTGTTTAAAATGCAGAATTACTTTGATAGGGCTGTGTTTTACTAAAGAGGAGAGCAGAGGGATATTTGATTGGTGTTTCTGCCATTGATCATTCTACTGTTTATGTCATAGTGAGCCAAGGCTGTTAGATTCCTTCTGCTCCTTTAAACTGATCTGGCTCCCTATTGTTTGTGACACATCAATTTCCTTAAAATAATGGTTAACCAAATTTTTCTTGTCACTTATGCCTCCATTTTTCTGCCTTTTCTGTCACTTTAAAAAAAAATCATGTCTGTTCAATACCAGCTTTTATTCCCCTGTCCCCTTTAGCTTTGTTTTCCATCCACCACTGATTATGCCTTTATGAGAAACAGTGGAGCATATTTAAACTATTTCCATTGTCATTATTTTTTGTTTTAATACATCTTTCTGTGTGATCTGAATCCAAGTTGTTTTCAGTTTTTGAATTTTTTTTTTTGTACATTTGGTACTTACATTTGTATGTTGATGGATTCAGCACTGAAATCACTTGTGATCACTTGTGTCTAAGCAGATGCGGTGGGTTTCATGGATTGTTTTTGGTTTAGTGTACTAGCAGGTTTTTCTCCCTGTCTTGCTCAGGGATCAAATAGAAATCATTCTTGTTAGGAGAGGACACTTCAAGTCGAAAGAAAATGTAAACAATACATATCCTCAGATCTGTACTTTCGAAACTCATAATAAAAATAATTGTGTGGAAAACTATAGCCTTTTGAGAAGGAAGAGTGTGAGATTCAGGCTTGTCCCGAATGAGGGCAGTAGTGGCACATGATTTGTATAGTCCTATTCATGTAACACTCATTAAAGACTGTGAGCTTTGGTGTATTTATATTAGGTGTTTCAGTGAATGTGTTGTGGAATTACTTTTATAAATTCAGAGTTGAGAAATACCAGAAAAGACTGTGAAGGGAGATATTTTTATAAAGAGGACTTTCAACTTAACCTCCCACTAGAATGATTTTTGAGTTCTGAAGAAAAGCAAGACAACTTGCTGAAGGGAAGAAAATGCTATCACTTGACGAGTTGGCAAATCTGCATTCAAAGTTTTTGAGGTTTTCAGGAGATGGTCAAGTTTTACAGGAATGAAACTTAATTTTTACTGAAGGATCCTTTTCCATCCATGGTGTTTTATTTTACTGTTTAGTTCAATACCCACAAAGTCTATTTACATGTATTTAAATCATATACTTTTAATTGTTACATCCTTTTGTGGCTGCTTTGCAACAGCAGTTATGGAAGTATTAGATGAATAATTACCCTTCCCTTTGCCTTTATATGAGACCTGTCATGTTTTCTTAATTGGCTCTCAGTACTGAGTAGTTTAGTAGATTAATGAGAGAACAATATATGTCGTTGTAGGTGTCAAGATGACACTCACTTAATGAGTGTCATCTTCTGAAGCATGACTTCTCTACCAGTAGAGGACTTCTTGATATAGCAACTAGAGACATGATTTGGGGGCAGTTAATAGAGCAATGAGTCTTGTAACTGGACAAGAGTCTTGCTGAAGTGTCCCAAGGAATGGCCTAGTGGGTTGACTAACAGAGTTAATGATGTAATTGGGTATTATGGTTTTAAGGAACTGCTGATATGATGTGCAGTCTGCTCTTGTTTGTTCTCCATGTCTGCTCAGCTTTACATAAGCTTGTGCTTGTGCTCCACTGAGTCTAGAAACTCTGCAATTGCAAGGCAATAATCATGCAGAACAGAGAACTGAGGTCTCTCTACAGCAGACTCCGTCAATCTATTAAATGAAGGGGAAAGAGTAACTCCATGCAAGCACAACTGCTGCTGACTTGTCAATGGTGGAGTGTTTGTATTTACATCTCTGCTAACAGCAGTGCATATTATGAGAGTTTTCTGAAGGCTTTGCTAAAGCAACGTGAAAGATGTATGTCTAGACCCTGAATGATGAAAAGCGTTAAAGTGGAGTTGCTGGCTTTGGAGTGCCAGGGAGTACAGACCCAGTTCTGTTTCAAGTGTGAACTGTTAGGTACAGCTTTTATTTTAGGTTGCACATAATTTTAACTATAATTTAAGAAGTTTATCTAGCTAAATTTTCCTTTGTTGGATTCATCTGCCAGTATGCCAGTGGAGTTTTAACATACTATAGAATAATGCTTCCTGCTTTCTATGGAGTGGATGGACCTTGAAGTTAGGACTCTAAACTAAATCTGCATAAAACCAAACTGGCAAATACCACATCATGTTTTCAAATATATGTAGGCAGCAAACTTTTGATGGGATGAGAAAAGCATTGGGGGGTGTCTGTAGGCTTTCAAAGGGGTAACGGCAGGCTACAGTTTGCACTGTAATGTGTGGCTGCTGCCTTCACAATGTGTAAAAGGAGAAAGTGGCGCTTTTTAATTGAACTTTGCACTCTTGTGTGGGAATTTATTGCTAGTACAAATACACCTTGTGTTCTGAATCAGCCATTTTGGTGCCTGCATGTCTTCAGACACTTGGTAGACCTTCTCTTTATAAGGAATGTGTAGGGTAGAGCATCCTTGCGGGACACTTCTTGTGCCTGAAGTACCATGTGAATCACAGTCTGCCACATATGCACTGGAGCCAGGAGGGACGGGCTTGTGGGTGTATACGTGCATGGTTAGGACAGTGGTCAGTGATGGGAGCATGGAAATCTTTTCTTAGAAAGTAGGCAGGGAAAACACCCCTCCCCTGTTTTACTGAGCTTTGTGGCTGCATGGAGAATCTGTGCATCATTAAGCACACCAGCTGTAAATTGTCATGCCAGCTGAGAGAACCTAAATTGACAAGTTTAATATCTGGTGACTCCTGCCTGAATGTTTGTTACATTGTGATGTGTGACAGTGTGATTTTCAGGTTAAAACTGTGAAATATAATTTATCCTTACTCTTGCTTGGGAAGCCCTTTCTAGTAGGCGTTTACACCTAGCAGCTGATCTGAATCTTGCACAAATATAGGTCCAAGGAACTGCAGCAAATGTGGGGAAGCTAGAAAAGCTGAACTGTTGTGCATGCTTGAGTTGCTTTTCTTTGAATTGGGGTGAGGAGAAATGGATGGTCAGTTTACTGGAGGTTTGGTTAGATCTTGCTTGTGTATTACCATGATTAAGGTACTGTTTTGCTTGCAAAACTTTTATTTACCATGCATCATGAGGTTTGAGAATATGTCTAATGGCCAGTAAGCTTTGTACCATGTTCCTTATGTGGTGGGGATTTGTGGGAGGGAAGCCTGCCGTTTGGAACTTTGACAGGTTATCTGTGTGCAGTGGGCTCAGAAACATGGGGCAGTATTCTTTCTTGTAATTTTAGTTGTTCTTCATCATCTCTGGGAAGCACAGTTTACAAATTAAGAGCTGTTTATCAAGTACCTGCTCTAAATTAGAGTTTTCCATAAGGTTAAATTTCCATGATGTTATCTATCTTGACAAAATTACTGTTGCTTCTATCAGTTTCTTCTGTCACTTCTCTCTTTTCAATTTGTTCCTTGCTTCCTGTAAAAGAGCTTATACATTATGCATCTAGAAGCTATTTTCCTGGTGTTCCCATTCAGAATAACTTAAAATACATGACAATCAATGCTGCTCAGGAAAACTGTCATATTTTTGTTCCCAAACATCTTGGAAGGTTATAGCTGTAGCTGGGTCAAAGGTGATAGCATTCACTGTAATGGATTGCATAGAAAATCAATAGGAAAGAAATATTGCTTGAAAATGTTACTTCAAGGTAATGTCAGATTAAAAAATATATATCAATAAAGCCTCTTGTATCAGCTGGTGACATGAGAACCTATGCTTTATTCAGTTACTCTGTAGGCAGTTTCATTATTCTTTCAGAGTAATGAGCATCTTTAAGCTCTGCATCTCTAGCCTCTGCTTTTCTTGCATCTGATTTAATTCAATTGTTACATGGAACTTTTTTCAGATTGATAGAAGGGGACCTGTAGAGGCTGTCCTCATGATGATTGCCATGAGATAAAGGCCTACAGCATGTTGGAAGGAGCTTTTGCTTTTCTTCCCTTCTGTGCTTGCATCCAATTCCTATTGAGGAAAAAAATAATTTGAGAATGAGATGAATTAAAAATAACTTTTCTTTATCCCAGTAGATAGATAAAATCTGTTTCCAGCTTCTTTTGTGGAAGGCTCTGGGGAGGCCTTATAGAAACCTTCCAGTATGTAAAGGGGCTACAGGAAAGCTGGGGAGGGACTCTTGATCAGGGAGTGTAGGAGTAGGACAAGGAGTAATGGTTTTAAACTGAAAGAGGGGAGATGTAGATTACATAGAAGGAAGAAATTCTTTCCTGTGAGGGTGGTGAGGCCTTGAAACAGGTTACCCGGAGAGGTTGTGGCTGCCCCCTCCCTGGCAGTGCTCAAGGCCAGGTTGGATGGGGCTGTGAGTGACTTGGGCTAGTGGAAGGTGTCCCTGCCTGTGTCAGGGACTTGGAACTAGATGATCTTTAAGGTCCTTTCCAACCCAAACCGTTCTGTGATTCTATATGCAAAAATTTTTTTTTTTAGGAAGTATTTTAAAAAATAGAAAGGCAAGATCAACAGCTACTTCCATAAACTTGGTAGCAACTAATGTCTTACAATTTATCTGAGAAAGGCACAAAGTGAAAAACTGCCTGATATTAAAATCCCTCAGATTATTTCTGAATGTGATCCACAGACAACCTGACCTTGTTACAGTTTCCTCGGTCACTGTCCTTTTGGGGCTGTCTTCCATGTTAAAATAGTTTTATGCTTCTGTGACTTCTGTAAAGCGATTATGTGAGCAGTACAGAATTGTTTTGCATGCTAAGGACTTGCTCTTCCAGATGTGTGTTACTGAGCATTCACGACAGCTGAAGTCAACACACATCCAGCATGTATGAAATTTAAGCCCTGAGGCCAAATCAACCTTTTGCTGAAATAGGTGAAAAGCTACAGCAGTGGGAGCTGGACTGAGGACAAAAAGTCTTTTGAGGCAAAAGTCAGAGTAGGAATATCATGAAATATTGGGTTCCTGCCCAGCTCTAGTGCTGGCTATTGTCCAGAGGTAATCTGTACTTGCCTGCCAGCCCTGTTCCTCTGTTGCTTTGCTTTGTTTCTTTGAACAATCATTTTAGCACTTTCAAATGTAACATTTCAGAGCTCGCACTGGCACGAACTCTATAGAGTACATGTGTAGCAACGTTTTGTTTGTGACTTTTTGATGTTGTTCTGTGAAAAATCATAAAGCTTAACTTCGATGTTTGTTCGTTTAAAAACTGTGGTCTTCATAGGAATTATCTGGAGAGACAGAAGCAGATAGGCCCTTGCTATGAAGTGAGTGAATATGTAATCCCATGGAGACTGTTTTGCACTTGTTCCCCTCTGCAGTTATTCCAGGTCTGCCTTCGATGTCCTGGTCAGCACACTGTGTCTGAGCCAGGCTTTCTGTTACTGTTCAAAAAAAGTAATTACAGGAGATGAACCTGAGAGACTTCTCAGTACTCTTGGACAGACCTTTGAGTACATGAATACTCTTTTGAATGCAAAGCAGCAGGGCAAGGGTTTTTCTCTGCAGGCAGTAAACAAGCCAGTGTAACTTTCAGGTTCTTTTAAATAGGAAACATCTCCTGTTTCATCCCCTGCGGAGCTGAGTTGCAATGGGACCCCAGTCACTTGTAGGCACAAAGGGTTTTTTTTGGGTTTGTTTGGTTTTGCTTTGTTTTTATGAGTCAGTGTCCTACTGCAGTGTCTGATCTGGATATTTCCAGATCCCCAAACCCTAACAGATATATAAATTTGAACTACAAATCAAGGGGTATTTGGCCAGCCTGAACCCATTGTCGGTTTTGGTTCCTTCTGCTTATTTAGTAATGTTTAAACTTCTAAATCTATGCCGCTTTACATTTTTGTTAGCTATCAAAAATAAATCTTGGTTTTTGTGTATATAAACAGCAACTGCCAGGCTCTTATTTCTCTTTAATTTGAAAATTCATGTGCTGTATTACTAGGCAGTTGTGCAGAGGCATTCTAGTAAGTGAGTCTTGAGCTACTTGAGTGAAATAGGGGTGTTCTTACTGAAGCTGTATGAAGTAGCAACTGCAAAAGAAGTAAAATCTGCCTTTGTGAAACTTAAGTGCCTAACTGTTGAGTGAGAGCTGGGTAAGAAATTTCTGACAAAATAACTCTTCTTAGGATAGGCCAATTTCAACAAAAGCTTCATTTGAAAAGGTCAAGATGTTGCTTCTGGTCAAAACTCAAAGTAGAGACCCCTACCATAAGCAGCTCATATGCTCTACTTCTGTACTTACAGTTATGGGGAACTTGGGTTGAACCCTAGACTATTTAGACACTCCTAAAGTGGACATTTGAATGAGTTGTTTCTGCGTCCCTGGTGATAAAACAGAAGAATGTACTAATACTGGGTCCTTCTGGATATTCAGAACCAAATTCCATTACTGTTTTTTAAATGTCTCAACTTTAATGATATGAAATCTATGTTGACCATATAGATGTGAAAAACTCTATCCCTTGACCACTGTATTAAGATGGCACTTAAGACCTCCTGGCACTTCAGCACCTAATGATTGATCCTTCCCTGGAGAACCAGAGGAAGACTGGGAGGCATGTTATCACTGCTCTATTCTTTCCTTCTCTTTGTCTCAGTAAGCTTCTCAATTACCAGAAGAAAATGTAAGTAAGAACTAGTGCTGCTTTTAAAGCATTAAATCCCATTCATCTCTTTGCTGTGTCTGTTTGTGTACTCTCCAAGTAGATGAGGGATGCCCCAACAGAAAAGGTGTTCCTTGTGGATGCCTCATTATTGGTTTTTCTTCTGGATCTTGTGGAATTCAGTGACCGTAGGGATAATGTATCTGCAAAAATAAATACTGTTTGTTCAGGAGCTTAGCTAATGCTTGTAAAGGACTGTATACTCCTCCTAAAGCTATTCCAAGTGCCTGAATTACTTGTTCTGCTTTGTTCAGCATTTTGTACACTCTGGAAGCATGAGTAAATCTATTAGAAGAAATTGGCATACAAATGATGGAGTCACTGAGATGAAAGCAAGGATAACAAAGAATAGTGGAAGGTGGGGTGTGGGTGGGGGAAGCATGAGAATAATATTCATGGTACTGCAGCTCAACTGAGATAGCATAAGTGTTTATGTGGGCTAGTGTCTCATCCCATGTGGTGGGTTATGAGGAGGGTGAATCTTTTGAATTCCCTGAGAGCCTGTGTGCTGGTGGAAGAGCTGGTCTGACTCAGAAGCAATTTACTTGGTAACTTTATTAACTGACCACTTTACTGAGTGGATGGAAACTGATACAGAGAAATGACCAAATGTGGCCATAATCAGCTGATAACCCTCTGGGAACAAAATAAAGGCACTTTGGCATGAGACTACTTTCCTAATAACTTGTCAACGATGAACTGATTGCAATTCATATGAAACTTAAATATATGAATATATATAAGAAATAGAGAGAGAGTAAAATGAAAGAGCAAAGAGAGGAGGAGAAGATAGGAAAATGAGAATCACCACCCTCAGATCCTGCATTGTTGTAGAGTAGCGAACTTAGTCTGTAGGTGGTGGATCGACAGACACACGTGGGGTGTTGCCTTTATATAGTCTTTCTTAGGCATGTGCAATAGGTTGTTCCAGAAGATCTTCTCTGGCTTGTACCTGTGCAGTGAGGCAAGTTCTGTCTCTGGGCAACCACAGGAGGGGAGGGGGAGAGAAACAGCCCCAGGTCCCACCTCCACAGAGCTTTCTCTGCTTCTCCCCCACAGGGCATCCCACTTGAGTTGTTTGAGACATCCTCTTTATGAATGGTTTCTTGTTTACGAACAGTTTGTGACAGCTAGACAAAACAAAAATATACTGTTTTAAATGGTGTACATAATATAACCCTTGGTTGATCAAATTCTGCTTTTACTTTGCTGTGGACTGTAAATATGCACGTAACTACTAAACTGACTATCATAAGTCACTGAACTGCAGAAACTCTACTTGTCTGTATCTTTGTTGACCATTTAGTAGATCTTAATGTTCAGACATATTACCCTGCAATGTTTTGAACTTCTCCAAATTCATGTAATCAGTGTTCTTCTAATCTACTGAAAAAGGGTTTTTATGTGCTGGCTTCCTCTCTCTAGTAGTGGAGTTGTTAACGAATTATACCTGTATTTCAGATACTGTGGAGTAAGACAAAGAAATTATTTTAAGCCTTCCAACAGCTTCTGCTTAAAAATCAGAATATGATGCCAAGTGGCATCTTGTGTCATTTGCTGCCAAATATCATTTTGCCTCATAGAATTTGAATCCACTCAAGTGGTGTGAAAGCAAAATTAAAAATCAGCCTACCGCTGTTACTTAGCTTTCAAGGGTACTTGGAAAACTGAGATCAATGAAAACCTTTACTGAAATATCAAATTAAAAATAGGGATTATCTCACTTATTTAAAAGCTAATTTAAACTATCTGCAATAGGGATTCCTGTTCCATAGTGGACTTGAAATGTTCAGTTCACATGGTTTCTGGTGAAGTTTTTGTGCTTTGATTTTTGAAAAATGGGTATGATTGTGGAATAATCTTACATGTGTATAAAGACAGTAATACAGACTGGAGAGCTGAGTATAACGGCAACCTGTTTTCTTTCTTTACAGCTAAATCCAGGTGAACAGAATAAACTTCTTAGAAATACTGTGTAGATACTCTAAAAACTCCCCGAATTAACTTGCATTTGGTAACATCAAATCTTCTATTGGGGCCTATACATAAAACTGATTCTTTAATGAATAGTGTCATATTCTGATAAAACCTTTTGCATGGGAAGAAAAATATTTCTCTGAAGTATAGAAATCTATAAACCAGTGAGGTTTATAATCTATAAAATCTGTAAACCTTATTGCAGGGAAGGGATCCATGTGCCCAGAGTGCTTTTGAATGTGTGAGAACTTTCAGCCAGGAAAAATTATGGATGCTGCCACATGTCTGACGGAGCAGCTTTTGTTTTGTGCAGTTGTGCTCGTATGGGAGTTGGGATCACTACTCCTGACATGCGCTGCCTGTAGAGCTCTCCTGGCTCCATCTGCACAGGCACAGAAAGGAGCTGTGGGGTGGGAGGGCCCAGCTGAGGCCACCCCACCATATCTCTCCAGCTGAGCATCAAAGTGAAAATGGAAGGTATGTAACACTACCAGCAGTAACTGTTGCTGTCATGCTGTGCATACAAGACCAGTGTCTTATTTTGATATATAAATTGGTCAGTTGAGCAGTAAGTGTGTTCCAAAGGAGTTGGGGGAGCAGGATCAGAATGTCATACTAACTTCATGTTAATTGAAAGTTTTCTTCTGCTGTGTGGGAAGTACACCACTTGATACTTGTACTGCTTCATTAACAGAGAGTCTCTGGTACTGACATATGGAGTTATCAGACTTAAGTGTTGAAAACAGAGGAGCTCTTACTGAAGCCAAAAATGGTGTTCAGTTCGTGGTAGGACAATGTCTTATTTTCCAGAAGGACAGAATTTGTTGCAGAAAGAGACTGTCATTTTAAAAAGCTATGAAACTAATATAGAGCTATTGAGTTCTTAAGAGGTATGAGAATTTTAAAAGTAATCTACTTCATCATTTAGCTCTGCTTGCCAAAAAGTTAAAAAAAAAAAAAAAAAGTACAATTTGATTCCTGAAAGTTACATGAATGTATGTTTATAGTTAAGTGGAGAAAGAGCACATTAGCACCCCCTTCTGTAATGGGAAAGACTGTGCATGGGGAAAGGTGTTCAACTTGCACAGAGGAATGACTTTCTGAAAGGTAAAATATCCCTTTTGAAGTTCACATTCCTATGTTGTCTGCTATTTATGTTGAACTTATGTGTCACCATAAAGGTTTTGCAATTCTTAAAGTAGAATTTGTTTCTTAATGTTTTTCGCAATTAAGAGAAAAATAATCCCACCCATGATGTAGTCACTGGGGGTACCTCACACTCCATCTTGAGTGTGTTTGGATTTAAATTCCAATCTTTTTTTCTCTTCCTCTTTCCCCTGCCTTCTAGCTTGAACAGAATACAGATACCCCAAAGTATGGCTAAAATTCAGATCAGAAGGGATTAGCCATTTAGTGAAAAGCTGATGTTAGAATCAGGTACTCGGTTTCTCTGAACACCTCCTAACACTGCACAGTTCAAAAGTTTTTCTTAAAACTGAAGGTTTAAAATGCTTCTTTCACCCGAGCTCTTGATTTCTTCTTTCAGTATTTCTGTTCTTGCTTTTGCTTCTCTTATGCATATCTGTATGGTTTATGAAATGATTTCACCTTTGTCCATCTGTGAACCAGTATTAGAAACAACCTTTAGAAAAAAAATGAAATTGTAGGTAGTATGTATAAGTAATTTAGAGAACAACTTCTAATGCTGGTTAGCTGAACTACATAATTCAAAAACTTTAATAGTTTGCCAGCCAGTACAAAATTTTGATGAAGGCAAAAGGAGTTGCTTTGACATTTTGGGTAGACATCAGAATTTCTCAACACTTGTAATTATAGGAAACGGAATTTCTTTGGCCTTCCTTGATACATAAATGTCAAGTGGATATATTGCATATATGAATGTTTTTGCAGTGGGATGACTTCTCATTTGTTTTCAAAGTGATGTGCCAGTTGTTTCTGTAATACTGTGTTTTTCTTTTGATTTGTATGGCTACTTCATTTATACTCTTTGCATCTATTCCCAGAAGAGCCCTATTATATGATGAGTGGAGCATCAGGAGTATAGAGATTAAATGATATTGGAAAATCAGCTTGTGGGATTTTTCTTTTTTTTGGAGAATACTGATAATTAAATTTCAGGAAAAGTTTCACTTACTGCTCATGACACATAGCGGTATTAAGTGGTTTCATGCTCCATCACTCCTTTTTTTATTAACTTTCTATTTAGAGTATTTTTTTAAAAAACATTTTATCTTAATAAGAATAACCTATCAAGCAAGACAGCCAACAGACTTCTCATTATCACACTCTCTATACAGAAGTTTATCTTTTTACTACCACTATTGCATTTCACACTGCTCTGATGTTGGAAAATCGATTGGTTTTAATGTTTGATTTTTGACTGAGGAAGGCAGAGAGGGCACCAGTGGCCTGTCACAAAAATTACAGGATTAGAACCAATTGAATAGACACACAACAGGTTGAAGTTCTTTTGGGAGCACTGTGCTTTCCACTGGCACCTCTGATCAGCATTAGCATTCTCTGCCTGTTGCAGACTCTTTAAAATGCCATTTGCATTGATGATGGGATAATTGACATGGCTCCCCAGGGAGCTGTAGGGATTGTAGGAAGCTCAAATCTCAGGAAAAGTCATCTGTTCTTGGGACTCTTATGTAGTCTGAGGTCTTGTTGGTAGCAGGACTTGCATTGTTGTATGCTATCATTCTAATAATAAAGGACTATCAGTATTATGGCTCTTCTAAAGTTCCCAGCAGTATTTTTGTTAAATCTAATTGAACATTAACTTGCTAATTAGCATTAATGCTTCATTCTATTGGGTAATTGACTGCATAGTTTTGTTTTGAATGGCTTTTCTGGAACATGTAGTGTAATAAACTTTTACAATTAAATTAATAACTTATAGAAGGTTTCATTATTTCAGCAGTAAAAGTAGTAGGATGTGCAATAAAAAATTTGTATTTGCCTTCTAGGGCTCTGAAGGCTAGATGGTAAGGCAAGTGTACAAATCAATGCCTGATAACTACAGAAATAAGTAACTTAAAATATTAAAAGGGATTTGAGAAGGAATTAGTGGAAATAAGATGACTCTTGGGACCTACACATACTCAGGAGCTATGAGAAGATTCTGCATATTAGAATGTGGTTAGAAGGTACATTATTGAAACTTTGCTGGTAAGTACAGTAGGAGATAAAACTGATCTGCCTGTAAAAGTTAATATCTGACAATATATCAGTAAGGTCGTCTTTTTCGTGCGTGTGTGTATCATATGCAGAAGATAGCTGAGAGAGTGTGTCCATCTATGTACTTAGTGACAAGATTATTCGATGAAAACGGAACCAGAAGCAGTAGGAGAGGTGCTGACTTAGAGTGTAAGTGTGATTACTTGTCTTTAGAAACAGAAGCTTTTATTTGACTTCAATAAAAGATATTGGATGAAATTCTGATCTGATACTTAAGTGCAAATTTGCAGTAATTTCATTGAAGGCTTAACTTAATCCTGCACTGAATCGGCACTAAAATTTAAATTAGATTTTTGTCAGTCCAGATTTATTCTTTTAACCTACAATTCAGGTGAAGTCTGTTTCTCTGAAAGGAGGTACTATATGTTAAATTAAGCTCTTTGAGATGAATACTGGGCAATGCTGGTAATCTCAGGCACTCAAAAGAGAAATTGCAACAGTGGTTGATTTTGCATGCTTATTTTATGCAAAGGTTGCAATGCAGTTCCTGAGTGGTGAAGTAGTACTGCTGAAATTTTCATACTTCCTTGTCAGTAAAAGAGGTTTGAAAACCAGTTACTAATTCTCTTTAGAAAGCATTTGTCTTAAGTGTGCTTAAGATATAATCCAACTGTGTTACACGTCAAATTGTGGAAGGGAGGGGAGAAATCTTCAAGTGATTTTTTTTTTTTTTATATGCAAGTTTTCTCATAATTTTGCCTTGAATTCTATCTATTTTATGTTAATAATATCAAGTAATGAATTATTGAAGGCTTAGAAGTGGCTATAGAGGGTAGACAGTAGAGATTGATAGAAGATTTTTTTTTTTCTTGAAAAATGTAAATATATGAGAAAGAGAACATTGGACAAATGTGGAAGGAAAAGTGGCCAAATTTGGACTAAGTTGTATTAAGGTGGGTGCAGTTTTGGACACAAAGAACATGGCAAATTTACTCTCATAGGCTTCTTTGTTAACAGTCAAAAGAAAAACACTAGTACCTTTTTACAGGTTTAATAGTGATTGATTCACCATTAGGAAAGAAAATTGATGATGGAGACATAACATAAAGAGTTCAAGCACTTCACAAAGATTGTGTCATTACATACATCTGACACAAGGCCAACTGGACTACAGAGTTAAGCCACTTGACTTAATTCCCCTTTCTTTCATACATGTGTGCACTGTACCATTATTTGTCTTTAAATTGTTTTTATGTGTTATTTCCCATCAGGTGGAAGACATCTACAGAAACAGCAGCATTGTGTATAAAACGATTTAATGTTGGTGCTTCCTATTTAAAGAATTTTTTCTCATTTAAATACTTTTGAACCCGTTTATGCCAGCATAGGTTAAAGGTGGTACTTGAGACTGGAAAGTTTATTTCTGCTTGTTTGTATTTAAAAATATACAGATGCTAAAAAGGATGCCTGTCTATAACCTGTAATCTATGAACTTCTGAATTACACAATGAATGTGGATGGTCACAATAACCCAATGCAATGCGCCCTCTTCCCATTTTTGTTCAAGTAACTGTATTTGCAATTGTAATTCTCTCATCTTGTGCTGCATTTTCAAGTTGCTGGTGCTGAAAAGAATGATGCTCAGACCATTGTTAATCACAAACCATTTACCAACAGTAGCATCTTTGTACCTTGATCAAATTCTAGCTCTAGTAATTTTGTTCTCCTTGCCTCAGGTATCCATATAATTTCCTGTATTGATATTTTTCATATCTCTTCTTGCTGACTGTTGAACAGCTGCTGTATTCCACCCTAGCTGAAGAATGTATTTCAGTGGGGTACGAAGTGTTCCTGACATATCTCACAGCAATCTGAAAGGTTATAAACACCTTTAGGAATTTTTAGAATTAATGTTCTGTAAATGCCTAAGAAATTATTATTCAAAGATTAGCCTTCTTGAAAAGAGGAGGCGGGGGGAAATTCAGTCATATAACTGGTACATCTTAAGCATAGAAATTGCTTACCAATTTACGTTGTACAAAACATTCCCATATTATTGAAGTTATATCTTCAGTATTCCTGCATGGTAGCATGGAAGAAAAAGCAAAATGTTTTTTTCCTATATTTATGACACATTGAAGAGGACTTCTATTATTTTTTTCATTGTTTTCTTTGTATAGATAACTGTTTTAAATTATACCTGATCTTCAGTAGCCTTGTCATAGGAACTGCTGTGAATTTGTTTTTATCAAATTATAAAAAATAAAAAATTATCAGTTTAAAAGGAACAAACCTAAAACTACTACTACCCCCAAGCCCCCACCCAAACCAACCAACCAACCAACTAAATGCTTTCACTACTTTATTTCTATAGCTGTGTGACTAGAACCTGCATGCTATTGATATTGAGGGATAACCTCTTTTGTCTATGCAACACCAGTCCTGTATTTCTTTTCTCCAGGAAAGAGGAAATTCTGAAGTTATTAAACTGAGTATTTTCAGGCTCAGCCTTGGTAACATTCTGATGACAAAACTGATGCTTTCCAGGCCAGGATATTTTCTCCAGGATGGGATGTATCTGCAAAGGATATCTTTGATTTCTCAAAGAATACTATGCTAAAATGTATTAAAGGTGCAAGAGGTGTTAAATTCAGAACTGATTGGAGAGCCTTCAGAGACTTCACTTGAACTAAATATATGTGTTCCTTTTGTCCATAAGTACTTGGGAGAAGCTTGGGTTAGTTGTTTGCCCTAACCATATGAATTTTCATATGTGTTTTATCTGGTAACTGTGTTTCATGCAATTTTCTCAGATAAAACTAGACAATATAGCTTACTCTTGTTGCAAGAGAAGGAAGAAAAATGAAATCTCATTACTTAAAATTTAAAAGAGGGGTATAAGGCATCCACATCAAGAGTCACAGACTTCTTTTTCAATCCAAACTCTATGCTCCATGTAAGGAGCAGTGAACATGAACTCTGAAATTCTGACCTCTCTTTATTATTCATTATGGCAGGAAGTTGTCCTGAGAGAGCAAGGCCACCTTCTCAGTCAGTGAGGATCAGGGCTCCTAGCTGCACAGCTTACAGATTCACTTTAGCTGAAGTGATTTAATTTTCTGGACAAATCTGAGAAAATGTTTGTTGTTCCTTTATTGTGGTTACTATTGCACATCTTATTAGAGGAGTTCTTTATTCTTTCCTACTAGGGTCTAATTTCTTTTCCATTCTTCCCCCCATCAAACACAAGCCTATCCAAGTGGCTTTTCAATTGATTTGCAAGGACCAGCAGAGGAAAAATTCATTCTTTTGGTGTTCTTCCTTATTTTTGGTTTGTTTAGATTGCTGCGGGCCAACCCTGATCTAGTAATGAAAAGTTAGTTTGCCTCTGTCCTTACTGTGAAATTGAGAGTAAGGTTTTATTGGCCTTGATAGTCACCATTTTGGTAATTCAAGACCAGTTACTGTTCTCTCTAGATTCATACTAGGTATCTGGTACTGTGACTGTCAGTTGTGGAAGCGCTTCTCTGTCTCACTTGGTAAGTGAGCTGAAAAAAAGTTTAAATTACTTTTTTTGAGTAGTCTTTCTCCTTGAATTCTCCCCTTAAATTACCTTAATTGAATTAACTACTGTCTTGAACAAACCATAAATAGCATTTCTGTTAGACTGCACTGGTACATCGAGGGGTTGGAGGGACATATGGGATTAAGTTTTGCCAGATAGTAGCTTTGATACAAAGTATTTCCCTCAATTTTAAAGGACATAAGCATATGGGGGCTGTTCATCAGGTAAAAGAAAGCTGTCAAGTTCAGCACCTCAGCTGTTTTCATTGCCAGATCTACAGAGAGAGACACTTAGTGAACAGAATGCAAAACCACAGGCTTGTGCTTTTTCAGCTTTGACACTGACTCAAGGCAGCTGTATCGCTTTCCCTAACTTTGGTTTCTTACTTGGTCTTTCTCCTTCTGCTCCACCTCACTTCTGTTCTCTTCAGTGGTAATTTTAGGCTTTGCAAAATCTCCAATTCACAGTGTAATGGTGGAGATATCACAACTGGATTATGTCCAAACAAAGGTCACTTGTGACCGACCAGCTTTAGCAGAGAGGAGGCAGGCAGGACACGGGTAACACCTTCCTCCTCTGTACGTACAAAGTGGTGATTTTTTGTTAAACCCCCTAACAGATGTGCACCAGCAATAAACTGCTGCCATTTCCAATATTTGTGATGGAGCTCATGGATGTCAAATACTGTACTGCTTAACAGCAGTGAAGTGAGGATGGGTGCTGTTCAAAGATGCCAAAAGTACGTGGCACACGTTGAAAGCTGTACCAAGCTGTGGCTTGGGGTTGTCTGAAAGGAGTAGCTGCTTTTTCTAGAATTGTAGTTGTGTGCATGCTGACCTAAAATCAACATCAGTTTTCTGAATGCTTTCTATAAACTTAACTTTGGCATCTGGTAGCTTTTTCGGGCTCTGTCACTGTGTCAGGATTATTATTGTAGTTGTATGACAGGAATGTTACTTCTTAGGAAGACAAACAAATCTGCTGTACCACACTGGTAGATGAGCATGGTTTAAAAGAAAACTGGTCCTGGGTTCTTCCTTGAAACTTCACTTTCCTTTTTAGCTCACAAAACCAGAAATGCAATGAACAGAGTATTACTAAGCCCCTTGGTGAAAATGCAGGTGTCTTGACACTGGAATACACATCAGTCCAGAAAGAGAGTGTGTCCTTTGTTACCAAGTTGCAAATTATTCCCAGAAATTATTAAAGCTGAGCATGGCTTTCCAAAATTATTTCATATTTTACTCTGAATTAAAAAATACATTAAATAGAAGTGCTAATGTGGTAGGAAGGATCTTTGTCAGTACAAGACTACAAGATTGTATTGGTATTTAGATTAATAGAATCTGGGAGAACAGGTAGAATGGTTGCAAGAAGATATACTGCAGCAAAACAAATGTTCTATCACAGAATGAATGGCTTACTGCTGACCTTTCTTGGAAGGTGGTGTAGACTTTGATCTCTGATATAGGGAGTAGTTTGTATGTGTAACCAGGGTTGCTCTGCAGTTACAGCCCCATAGCTGAGGTTAGTTTGAACTAGTTACTGTAATTTGGATTTCTCGGTCTGCAGTGCCAGAAAGCAGTCATTATGATCAAGCCTGATGTTATGAGCAAAATTTTTGGTTGTATAATTTTAGGAAGACATCTGTGCCTTTTAGACTTTGTTACAAATTATGCAGGTTGTCTAGAAGTTGTTGGTGTAAGTGTTGTAGTAGCATGCCTTTTTTTTTTTAGTTTTACATTTTACAATTTTCTTCTTTGATATAGTGAAAGCTAATGCATCTTGAAGACAGTATCTTTTCCTGTAAGAAGGCAGAAGTAGTGGTAGTATTACTACCACATAATGTAGTAGTATTTCAATGTTTAGATTGTCCCACTCTACACTGCACTGCTGCAACCCTACCTCAAGCCACTGTGTGCAGTTTTGAGTGCTTCAGTATAAGAAGGATGTCAAACTACTGGAGAGTGCCCAGGGGATGGTCACCAGGAAGGTGAAAAGCCTCAAGGGGAAGACTTACAAGGAGCGGCTGAGGTTACTTGGCATATTCAACTTGGAGAAGGCTGAGGGGGCCCTCATCACAGTCTACAACTGCCTCAAGGAGGGCAGTGGAGGTGGAGGTGCTGATCTGTTCTCTCTGGTGACCAGCGATAAGCTGTGTGGAAATGGAATGAAGCTGTGTCAGGGAACATTCAGTTTAGACATTAGGAAAAGGCTTCTCACTGAGAGGGTGGTTGGTCACTGGAACAGGCTCCCCAGGGAAGTGGACACACACCAAGCCTGGCAGAGTTTAAGGGGCAGCTGGATGATAGTCTTAGTCATATGGTTTAGTTTTAGGTAGTCCTGTGAAGCACAGGGAGTTGCACTTCATGATCCTTATGAGTCTCTTCCAACTTCAGAGGTTCTGTGGTTCTACAGAAAGGCAACTTAAAGTAGTAGTATAACAGAGGTACCAATCTGAACTGCAAACCAATTAAGTTATACAACTGCCAATACAAACAGATGTTCTCATTCCATAACTGCCTCCCTCTACTATATTCAGCTTCAGCAAGGTCTTGTGGTCCAGGCTGTCTTCTTTACAAGAGGTCGTTGTCCCTGCTTAGACAGCTTTTCTCCATCATTTTCTTAAACAGCTTGTGAAATCAATGTTGGGTTTTTTTAAGCAAGCTACGCAAAGGGGTCTGCTTTCTTCACTGGATGACTTTAAAGACGCTTGTTACCAGAAGCAATGCAATGACTGGATCTCCTGGCAGCCTCTTAAAGATATGGCTGAAGGGTGTACATTTTTAAGTGGTCTTCTCATCCACCTGCACCATTCTCAACCACCTTCTCATCCATCTCCACTCACATGCTTTTGATATAGTAATTCCACAGAAATTTGGGGCTTTTTATTGCTCATTCTGTTGCGACATTTATAGCTATTTCATAACCACCCTTTGAAAATATGCATAGTGCCCTGTGTCTCTCAAAGATTAAGCATCTTTTAAAAATCTTTACCTATTAATTCAGATTTCCCTGTTTAGACGTGCATGTGCTTTTCTGTGAAGGATAGAGTAACTGTTACCAACTGGTATTAATACATTCCCTTGGCTTTGTGTTGGGGCTTACTTATGATGCTCATCTAGCACATCTACCCAGCTAAAAGAATAGGATGGCATACTCGCTTGTATCCTTTTTGCTAACTCTGGAAATTGACTGTGGTATGAAGGGAACACATGATACCATCTGATGCCTTCTGTACTGATTTGATTGTCAGTCCCTGTGGGCCAGCAGCTAGTCTCACTGTGCCTGAGTAATAAGGAGAAAACCCTGCCAGCTTAGCCTGCTTTTGCAAAACAATCATGCTATGATTCTTTTTTGTGAAGGGTGTGAAAACCAGAGATCAATCAATATTATTTCTTACAATTTCTAGTGGGCAAATTCCTGCCTTACTTCCAGACTGTAGGGCCAATATATGTCCTTATCTCTCCCTATCTTGATCCTGATGTTCAGTATGAAGATGGTCAGTTGTATGCCACATTACAAATCTACCAGATAGAATTTAAGATAAAACATATGCTGGGTTTCCAGGCATTGCTTCACTATTTCTAAATGTTCTGGTTTTATTTTATCTTCTCAGCCCTTCCATTGCTCTTAAAAACTGAAAATACCCTACTGCTTGTAGTATGGCCTTGAAGGCAGAGTGTTTTGTATATTAGTATAAATTATTTGCTAGGTATTTTAAATTCCAGAGGTCTGAATGATTGGTGGGATACATGGGGTCTAACCTATAATCCCTCTGAGAAGACCTTGATAGGTACATAGGTAGTTTTAATACATGGTGCTTTATGTGATCATCAGTATTGTTAAGTCATGAAATAACAGTGAAGGTTTGCACTAAGTATTTGGCCTCCTAAAGTATGACAAATCTTAGGCCACTCTAACATGTGATACAAGTAACACTTAGTGATGATTTTACTGATGGAATATAGTATTTCCTCACTTTCTTTTCTGGGTCTTATTAGGAGACAGGTTTGAAAATCTTTGGAAATGCTTTTATGGGGTATTTATTCTCAGGAAACTTGAGCTGAGCAGGAAGATCAATAAATTTCTAGAAAAACAGTGGTGATCGGAAGCCTTGGATGTGAAGAGGAAGAGGCATTTGTCTACCTGGGAGGGAAAGGTGATTTGGTTGGGTTTTTCCTTCCTGTCTTCTGCAGTCCGAGATATAGGGAGCAAATGGTCGTAGGAAGAGAGAGGGGCCAAGGAAGGTAATGCTGAGGGAAAATGAAAGAAACTCTCGAGGAGAGGCAGGTGAGATCTCTTGGGACCGCAGAGTTCACAGATCTGTGTCGATCACCCTTTGTGAATAAGGCAACACAAGCCTTTCACAGATTCGATGTTCATGGAAATGCTTTACCAGCTGTGACTAACTGCTGTAGCCGTTGATCCCTAGCCATTATTTCCAGCTATGGCTGTCCAAAAAAGAATAAAGGTCATTGATATTCTAAAAGACAGCTGGAAATAGAGCTGTGTGGTGGGCTGGCAGGGTGGTGCAGGACAGAAAGACTTCTGCTTCCTTTCTAGCAAAAGCAGAGAAGTTGAAGTTAGTTTGCTGCTTATGCACTATTATGTAAAATATATTTACAGCAAATATTTGGGCACTATTTAGTGTGAAAGGAGTACTGACTGAAGGTAGTGGTTTTGTCAAGTATTAATTATTATGTATTCTGTGTCTCATCCTGTGTTTCTACCACTCCTCTGTATTTTATAGTAACTTTTTGTGATGAACACCAGGAAATAAAAGAATAGTTGCTGTAATGGTTAAACATTAACCACAGATTTCAATGTCTGGTTAGAGCTTGTTAGCTCTAGTTTGTAGGATGAAGCATGAGTGCATGATAGCTGTGAACTGGAGGCTGTGTTGAAAGAGTACAGCTGATGTACACAAAAAATTCTGAGCTTATCTGTTAGATATTCACAAACAATCTGGAGAATATATTCCATTTTAACTTAGAATCATCTGTTTATAATGAGCATGAGGAAAATCTGGCTTCAGGTAATACTTCATAAGCAGAGATATTTCAATCCAACCTACTCATGAACTCTTGCTTACTTTGCCCTCTTCACTAGAAAACACACTATTAATGCCTGATTCCCCCTGCTCATAAGATAATTTACTTGCCATTGAAAACTCCTAGTAGCTAGAAGAAGGATGGTTTTGTTAAAGGCATAGGGATTGCAATTCAGAGATCTTTCATTAGTTTTCCTTTTCAATTCAAAAATCCCCAAAATGTTTCTTGCTTCTTGTAATTTTTTCAATCCCTCTGAGCTCATGTCACTAAAAAAAAAAAAAAAAAAAAAAAGTACAAACAAGTAAGTATCATGACTTCTCCTTCTCCAGGGTTCTGTGCTGTCACTAGTTTGATCCATCTGCTATTACATCTGTGGATTGGGTTTTCTGGCCACTGCTACTTTGTTCCATTATTTGTGCATCTCTAACTCTTGTCGGGCTTGTCTCCTAATGATTTGTTCTGTGATCTCTGCTTGCAGTTGCTAGTAGCAATCACTCCGTGCTTCCCTTTTCACCTCATTTCTGCTTGGTGTATTTGATTAGCGTTCATGTTTTCTGCTTTGGGCTGTAGATGATGGCTGGGGAAGGAAAGGAATAAGTTAAAGACCTCCTTCAGCCGGAAATAGCAACAATGGCTGACATTACAGGGCTCACTTAAGGTAACTTCTTGCAACCTGCTTTCAGGTTGGTGATTTCTCTTGATTTCTGCTCTGTTTATTGTTTTCTTCTTTAAGAAAGGCTGCTATTCAGCTGGTAAGAATCCTTTTCCTATTGCTTTCAAAGGTAGATCTTCCCTTGCTTTTATTATACACCAACTATGTTTTAAGATGTGCTCTTGAGAAGGGCTCAGCATCCCCATTTATTTGAGCTGAAGTTCTGTGTGTTCAGCAAGTCCTGTCTCTTATGTTCTTGTTAATGTTTACTTCTCCATTTGAAAATGAGCAAGATATCAGAATAAATGTAATGTAGGATAAGGTTAACGGAGTCTTCACTGAGCTTTCCACCACTTTCTTACTAGCAGGCAAGTCAGTGTATCCAGAAAAAATTGCCCTCATTTAAGTTCACCAAATTATATGAGTGCAAATTGTCCCCAAAACCTAGATTTGAAAGCTCTTTATCCATCCTTAAAGTAGCTTAATCTAAACTGATTAAAACATTGTGCTGAAATACCCTTGAATTTGCACTGTTTTGTCAAAATTATATTGACCATGTTACACTTGAATCACTGATCTGTGGTACTTGATGGACTGCTGACCAAATCCAGCAGGATGATTTCAGTGTTTCAGGTAAGGTACTGAAATCTCTAATGTTTTTTTTGAATTTTAAAAACCAGCAAAATAGGAACTACAAAATACATTTGGTTAAATGTAACTTTGTCCCATACTTCTTGACTTCAGAAAATGATACGTAAAGTGCTTGGTGAATTGTTGCTATGTGATAGTGACTATAAATTCATTTCAGAATGGTAAGATTTGCACATCTTTAAATTTTTTTAAAAAAATCTCTGTTTGCTGAAAGCACTTACATAGCAAGTAGACATTCCACTTTCAATGTACATTCTGTGTACAATGCATGGTCCCTTATGAAGATGCTTTCATTATTTGCTTCTGGATTTTTAATGAGGTAGATAGATAAGTTTTTGTGGGTTGTTTGATCTTTCTTCATAAAGAGGAGAAATACAGAAAATACAGTTCTCCAGAAAGTCACTGTACCGTTTTAAGTCTAGAAACACCAGCTGTTGGTTTCTTTTGCTTCAGACTGAGTCTGAAATTGTTTGATGCATTACCAGTATACTTGCTTACCTTCATATGGTTGGATCCCATTAGATGTAGTTAGTTTTGAAATAAACACATCTTGTTGGTGATTGGTTTGTAGAGGGTATCTGTATCCCTGTAATGCATGTTTTTCTTGAGCGCCAGTATATGATTTGAGCCATTACTTAATGTAACTCTTTGTTTTAAGGCTTAGAATTGCCCCTGTCAAGGCTTTTTGCTGCTGGTTGGTCCCTACAGCATTTAATTATTCCTTTTATATAATGTGTGTAGAATTGACCATTTTAACTCCTACATGCTGCTTCTTAAATTGCATACTGGTCATCTTCTTCACCAACTTCTTCTACACTTTTTTACTGAGAAAAATGTAATGGTAAAAAGATTTTTTTTTTTAAACCTATGTCCACTTGAAGTAAACAGAGCATATATGAATCAAATCTCTGATGCTTTTTCCTCCTTCTCAATAATATTATGTTGAACTGGTATTCACTGTGGGTGCACTGGGATATAGGTTTTTGTGCGTAGAGACAGGCATGGTTTTACAGTTTTTGCAAAAAAATCATTTCGGTGTCAGTCCAAGATAACAGTAATAAAACCCTATTTTCCTTCTGAAAGTCAGGGCGGACCCAGTCAATTTTATGATAATCTTGTCTGCCATGTATGAGAGTCCTGGTGGATATGTTCTTAGCTTCTGCTTTATTACCAAGATATGAACAGAGAACGTAAAACTATAAAAAAATTAAAAGCCAAGAGCATATCACAATCTCCTAGAGCTATAAGAAGATGATAAGAGCTGGGGCATGAATATGTAGAAGAATTCACTGAAAATGTAATAATTCTTATCATGTCTACTTAATCTCTCTGTGCCACAGCCCATAGCTTTTACTCTACTTGTGAACTGTAGATTCACGTTCTGAGTCAAAAGTAGAGATGATAAAAAAGGGCCTGAATTTATATGGCAAATACAACCTGTTTTATGATTATTTTACTTCAGTTTCAGGCTGTTGTCTGAGTGGTTCTGGTTCCCGAGGCCCGTAGGTGGCAATCTTGCACTGTGTTGGAGAAGCATTCCTAACGCTTCCCAACTACAGGTGGGAATGTGTTGGGTTAGGGGGAAGGGATAGGGGATGGCAGCAGATGAAACGAGGTGTTTTTTTGGTTTTTTTTTTTTTGTTTGTTTGTGGTTTTTTTTTGTTTTTGTTTTTGTTTTTTTTTAACTTCGGTTCTTCAGTTTTTAAGGCTTGCTTCTCTCAATATTTCCTCACAACTTCTTAATCCCTAGGATTTAGTGTAGCAATTAGTTTCTGAGGAAGTGAGGCAGTGGCTGTGCAGCAGCTAGAGCAGCCCTTCTTACCCAGCCCAAGAAAGCAAAGCTGCAGCAGGATGCTCTGTTCCTGCCTGAGCACCCAAACCCTCCCTTCAATAGCTTTTCAGAGCGTGAGTGCGATCACTATAGTCTTAACATTTTTTCCCATCGTGCAGCATGGCCCTGATTTTCAAGAAGTTTGAAAACCAGTTTGGCACAATACAAACAACTTCCTTTAACAGCTCCTTTAACAGCTCTGCCAAATACATCAATAGATCCATAGGGGGATGGTTGAGGAGGGAGTGGGCCATCCCAGTTCTTGGGTTTTATGATTATTCATCTTCCAACCTTTATCAGCAGGACCTAGAATAATAAAGGTCTGGAATTTGGAGTACACTTTGGAAAAGGTAATTTTCTGAACAAAACTGAAAAAAGAAAAACATCTGGTGACCAGTTGTTAAGAGAAGCAGACTGAACTGACATTTTAACCCTGTATGTACAAGTTATTTCCTGCCTATATTATTTTATAATTAAATAGTCTTTGTTGTCTTTTCTGAACTACTGAAGTTATATAAGTTATTTCCTTTTTTATATTAAGGGGTTATACTAATATTAAAATATTAGCAAATATGATTTGATCTAAGATTTCATCAAATCTAAAACTTGATATCTGTGGAAAATTTTTCTCTCCCAATTACTCTGGGGGAAGGGGATGGGGGGGATGACACACCCATCAGGAACCCCAAATTTTAGGTTTATGCTCTGCAAGATGCATGCTTGCCTTATGCTGCCTATTTCAGCAGAACACTCGAATACACCAGGGAAGGTGGGGAGAGAAAACCCATGACTAGAAACTGCAGCATAGTAACTTCACTCAGTTCAGTACAGGGAATGCAGTTTAGGTGACTGCAGGGAAATGAGGAAAGCAGTCCTGTCTTAGTGTAAATCATACAGTAAAATATCATCAGTCCTGCTCTTGTATCAGTATTTCACTTAAAGAATTTCAAAACCCAAAAGGCATAAACATGGGCCTGACTTAATTTTTGAGGTAAAATGGGGGCATGATTCTAGAATGAAATCAGCGTCCAATAATCTGATCACTTGCTCCATTAATCTTTAGTTGAACTAGGCAAAGCAAAGGGAGTCTCACAGTATGGACCTGCAGTGGTTTAAGTCAATTTTAATTTTGTGTGGTTGCAGGTCCATTTTCCCTGCCAAATGTTCTTTCTGGATTTGACATGCATATGACCCTAGGGTGAGCTGGTTTAAGTGATGTAAACAAAGACTATGTTTCCTCAGTAGTGATTAGTTTTCAGTCAGCCAGCTCTCTGAGCTGCTTGTTGCCCAGTCACACTAATGTCACTTCTCTTGAGAGAGGAAGAGGGGAGCAGTTTTGATAAACGGACTGTTATGGAAATGCACCTTACTCTTTCCTCTCATGTATTAAAGCAACACAAGTGGTAACCTATGGTCACTTTGTTTTAAACTTACAGACAACCCCTTGAATGAGAGTATGAAAAGAATTGATGTAATAACAAAGATCTGTGGTGTACTGAACTCTGAGTCAGAAAGGCTGGCTTGCTAAAAAGGAGGAAGGAAAGCTGCATGATAAAGTATTATTATTGTTTAGAATTTCCCTCAGGCTGACATCCTTCATTTCTGTGTTGTTTTGTTTTTGTTTTGTTTTGTTTTTTCCCAACCACAGATTCCGATCTAACCCTAATCTAGCCTTTAGTGAAAGTTAGATGGCAGCTCTCCACATGAAGAGAAATCAGACCCAGTTTTAAAGCTCTGTGGGAGATGAAGGCAGGAGGATTTTCTTACCCTAAGGCAGACAGAACTGCTGCTGACTAAAAGCTTTTTTGGAAGCTATGCAATGAATTACCCCAATGCACAGCTCAATTGAAGGGAAAAAGATCTAACAAGCCCATCTACGTAATTTTTCATTAAAGTGTTAGTGAAGCTTGACTTTCTTAATCTTGTCCTTCTTTCACAAGAGAACTTCTGGTGTAAACGATGTTCTAGAGGAGGGAGGGCTCAAGTCCAAATAAACCTATTAAGGAACTTGCTTTTCTGGAAGACCAATCTGCCATCATCTCTGTATAAATTTGGTTTTCCCCTCACAGGAGATGAGCTAAAGAAAATATTGAGACATGAAATCAGTCTTTACCTTATGTGTTACAGCAGTTTGTGCTATGCTTAGCAACTTAGCTGAAACGGTTCTTAATAGTTTTAAAACTATTATTAAATAGTGGTGGTGGGTTTTTTTTTCCCTTATGGAATGCTTCTATGTATTTTTGAAAGATACTCTCTATAAGAATGTTTTCACCAGAACATATAGCTAACTTGTTTCTTCTGTACCTTATTCTGTCAGTTCATTGGCTCTGAATCATGAAAACAGAATTCCGCCTTGTACTGTAATAAGCAGAGAAAAGTGTACCCCTGTCGTTCAGAAAATAAGTGCAACAGTCTTCACACAGATCTCTGAGAAGGAAATACTGTCACCCTTTAGTCTGGGGAAACTACAGAGCCCCTCCGTGTTTGTAGTCCAAATGCATCTATGCCCAGTATTGAAATGGCATTTTATATTTCTTCTGCAGTCATATAAACTACAGTATATTCAAGCTAAAGGAAAATTATGGTCCAGATCAAAGGAAAGGCAATGAAATAACCAAATTTCAGGTAACTGTCCATGAACTGGAAATTCAAAGTTCAGTTCTAAGAACAGTTTCAAACTTGTTAATTAGTACAGTTAACTGTGGTGGTGTCTGTCCAGGAAACAGGAGCTTGAACTTCTTAGATGAAGGTAAGTGCTAATTTGAGTTCTGTTTGCTGGTTCGTTGCTCAGACCATGGAGTCATTTAAAAGGGTTGGGCATCACTACCAGCTGCAGTCACTGTATTTCAGTCATAGTGAATTCTGTAGTGTCTTAGTGAGGCATCCAAGGGGTAACCATTGCTTTTTTTCTTCAAAGTCTTTGGTTGAGTTTCTGGGAGGATTTGGCAGTGATCTTTTCATCTAGATCATCTAACTACATATCAGTAATAACTGTTGAGTTTGGAACAGTCTTGGGCATCTGAGGATGATAGATAAGCACTTATGAGTTGAGTTGCCCTTGATTGGGATTTGCAAGTCCTTTGTTGGATCTGGGCATAAGTATTTTAGGGAAGGAAGGTCATAGACAGTATAAAATAGGAGAAAATGGAATTCCCTTTCTTAAGTAAGGCAGTTGTAAAGCACTGGTGGAAATGTGAACTATGGGTTATCTTAAATATATTGAATACCTTTTACACTTGAAATCCAAAAACTTGGCAGATCATGGGCTATATTCTCTGTAACTGTGCATTGCCGTGTTGGAGAGGTGCTATGGTGCTTGCTTTTCTTATGAAAAAAAGTTTCTCTGTTGGTGGGCTGAAGAGTGGTTTCCTGTGTCTGAATGCTGTTACAGCACCGATATTGTCTCTTATGGTAGGCTAGAAGGCAGAGATTGTTTTTCTGTAATGCAAATTGCTGCTTTCAGATAGAAGTAATCATTTTTGCTCAATGCCAGTCACCTGAAATGAAACTGCTAGTGCTACAGGAAAGGAAGGAGTTAAGTTCTGAGGTGAGGAAACAGTGTACCTGCAAACCTTACTGGCCTGGTGAGACAAGGATCTGCACTCAGTCTTTTTTCTTTCTAATAAATCAAAACTTGTGAGTGACAGAAGCCAACTCATCCTCTCATGGAGAAGAGGTGAATATGCCTTCCTCACCATTGGAACCATGAATCTTTCTGAAGCCACATAAAGTGGCTCAGGATAAAAAGGACAAATGGGCTTCAGACTGGTCTTTCTGTTAGAGAACAGAAAAACAGACTGACAGCTGCTGGAGGTAGTGGTATGTCTGCTGAGTAAGTTGGAAGAGATGACCTGCAGACAGGTCATCTACATTCTGTTTGAAGCAACTTTAAAACTTAAGCAGTTATGAAAAAATTAAAATATAGCTCCATTGTATTTGCGCTTAATGTTATCTGGCATGTCGGTGTTAAACCAGAACACAATGGGATATCGGAATTTTCCTTAGAATATAAGTGAATGTAGGAGGTTTTAAAATATTTTCTGATTCTTAGTGCTAATGCCCGAGCATGGTAGCTCTTAGGAGCGTTTGTCTGGCTTTTAGTTGACTTGTGTTATTTCCATAATTTTAAAAAGACATGTAGTCTAGTAAGTTATGGAATGTTGCTGTAATGACCAGTTAATGAAAATAATTATGGCTTATTTATGCAATCTATTATTTCTTATAAAATATGTTTTAAGGGTCTGGGCACTTCAAGTCAAAAAAAATAAAGTGACAGTAGAAGACACTTCTAAAAATTATCTTTATTGATAAAATAGTGGTTTTCAGTAAAACCTGCTTCCAGAATTTTCAGAGATGCTTTAAAGAATAGGACTTAAATATGTCTATTAAACCCTCTCTCAACTTCCTCCCACATACTCTGATTTTTATCTTCTGAGACTGTGTTGTTGTAGAAAACTGTTTCAGCTGGAGCTGATAACCAACAACCAATTTACTAAGGTGATTTTCTTCGTGAATTACTTATACAGATGATACCTCTACAGTTGAACATCTGGAAGAATTTGCCATTGCTTTTTCTATAGTTTCTAAGTGCTTCAGCTATTATTACTTAAGGATTGTCTAGTTGCATTTTCTGCTTAGCCTGAATTTAAGTTGCATAGTACTGTCTGCATTCTATGGGATGTACAGTTGATCTCTGAATTGGTCACTTTTGAAGGAAGCAATTAACACTTGTTAGCATAGCAATCTAGGAAGACTGGTTCGTTTTGCCTTTTGGATGCATTTGACAAATCTCCATTGTGTTATCACATCTCTCATGTGAAGGTGTTGACAGTTTACTGGGAGTTAATATCCATTTATCAGCTTTTCAAATCCTTTGCAATCCCAGTTTCTTCTATATTATTTTTTACAAAGAGCTCCTGCAGAATTCTG
Source organism: Athene cunicularia (assembly GCF_003259725.1). Taxonomy (NCBI): domain Eukaryota; kingdom Metazoa; phylum Chordata; class Aves; order Strigiformes; family Strigidae; genus Athene; species Athene cunicularia. The sequence goes on along the minus strand of NW_020799117.1, from coordinate 14,074,809 downwards.
TGAATCATGTTACCCTATTTCAGTTGTTCTGTATTGCTGTGTGTGTTCATACAACATCGAGTAAAATAAGTTGAAGTTATTTTGCCAGTCAGACAAATGTGCAAATGTTAGAAACAAACAAGAAACTTTGTGGAAGGCTTTGTTGTGAAAGTTTATTGTAATTTTGCGTGGCAAAGAAAACCTCAGGTGCTACAGTTGTTCTGTGTTTTAGCTCCTGATGGCTCTGTGGAACTGCTTATAATGTCTGTACCTTCTTACTCTGTTCCTCTGCTTCCCCTACATACATTTTAGGCAGATCTAGTAATAATGTTTTACGTGAAGTATAACCATCTGAATGCAACCTTATAACTGCAAGCTTTAAAATACTTAAGGCAAGAAAATGATAAAGTTTGAAGTTCAGATCATGTCTTAATGACTAAAGGAGGAAAAAAGAGGAGACTGGAGGAAAAAAGTAGGAGACTGAAGGAAAGAAGGTTAGGCTTGTGGCAAGGCTATTTATAGGACTTAAAGAACTTTTACCTCTTCCGCTCTGTGTGACTGTGGGCAATTTTCTGGGCTCAAGCTGTAAGTTCACTCCGAAGTATATGCTGAGTTAACAAACTGCTTTTCTTTTCCATTTTTATATAATTGTGGATACTTTTTATCTTTCTCTGAGGCATGGGAGAGAGGCCATTCTGAGAGCTCACCTAAAGAAGTTTTCCTATCTCAAGGTCCTTGACCCTGGTGATGCCCTTCCTTTTAGCTCCTTGCTGTGGGGTGTTAGAGTTGCACCTTTTGTCCGATGCCTCATGTTTATTGTAAGGTGCTGGAAGGCACGCTGAGGCTTTTTATAACTAAAAATGTCTGTGGAGTGGATGATCTGGGGACTCCTTGTAGATAAATCTTACTGCTATTTTGTTACAGAATTTGTGAAAAATAGCATCTTTAACAGCAGTTTATTAGAAGGTTCATATTGTTGCTATTTGTCAGTTGAGGGAAAGAAAGCAATGTACCCTACCTCTTATTTCCAAAGGACCAATCACCTCCCTTGCACGATCTTTCTTAAATATACCTATTGCATACAGCCTACAAAAAGAAGTCATGATACATCTGACCCAAAGAGGGGTATTTTGGGGGAAATAAAATGTGAAATCTTCATCTTTTGGGAAGCATTGGTAAAGACGGGGGAAGTGAAAAACATTACTAATTGCTGGAAATTGTTAACATCTTTTTCATGTCCAAAACAATGTAGGTGAAGATGATTATACTCTTTTTAATTAATTTTAGGTCTATTAATTTTGTAATAAGTCTGATGAAAGCTCAAGATTTATCTTCTAGGTTTTTTTTCCCTAATTAGGCTTGTCTTTTTCTTACTAATGTATAGGAAATAGCATTTGTTTTTTTCTTTAATAGTGTTTCTTCATAAGTTATCAGGTCTTTATAAATTATCAAAATGATCTGACAATAGGTAGTAATTAAAGGCCCAGCAGTCCTCTGACTAAGTCACAAACACACTGTGGTATTTGACATGATTGAGCAAAGAGCTGGCCTTTTCCCTGGAGGTCATTGGTAGAAGAAAGAAGAGATGCTGCAGGCTCTGGTTAAAGAGCTTTGGCGCAACGGTGCAGAGAGCAGCTCAGAAAATTTATTGTAATAAAAAGAAAGTCTGAAGTTCTGGACCAAAGCATGGTTCTAAATGATTCTATGTTTTCAGTAGGGCAAATCCATTTAAAATCACTAGGGCTGCATCAGGTTTGGGCCTGAGTAACTGAAGACTTCAATATGTGCAATTTTCAAATTGTCTAAAAGTAGGCAATGAAAACTTGCAGACTGCTGTCGCAAAGAGAATAAACTGAGTTTGTACTTACTTCTGTGGCAGCTGAGAGAGGACAATAATTTGTGTGTGGAATGACTTACTGGAGATACAATTGTGCCTGGATTCTTTAACACCCTCTCCTTTTTTAAAATAGCTATTTTATGAATTCACTTTCACCTTTTGAAAGGTTACGGCCTGGTATTTGTTGAAGGATCTATATGAATTTGGAGAGACAATTAAAGGGTGAATGTCCTATAATGCACTTTATAGTTGTTTTCAAGAATGTTGATGATGGGAAGATTACTGAAGTGATTTTTTTTTTTCTTTTTTTTTTTTTTTTTCCTGTTTATGTATTTGTAGATAGTGGAGAAATGCTAATTGACTTCTTAATGACTTTTCAATCCTTGAAGTCTACTGTAATTTCTGTATAAATTCAAATTAACAGGAATGTAAACTTAAACTAGGGTTTCAAGTAGTCCAATTTGCTTTAATATTATTCTTTAAAACCCCAGTGTTTGTTCCTGGAACAGACCTAGGGCACAGTCATCCTGGCACCTTTTATTACCAACTCTTGAGCAGCAGGATTGGGGGTACAGTGATAGCAAGGTAAAAATATTTTTGTGCTTCAGCATTGGCAGTTAAATGTGTAAGCCTGTATTGTTACTGCTGCTGCAGTAGGTCACGATGTGTAGCAGCACAAGGTTTGACAAAAGCTTGTTGTATTAGGACACTTCCATATCTAGCACTGATACGCAAATGTCAAAAGACCTATGAGATGGAATTGGTTTGTGTAGGTAATCCAAGAGATCTGCTCTGACTGGCCAGTACGCAGGGAGCTTCAGGTAGTGGTTGCGCTCAATTTTTGTACGTTTCAGAATGTAGGTGTTAGTGTTCTGCCAGGTTAGGGGGGAAAGCTGTAACCTGAGCTGGTGGAACAGGACAGGCTTTTCTGCCTTATGTCCTCTTACTACATCAGTCTGTCGCCTCAGCATATGCTGTGCTCAAGCTATTTATAGTCACAGTCCCACTTCCAGAATCAGATGTACCTGGTGCGTATACTTCCCAGGGGGAAGGTATCACTCCTCCAGGGGAGCACTGCAGAGCAATGTGGATCACAAGGGACATCAGTGGGAGCAATTGGATGATGTAACATTGCTTGACTATGTGAGCTGAAAACTAATGATAAATGAAGTTACTCATCTCAAAAATGTTGGACATTTTTCCTTTCATGAAGAATGATACAGATGGCTGAAGGAACTTGATGTGCCCAAGTTAAGGTTTTATTTTTGACCTTAATAAAGGCTAAGTATAGTGATTTCAGGCTCTGAGAGGCTTTTTTTATGCATAAAGGATAGTGTTAACTCTTACTTTGGGTCAGCATAGGAACAGTCTGGTCAGTCACTGGCTATCTCTAGAGAAGACAGCAAGTGTATTAATAACTGATATGTGACTCAGTCTTCAATATTTAGTAGCAACTTTTCCTAAAACCTTTGTACTTAAAATGTGATTGCAGATAAAGCAATAGCTTAAATTATTTATAAAACTTCTTTAAAAATTTATCACTGACAACACTGCTGATAAGTCATGAGAGACAAGTTGTACTATAAAAGTTCTGTGTGAGAAAGTGGTATTTTTTTTTTCCTTGGCGATTTAGCAGAGTACTCTGAGGAAGTCTTCACTTCTGACAGCTGACCTCTGGATGCATCTCAGGATAACCTGCAAAGATGAATTGTATTCACTCTATAAGTGGGGAAGATGGACATTTGAAGACATTGCACCCTTTTATGCTCTTAGTAGGAAGGATGTTGGTTGTGGCAGTTGGTATATAAAGTTACCAGTTTCAGGACTACTCAACTCATTATGAACCCTGAATACTACAAACATTTAGATTATATGAAATCCTGTTCTGACGGTGGTCTAGGAGGAAGGTGGTATTTCTTAACTTATTGTCTGACGGAATAGAGCTCAACCATGATTTTCAAAAGTACTAGTACTACTCCAAGTGCCAGTGCATTTCTACCACAAAAAATATAAGTGGGGTTTTGTTGTGATTAAAAAAACCCCTCAAACTGCAGTATGAGAAGCATCTTTATTTAATGTTAATGGGAATTTAATCTCAGTGTTTCTGACAAGAAGTAGGCGGGGAAAGCAGGGAATTGAAATTGGCCCGGAGAAGGTACCTGGTTCTGAATTAGCTAAAAATAGTAATGGAATTGAAATGGAAAATGAAAACGTTTTTGAAAATATCTAATGGAGATTTAGTTTTATTTTGTATAAGCTTGGAACCCCCAAGGTGTTTGGGGTATGGAAGAGGAGCGATGCTTTTGTTCTTTCCACTTTCTTGCATAATTTAAATAAGACTTCCAACTATTCTATGTGTCTTCCCCCCTCCTTCCCTCCTTCCCTCCTTCCCTCCTTCCCTCCTTCCCTCCTTCCCTCCTTCCCCCTTCCCTCCTTCCCTCCTTCCCTCCTTCCCTCCTTCCCTCCTTCCCTCCTTCCCTCCTTCCCTCCTTCCCTCCTTCCCTCCTTCCCTCCGTTGTTCTCAGCTTGAATTGATGAATTTTAAGTGATGTGGGAATTATTTCTATAATATACTTTTTGAATAAAGCTAATGAGAGAATGTTGCAACTTCCAAATAATCTAGTATTTTTATCAAATTGTAAATTAGTGCTGTACATTGAGTGATATGTATAACAATCAAATGCAACAACTAGCTCAGTTAAAAGAAAGAACTTTATAAGTATCACTAGTTCCTACTGACACCTGATCCTGTTTGGAAGTCTCTTCTGCTGAAAGTTCTAGGAAGCATCACGTATGTGGGGTCTCTTTTTAAAAAAAAGAAAATAAATCCAATAACATTTTTTGTGAACAAACTTCTCTGCTTTTTCATTCATATGGATTATCAGGGTCCTTAATCTTTACAGCAAGAAAAGACTGACTATGTTGAACCCTATTTCTTGTGATTGTTTAAGTAAATAAAATATGTTAAATCTGTGTACTTTTTCCCATTAGAGTAGGCGGTTTCTTGGTTTTTAACTGATCTGATTGACAGACATTATTTTCCTCTTTTTTTTTTTTTTTTTTTTTTTTTTTTTTTTTTTTTTTTGGGCAGATTTTCTTCAAAGCCAAATGTCCTTTTGCTCTTTCTTTTACCTGATGGATGTCTGAGTCTGCAAATTAAGTTATCTTATAAAGCTAAATATAAGTGGGTGGAACAGCTAATTTCGGATGCCATTATGTTTTTTCTGCTAACGGGCTACAATAAATTGAAATGACTGAGATTGATAGATCAGTTAGTGGCCATTTAAAATCCTTTTTCCTTTAAAATCTAGGGAACAAAAATAACTTTATTTTATCCTTCTGAGAGGTTAAAAGATTCCTTAATGGGGATGTAGCTTTGATATTTTATTTATTTTTTTTTAAATGTAGCTTTTCTCATTTTATTCAGGGAGAGGGGAAAACAGAACTGAAAATCCAATCAATTTGAGAACATAGCTTTTTACTCCTGTATTGAATGATTTCATATTTGATGCTTTACGTACCGTCTTGAAAAAATGTTAATTTCCACAATGTGGAAATGACATTGGCAACTTAGCTGCTCACTGACTGACTTGCTGAAGCATCCTTTCTTTTTCTTGTCAGAAGAGGGTCTAGTAAAAAGATACAAAGATGAAATGAATTATTAAGAAAATTGTTTTCAGACATCACTGACTGGAGGTGAAATTTGCTTTCAGGAGACAAGGAAAATAAATGTAAAAGGCACCTCTTGCCTTCTAGCAATGAATCACAATAGAAAATGCCACTGTAAATTTTCAGTGTTTATGTCCCGTGGTACTCTGGGAAAAACAAACTCAGGCAGACCTCTGGAAAACTGGCTTGAACTATTTACAAAGTATTACACTTTAAAATACTACTCTATATCTGCTTGCTTTATTCCCCAGACAGTACACTTAATTTGGGACTGTAATAGCTCTCCCAGTTAGGTGTCACACTTGAAAATGTATGATTTCACCTTTCAGGTTAGCTTTTTACTGTAGATAATGTTGGCTGCTATATAATTCAGGGATTTGAGGTAGTAACCTGATGACCTGACTTTATGATTTTGAGTGGCATATACTGAATGGCTTTCTTCTGACTAGGTTTGTAGTAAATGACTGAAATCTTTTTCATTTGGTTTCATAGAGATTTATTTATTTGTAACCTGGCTGTGAAAATACCTTCGTAGCAAGCAGGGAGAGATTGGTTGACTTTAAGGTTTCCATTTGCATACCAAGAGAATCTGTCATTGACCACAGAAATCAAATGGAGAAATAATCAGAAAACAAATGGGCTGTTTGAATTATACATCTATCTGCTCTACAGGTATAGTTCCAAAAATAGCATTTAGGTCTTGATTCAGCAACAGATTAGTTTTGTATAAGCATTCAAAACAGGAAAACTGTTATCCAAACTGACGATTATGAATAAGATGCTTGTGTGACTATGGGCATTATTAAGGGTCTTAATTTCTAAGTTCTTTAGGCAGGGATCATATAAAGATATCAGTGGAGTACCCTGCTCTGTGATGGTATGTAAATAATAATGATATGGATACTGCATACATTTGGAGTCAGAGCAGAGAATTTTTTGGCCAACGACTATGAGCTCTTGGTAGCCAGGAACTGTTAAGAGGATGTTGAAGAGAAAACGGGAACGGGGAATGGAAGTGTTAATTTTCTACTGCAGATAATCCATGTTAGAGGGGAACTTAATCAAAGCATCATTACTTTAATGAAATTCTCATATAAAATGCAGGACACTTGATATAATTTATCTAAATTAATTACTCTGCTGCTAAAAGGAAGTTGTATGACAAATTATTTGTTCTGCCTATTCATTCATTCTTTATCAGACCTTTTCCCACTCTGATGTAACATAAGGAGCAGAAGCAGCCTTTTCATGGTGCTGAGTGGATTAATTTGCATTGATCCCAGGCTAATAGATGAGTTATTCACCCAAGACAACACTCAGTAGCTTTAATAACATAATATTTTTCTGTGCCTAAATTAACAATCATTTTACAAGTAAGCAAAACAGAAAGTAAAAGTGGTTGGTTTTCTTTAAATTGTAGGAATTTTTTAAAAAACCATGTATTTTATTGGTGTGCATAATAAAACCCCATAAATCTCAAGTAGCATTTTGCATTCATGTTACAGATAAGAAAACCTAACATATTTCAGATTATAATTTACACTACAAATTTGTCTGTAAGTATAAAATGCATCAGATGAACAGCTTCTGCATCCACTGAGAGTAAATGAAAACAAACACCACAGAAGCAAGATGAATCAGCTTTAAAAATACTAAATTATTGCCATGTTGGACAAGATGTATGAATCCTGAGTAGAAGCCATATTTTAAACTTTATTACACATAAACCTGTTGTTTTAAAAAGCTACAAATGATCAACAGAAATAAGCAAGAGCTGAGTAGCTTATTTCTGATGCAACTTTAAAGGCTGCTTTGAGCTTTATTCATGGCAAAGATAGAAGACTGTAACATGATACCTTTCTGGATTTGAGTAGAAACATACCCCAGTTATTTGTTTGGAATTTCAGTTCAGAGTAGTATCTGGTTAGGGGATTCTTTACTCCTGAATCTGCATTCCTAATCCATTCTTTTCCAGAGATGTGAACACAGGCAATATTTATGATTTGGAACTATGAAGTCTCAGAGTCCTCAGATGGTTGGGAGAATGGATTCTGTGTTGTGCAGCGTGGAGGCAGGTGCTGTGACTGCAGAGCAGCGGCTCCACGGAGCCCTTGGCAGGACGCGGGCTCAGCCTGGCGCCTGGCTTCTGCCCCGGCTGCCCAGCCAGCCCTGCTGTCCAGCGGGTCGGGATCCAGGGCTGGGCTCAGCCAGCTGTATGCTCCCTTTCAGTTCCGTGGTCCTCTCCTGGAGATACTGAAGATCATCTTTGGTTGCTGAGCTATAGGGGTATGCGATATTAAATCAGATTGTCGATACAGAAATAGGCGTGTGGGTTTTAGATGCTGTTGTCTGTTGAAATCTTGCTCACAAACCAGATTGTGTGGATTGTGTGAATGCTGTTTGTCTTGTCTGAGCAAAACGTCCATCTTCTTAGTGTGAAGTGACTAAATACTTTTTAATAGATAGTCACTCTGATATGTACTGGGGAGCATCCATGTATTCTGGTCTGCTGGGTCATCTTGAGCTGTTTCAGAGGTATGATAGGCTTTATAGCTCTCTCACAGCTGTTCCCTAAAACCGGCAGTGCAAGCCTGATCATAAATCTGTATTCAAGCATATATATCACAAAGTGCACTGCTGCACAGAGAAAAAACTTACTTTTCAGCAGAGTTTATCTAATCCAAGTGGGGTGCTGTCATAGTATAACTAGTATATTATAGATGAAAAATCATTGAAAGCTAGTGTATCTTGAACTGTGTCCTTATGTACATACAACTCCCCAGTGCAGGAAACAGGTGGAGGGTTCAGCATGATTTTTAAGTAGGCCAGAGGTATCCATTAAAACAGTCTTGATTTCTTTAGTAATGTGGGTTTTTAAAAACAACTAATGGAAGTATTTCTAGTGTTATCTCCTGAGCTGTTCTAATATTTATATGTATTTATAAATTTATTGTTCTGGTTATTTTTTCCAACATTTTCACTTTGTCTGTGAAACTTTAAGCAAACTAGAACATAGCTTATTTATTGATCTCACTAGCTTTGAATATTTGAGTCATCAGAATGTTGCGTTGTTATTCAGCCTGTGTTTGTGAACCTGCTAAACTTCACTTTGCTCAGGTTTCATGAACTCTGGATTCAGAAAATGGAAAATGAATTTTTCTGTGTGTGTGAGAGTGCCCAAAGGTGTCCTCCCAGAAACAGGTCATATCTGCTGAGGAAGGTTTTGTGGGACATGTCAAGTCAGCCTGTTGTCTTCCATACTGCGTTGTTAGTGGGCAAGAATAGTCTTTGGGGTCTGTAAAGAAAATCTTTAACAGTACTTGTCTTTCTCATGTTGATTGGAGAGTGTCTGTGGAGTCCACAGCTAAATCCAGTGGGTTTTCTCTCTGATTTAGTGAACAGGGACGTAGAGAACGGTGAGTTGGAATAGATACACTTCAAAAAAGTCAGTCTAATTACTGTTCTAGATATTGTTAACCTTAAATCTGGAAGAGTCCGGATAATCATCTGAACTTTACAGTGATGATTTGAACTGTTTGAAGTTAGCTTGCTGGTAGCTGGAAGTCCCTATCTTATTTTTTCCTTTATCTGTGAGACTCAATTTTTTTCCATGCAGTTGGCTTTGCCTGCCATTTAATCTTGGCAGTAGCAGCTGGCTAATCGAAACATGCTCTAAATGAGGTAGGGAAGGCCATTGTAGGCACACAGGTAGCAACAAAGGTCAAACTGACATTATTGTATATACTGCAAAATATGACAAGTACAAATGATACCAGCTTTGTATAATCAGAGCTTCTAGGCATACAAGGTTAGCAGCTTCCTACATTCCTAGTTTATGTTGGCCACTTTTTTGGTGGTGGCTTTTTTTTTTTACAAATATAAATTAAAATGGACACTGCAGCATCCTGAAGTCACCCTTTGGCTTACTTCTGAGACTTAACTGGAGCCAAAGATATGCAGGTGGCTCTGACAGCTGCACTCAGCAATAGATTCTAGTCTTGTGCCCACAGAAACTAGGTTAAGCCACTGCTTCTGGCGTTGTGGGTTGCAAGGAACTCTATGGCATTGCAACTGTTCACTGAGATGCTCTGTTTTTCTCCCTGCTGTGAAAATGCATTTAGTGAGATTTTCTTCTCCTTTCTTAGCAATTATTAATGCTAATACTTACCTTTATTTTTGCAGCACTCTTTACTTCAAAATCTGAATTTGCCAAAATGAATCATGTTTGAATAAGTGGGGTTTTTTTTACAAATGAAATCGAAGTACATTTGCAAATATTTGTAATCATTAGATCTATGTGGGAACTTTTATAACTTATTTCTATTAAGAAAAATGTAATTACTTCAATAAAACCAGCCTTTTAATTGTTCATTTGAGTTGTTTTGTTTCCTTTTTAGCATTTGCAAATGGCCGTGACATCAGTACAACTACTGGGCAATCTAAACTTCTGGGCAAACATCTCTTTAGTATTTTTTAAATGTAGATTACAAACAAATATGCAGCTGAACTGAAATAGAGTAAGTTTTTGATCGCTGATTTGTCATTAACTTTCAATAACATGTTCAGTGTGTCCCTGTGAAGCCAAAACATTTGCAGTGTGTAACACAGACTATAAACTCCTTGTATAATGGTTGAGCTTGTATTGCCTGTTGTCTCGTATGAATAAGAGATGGCTATGATTTCAGATGAGATGTGCTTAATATATGTACTGGAGATTTATCAGTTGAAAGTGGGCAAAATCCACACTGAACACAATAAATCAAACATTTATGACCTGTGTACTTAGGTGCAAAACTGTTAAGGTTACAACCTGAAAACATCAGAGGTCAGCTTTGAAACCAGAAGGTTGTTACATTCCATGGGGCTTGAATTGTTAAAATGATCTAGAACATCACCATTGCTTGGTATGGCTTCAACTCACTGCCTATCTTGCTTGAAAATTCTTTTGCTAACACCTCATGTTTTCTGGTAGGTAGACTTCTCCCTGTCTGTACTAGAACATTTCATCTGCTGGTACTGCAGGTTGCATTTTAAAATGTGTTCATGTGACTTCATTCTACAGCTCAGTAGTCAAAGCTTTTTTTGTTAATGTATTCCTTGTTCAAACAAAAGAATTTGTAAGTATGTCTACCTTACTACCTGAACATTTTTTCACTTGCACCTGTTTCATGCCATGGTAGGACCACTCTTATACTGAGGTAAAACTCTTCAGTTGAGTTGTAGATGAGAACAATGAAATTCTAAAACACTACCGATGTATATTAAAGAGCTTAGATCTCCTTTTACTGTTTTCTTATTTTGATGGAAGTATTTATTTGTACTTCCAAAAAGGAAAAGTGGAATTTCCTCCCTTCAAAAAGTGAAGAAAGTGTTTGGGCAAGTTAGGTATCTATTTTGAGATCTGTGTTGGGTAAGTTGGTTTCCACTCAATGTAAATGTAGTTTTGGATTAGAACGCATGAATAACAAAAAGGCAAAAATAACAGGCACATTAATGGGCACTGATTAAACTCAGTAAGACACACATGCATTATTCCTAAGCTATTAACTTTCTGACACAGTTTAAATTGCCATAAATTAAATCTGCATGAATGGTTTAGACCCCCTGTAGAACAAAATGTTTGGTAATGATAATAGGGTAGAAGAAAATTTAAGTCAAAGGTGAAATCTTAACTGATGAGAGTTGATGAAATTCCTTATCTGTGTTGACAGTGCAAATTCCTTGTGTACTTTGGGTCACCCTAATGGGACTAAACATCATCACAGTAATTAAATCACTCTCCAACACCTTTCTTTCTGAAATTGAGGCTACAGCCTGGGTTATACTTTTTTTTTTTTTTTTTTTTTTTTTTTTTTTCTTAATGTGTATGGGCCCCAGAGGGAAAAAAGAAAAAAAGAACTCAAACCACTGAAACTGAACAAGAGGATGGAAAAGTGGTGGAGGCAGGAAGAGTTCTACCTCCTTTTTTCTTTTTTTTAAATGCGTACATGCACGTATTGTTGGTTTCTATGGACTAGACTTTCTCCACAAATGGGATCTTAGTATTATAGTGGAATTTTAGCTAATAAGATGTTCAAGTCCTGTGTGCAAGTGGAGGAAAAGCTGATATGATATTTATATCATATATATCTATATGATATATAGCTATATATGATAGCTATATGTGACCTTATGACATGCAGGACTCAAGCAACTGTTGTTTCCAACATTGTTTTGGATTAAGTATGTGGGTTAGGAGATTTTTGGGGATGGATTATCTCAATGAAAAGTGCATTGTGGGTTTATTGGAATTTGTGAACTCTTGTATAGGATGATTGTAGATATTATTTCTTAATATAAATATGCCTCATACTAAAGTCTGTTATACACACTGAAAGCAGGTGAGCTGATTCAGCAGAAACAAAAACCTGAGAACTATAGGGAAGCAAATGTTTTCCTTAAAGGATATTCTGCATTGAGAACTTACCTGGTCTGGAGGCTTGAATGTTGGTCCTCTTGCCTCTGCATCGTCTTTTCTTCTCTTGTAGAGAAGTCAGTCCCCTTTTTCTTTCCTGTCCCTGTGCAAAAAAAGAGGAAGCTTATTTTCCACTAGTCTTTTGTTCCTTGTAGATCCAGATGATTACTCCATCAGGATTAATTCATCTGAAGTAGCTGGAAATGCTGAACCTCTGGCACTGCTGGTTGATTTATTTGCAAATTCTCAGGTTTTTCATTTTGCTGTTTTGCCAACCTAGCCTTTTTCTGGCAGTGGATTATTCCTTTATGGCTAGAAGGTAAGCTTAACTTTCACTTCGTAGGAAGATACGGTCTTTTGTTTCTTACTCAGCCTGAATGAGACCTGACATTTGGATTTGTTCAATATTTGTATAAATTTAATCAAACGAATGAAATTTGGTTGTCAACATCAAGCTGCTATTATCCATTTGTTTGAGATGGCTTTTGTGTTTACTAGGATGGGAAGGTGCTGTCATCTTTGAAATAAGTAGTTATGAAGCCTGTACTCAAGAAGTCACCTTTTGATACTGATGAAGATGCTTCCATCAGTGCAGTGGGCTGAGGTTACTTATGTGGTTGATATTTGCATCTCGAAGATGTAGGAAACCTGGTGTGCGCTCTTATAGCAAGCCTTTTTCCATAGTGAACTTCTATACTTCTCCCCTTTTTCCCCTTGTTTACTTGATGCCAGTTATTTTAGGATGTGCTGTGCATGAACATTATTTAACTCTAAACTCATTTGGTGTCTTATTTATTCTAGACAATAAGAAATAATTTGTTCCATTTTTAATCCATATTACAGGAAGATCACTGGGGAAACTGTGGAAGAAATTATATAAATGTTTAAAACTTGTATCCTCTTTAAAAATATTTTTATTGACTATTGCATAATTAATTTCACTTAATTATAACATCTCACTCATGGCAGCATTTTCTAATTGCCAAAGAAAAAGGTGGCAAGCTAATGTTCAGGAGGCTAAGAAAAAACTTCCTGATGGATTAGATAAATGCTTATAATCAGGAGAGAGGAACAATGACTATTAATGTGGGTAGCAAGAACAAGGGAAAGCAGAGACTGAATTATTCATGTGGTCTGTTTCAACACACACTTGTTCTTTCACTTGCTCATGCATTTATCTTTGTGACTCACAGTTAATGTGTTTGGAGAAGAAAGCTGTGGAGAGAACAACCTCTGAAAAGGCTACCAAAAGAACATTTGCCTGCTTGGCTGTAATTGGGGAAAAAAAATACATGTGGAACTCCTGAAGATAGTAGCTTATGTTGGATCTGTTCACAGACATCTTTCATATGATCAGAAAATGATGATCAAGGTTTTGGAAGGGGAATTAGATATTTAGGACACTTAGACCTGATATTTCTAACCCAAGGCACGTTAAAGAGAAATGACACACAGCACTAAGAGGCTTTGTTCAGGTGTGTCACACCTCTGATTTTCATTGCTTATGCTGTGAGAACTGCAACAACTCTCTTGTTTAAAAGCTCGTGTTGCAGTCTACAGGGACATCAGGTTTTCTTAGTCTGTGAAACTCAGTTATCAGTTCTTACTGGATCAGTTCTTATGGATCTTACTGACTTTAGAGAGACTATGAATAAAAATGATCAGAATTGCCTAGGTGGCTTTACAGTATTAAGAAAAAAATCTGTATTCTGTCTGCATCTGATACTAGTGATCAGCGTTGTTGATTTTTGAGCAAAGGCATTAGTTAAAGCATTTTCAGTAAAATTATTGCTGTAATTGTTTACAGCAAGCACCATCTATTTCAATGTTTAGGTATGCTTGTTACAGCAGGGCTGCAATTACAGAATCATAGATTCCTTTCTGCTGAAAGAGACCTTCTACCAAAACAGGGTCAGTGCTGAATGGACACCTGATAGTTTGGTCTTAGACAAGTATTCAATGGCTTTGCATTTTTACTGCTTTGGTCAAATATATTGATTTAAGGCACACTGTAAAGGTTATTTAAGGTTATAATTATGGTTATTTAAGGTACATTGAAAAGCCTACCTGTTCCTCTGGCCTTTCAGAATGCTTGAGACATGTTGAATGAGTTTGGAGTTGGAGCATCAGTAGTAGGATAGTAACTATTGCTGTATGGTTTTGTTGTCCGATTTAATACTGTCCTGAAAACGATATAGCTATTCTTGCTGAAAAATGTATGTTTTTGAACAAGGATGTGTGTGTGTGTGTGTGTCCTTCTCTTTTTTATTTTTTTTCTTTTTTTTTCACTGATTGAGAGCTCTGAGAACTGAAAGTGAAGGAAGGTAGCTTAGATCCTGCTTTAACACTGTTGCTTTTTTGAAGCTCTAGTCTGTACACATGCAAAGCATATGACTGAGATGCAGGAGATGTGGGTGGAACAGAAACAGTGCAGGCCTTTCCCTTCTGTCCCATTACAGAAGCAGATGGATGGATGAGGTAATTTACCTAGCTGGACTCCAATAACAGCTACCTCACTAGTCTGGGTGTCAAAAAGCAACTTGCTGCTATGACAACAGGATACTGATTTGGTCATTTGAAGGAAAGTACTTGTACAGAGTGTTACAGAATCTCCACAGTAATTAGAATGACTGAATATATATTGTGAAATAAATTATGAAAATGGTGATGTAGATGTTCTTATAATCAATATAACAGTTATTACACATCTAGTGCTGTTTTCTAATATAGGGAGAGAGTATTCTAAATAATGTAAGGAATTAACAATTCATGAAAAGCAGCCACTGTGAGCTTCAAAGTTATCATTAAATGCAATCTTTCAGATTTTTTGGCATTGGGAAGTTTCAGCATTCAAATCAAATAGCTTCAGATGCATGTATGCATAACATTCATGTAATACTTTTGCTTTTTGCAACTCAACCAACAGATGAAAGTGAAACAGTTTATTTTTTATATTTAAAAACCTCACATTTTCTTCAGATCAGTCTTCTCAACATTTCATATGGTGAGAAGAACTTGTTACATATTAACTGTTAGAAGAACATACCCACTGGGATTAGTAAGTTTATTTTTGTTTTGACTGTGTCCCATCTGTTTTAAGTTTTGTTTTGTTGGGGTTTTTTTAATCTTGAATATATTATAGCTTTCTTTGAAAGAGGTGTATCTGTTTTCTGTGTTCTTCTGACAGAGTTTTAGAATAATTAAAAATGGATCAAATGTATTTGGCGTATGTGGTTATTTTTCTCTGTCAGTTCAGACATACTTCATCTCCATGGTTAGTCTTAGGGGAAATGCTCTTGCGTTCTTCTGTCCACATAAGGTCTCTTGCCTAAGCAACCCCAGCTCTTGAAAAATATATGAGGATGTGCTATTGCATCTCTGTAGATTTCAAACTCACTAAAATTCGGTAGAATTTTTGTTTTATATGCTCCAGAATAGTTTGAGGAGTTGGGTTGGTGTGGTTTTGGTTTTGGGCTTTTTTTGTTGGTGGTTTTTTTTTTTTTTTGTGTGTGTGTGGTAGTAGTTATCTTTTTTGTCTTCTGTGTAAATATATGGTGGTTTGCATCAAAGACCTCTGGATGCTACTGCACAGAATGTTACACTAATCAGGGATTTCTGTCCCGTGACAGGGCTATGAGAGTGCTGTTCTGAAGATCTCCAGGATGCTGTGCTGTGTTACAAAGCTGCCTCTATTGACTTTACGTAGATTGTGCTCTGATAACTTCTCAGAGTTCTCTTCTTCACCACTTCATAGTTGAAAATCTTCCCTAGTACTTATTCTGTATTGGGCAAAATCTATACCTTTTATCATCAGAGACTTAGTATTGCTAAACTGCAAGCAGACTCACTGTTGGCTTTTGAAATTGCATGGTACATTTGAGGTTGTTTGATTCTGTGAAATGTTAAATTGCTGGGGAAAGAAGAGTCTAATATTTGAGGACATGGGGAGCTGATCCAGAGAACTTTCTTTCTAAACTCTGAAGTAGCAAATTCTAAGCTTCATGAGATTTTAAGAAATTCAATATCTCACTGTCATCTTAAGTTTTTTTTTTTAATGGAACGTTGCCCCACATGATGCAAGTCCATAGTATAATGTGGAGATGGGAGATTCCCATTGTACAAAGGAGAGCTGTTCACTGGAAAATGCAATGTTACTTATGCTTTTATATGTCACTTTTTATAATTTAAGTGTATTTCAACATTTATGTTACAGCAGGTGTTAAGGACTTATATAAAGTGATTTACTGATATGGAGACGATTTTGGTAGAAACTAGAACAAAGTGTGTTTTGGTGGGGGTTTTTTGTTTTGTTTTGGTTTGTTTTTTTTTTTTTCATTGATTCTGCCTTCTGTTTTCTTGCAAAGTGAGCTTGTCTGTGACAGAGCAATAGAGAAGGTGAGATGCTGAGTCACAGCTCTGCTGAAACTCTTGTTCTGAGAGGACGTTATGCTTGCTTCTAGTCTCTCTGGTCCCACATTCCTTGCAGTTGTCTTTGCCTTAAAAAACTATTGAAGGACTATACAGAAAATTCAGAAGCTTCTGCTTCCTTAACCATTGTAATGTAAAGGAGAAATAGTATTAGCAAAGATTTCATAAATCATTGAGGCTGCTGATCTTCATTTGAATGCTTTCTCTTTCAGTATTATCCTGCTAGAAAACAGTGATTTAGAGGGAAAGAATATGTAAGAGAGAGAAATTTTGACCAGCTCTGCTTTGGGCTTGATACAGGTTCTGTTGTGAAGCAGTTCTTGTAGTAGAAGAGCAGGTGAATGATGCAGTTTCTTTACATATGATTCTGTTTGTATCTTTTTGTTGTATATCTTCCTCCCCCTTCTTCCCACTCAGATAAGTGTGTGCGTGCACGCGCATCACATGTACCTCATGCACAATATTTCCTTATTTTAAGACTAGAAGATATGCAAAGAACAAGGAAGATTCTGCCCTGTGTTTGTACGTGTTCACAATCTAGCATATCACTTTATTTTGCAGTTACAACTATGATTTGCAAAGTGAATTTTAAAAATAGCTTTGATAAAAT
The DNA here is from genome assembly GCF_003259725.1 of Athene cunicularia. Classification (NCBI taxonomy): domain Eukaryota; kingdom Metazoa; phylum Chordata; class Aves; order Strigiformes; family Strigidae; genus Athene; species Athene cunicularia. Next base: position 14,057,832 of record NW_020799117.1, on the reverse strand, counting down.
ATAAAGATGAGCATGGTCTAATCAGATGGATGGATGGTATTATTTTCCTATAATGGTCTGTTATTCTAGATTATATGCTCAAAATAGGTATGATAATATTTTTAACGGTGGAAAAAAATCCCTTTCTTGCTTTTGTTGCTTAAAGATCAGTTACAATGTAAAATTGAGCTTCACTGACAGAGACAGGTCTATACTAGCATTCAGAATTTCTAGTCTGAATCAGTGGGTTGTAACTAATGGCACATTAACTATATTTCCCCTGGAGAAGATGTGCAGTAATTATATTCAAGTGTTTCTATTTTTAAAATGTGATGGGGTGCCTTTAGTGCCTTGTGTTTAGACCAGCTGTTGTATTTTTTTTTTTTTCAACTCTGATTTGCTTTTTTTCCCTGGAATTCTATCAATTTGTCAAGTGAATGAAAGCATTGTTGTAAGTGTTATATGTCTTAAAAGGATCCATAAAAAACAAAACATTTTTCTAGATGATAGAATCAGAATACCAGGTTGGAAGGGACCTCAAGTATCATCTGGTCCAAACTTTCTTGGCAAAAGCACAGTCTAGACCAGATGGCCCAGCACCCTGTCCAGCTGAATCTTACAAGTGTCCATTTGGGAATCCACCACTTCCCTGGGGAAATTATTCCAGTGGCTGATTGTTCTCATTGTGAAACAATTCCTCTTGTGTCCAATCAGAATTTCCCCAGGAGTAACTTGTACCCATTTCCCCTTTTCTTTTCCATGTGACTCCTTGTAGAAAGGGAGTCTCCATCTTCTCTGTATCCACCTTTCAATACTGGAACATGGTGATAAGGTCTCCCCTAAGCTTTCTCTTCTCAAGGCCGAACAAACCCAGTTCTCTCAGCCTTTCCTGCTGTGGCAGGCTTCCCCACCCCTTGATAAGCTTTGTGTCCCTTCTCCGGGCCCTCTCCAGCCTGTCCACATCTTTTCTGTATAGTGGGGACCAGAACTGAGCACAGTATTCCAGGTGTGACCTGACAAGCGCTGAGTAGAGTGGGATAACGATTTCTTTATCTCTGCTGGTGATGCCCTTGTTGGTGCAGCCCACACCCCGTTGGCTTGCTTTGCTGCTGCAGCACACTGCTCACTCACACTGAGCTTGTCGTCCACCAGGACCCCCAGGTCCCTTTCCACAGAGCTGCTCCCCAGCTGGGTGGATCCCAGCCTGTGCTACACTCCTGATTGTGTTTTCCCAGGCACAAGGCCTTACACTTGCCCTGTTGAATTTCAGGAGGTTCTTGTTAGACCACGCCTCCAGCCTATCCAGGTCTTCCTTCACGGTGTCTCTCCCTTCCTAAGTGTCCACTTCCCTGCTCAGTTTGGTAACAGCAGCAAAATTCATCAGGGAACACTTGATCTCATCATACAGATCACTTACGAAGATGCTAAACAAGTGTTCTTCTGTAGCAGAGTTCTTAAAAGGCATAAATATGGGTTATTATTCTGAAAGAAAAAAGCATGAGAGTATGTGAAATGTTGTGTCTTATTTTAAAAAAGTGAGTTTTGGTATAATAAGGCTTGAATAAGTTGTGTATCATTTCCCAATATCATTTACTTGTATCTAGAATATGTTAGTCTGTAAATCTTGAGGTATTCCTTCTTCCAGTTTAGAGAGAGGTCAGCTTCTTAAAGGAAGACCTGAATGAATGCCTGTAAGATGTGTACCAGGGTCTCAGTAGTGTGTGTGTGTTATATAGGTTTCTTCACATATTAAATTTCAGTTGCAGAATTGAGAGTATTTTTGTTTTGGTTCCTCTTGTTTCATATTTGTAGGTATTTGTAGTGACAGATGCTTTGAAATACTATGTGCAAGAAAGTGAAGAAACTAGCTAGAAAGCAGAACTTGGACGGATTTAAGTGAAATATAAGTGGCTATTATGCTTCTGAGTGCAGAATGTACTTTACTGCTGCTTAAATGGGACTTTCACTTTTACTCATTTCAGCAAAGATGTACAGTCTGTGTAAAGCCACTAATCAGAATTAACTTGAGGAAATCTAGGATGAACCTTCTTGGTTTTAATTAGAGTTATTTAACAGCCAATTACCACTGCTGCCTATATTCAAGAAGGGGGAGTGGTGTTTTAAAGTTTCTTCTGAGGAACAAGGTAATTCACATCATGGCGCTGTGATTCAGCTCCTGCTACATTGTAATGTAAAGAAATAACAACATTTTGCCAAATTAGTTGACACAGAGTGAAAATGTAACAAATGTGAACAGTAGAGGGTGTTATCATAAGGCTTGGTGGCATTTTGTTGGTAGATTTACAATTGAAAGTAACTGTTTTTTCATCTCAAAGTTAGATAGCTGAGCTAGGGTAAAAGTGTAAAATCAGTAGGTTTTCTTGATTTTTCTTTTGTTTTCATGAATAAATAATAAAAGAAATTCAGGGATAGGATATGACACCTTTTGTCCCTCAGCTTCATTTCACTTTGCTAAGAAGCTATACAGTCTTTAAAACCCCAGTTTGCTATATTTGTATCTTATGTAGATCTGATAAATCTAATGTGGCCTTGAGCGCCTTTTGCACTTATTCTGCTTTGTCAGGTGTATCAATGCAATTTAAAAATTCCAGCTGATATTGTGAAGCTATTTATTAAAATATCTGTATCATGAATGCATTTATCAATACCTCCAACACTACTTGAGGTCTAAGGATCAACTGTTAAATCTTAATATAGGTTTCTAAAGCTAAAAGATTTTAACTGAGCTATAGCATTTTAATCAGGCTCACTTGTCAGAGGAAAGAGTTTCAGGCAGTGGGATATTATCAAGAGCCAGACAAAGGAGCAAATTTGATAAAGAAATATTAACAGAAGCCTCCCTAGTAAAAGAATACTAATATACATAGAGGCCTCTGGGTAGGAGAGAAATAATTGGGTTCCCTTTTGCAGTAAGTTCACCTGGTTTGGATACAAGGGTGTGATGGACCCCTGTGGGCTTTCAGGAAAAGAATGAGATTTATTGAAACAGTGTTAAGGAATTCTTATTTAGGATTGTTGTACTTTTTCTAACATGTTGTAAACTGCTGTGTTTTACCTGGTTAGAAGTGTATGCCTCCAAAAGTCTTGAGCTAAAAGTATCTTTCGTGACAGTCTGGGGAAAGAAATTGAGGGGGACTGGACCAAAACCGAGCATGGTCTTGGAGAAGGTCTGCTAGAGAAGTGTGCCCTTGGAATACTCTGTGTGTGTATGCAGGATGCTGAGCACAAGGGAACATGGGACATGCAGGCAGAAGTGCATGTCTTGTTACCATTAAGGATAGCTATTCCTCTGTTCCTATCCATTTAGAATGTCTTCTAACTAGGTTTTATGAACTCTAAAGTAGTTTTGATGTAGATTATGAAGAGCTTGTATGGAAAAAAAAAAATTTGCAAAATCTGCAGAAAGAATGAACAGCTTCGTGTAGAAACTTGAAATTTCTTGTATTTGTAAAGCCATTTTGACGACCAAAACTGCAGAGTTAAAATACCCAAATGGCTTGTCAGTTTGATCACTTTTGAGATAATCGCTGCTACAGTTTCCCAAAGGCTGGGAGCTCAGCTTTGAGAACTCTTCCTTCTCTAGATGACTGCTTCAGTGATATCAGAACCAAATTCTCCATCTGATATCTGTTTCTAGGCCTGGCTACCCCTGCTCTGGGAGTCTAAAAAACTAAGCTGGGCTTCTGTTCCTCAGACTTAATGTTACTGGCTTGGTTTTAAATTTAAAAAACCTTCTAGTTTCTTCATACTTACGAACCTGGTAAAGCTGTTCAAGAGCTTTGTGTATGAGTGTTTGGACAGAAAAATCTCTAGGGCAGTTCATTTTATGAAATTATTCTCCTTTGTGGACATTAAATATACTGTGCTACATTGTGTTGATCCAAATACAAATGCTTTTCACTTGTTAAATGGATTAAGTATTTTGTTAGGGACTGGTTTAATGTTAAATTGCACATGTGTGAGCTGTCATATCTTACAAAAGATGCAGCTGTGGTGTGCTATGCTTGGTCCCCAGTGTGAGTTGGGCTCACTGCATGCACTGCACTCTCCAGATGGACTTTAGAGAGCTAACATTGATGCATTATTGGAATGAACATATTCTGCTTGGGTCACGGCAGAGAGTCACTCATTCAACTGAAGCACGGGCCTCAGAGTTACACGAATTACTCAGATCAGTAACTGATGTTCATATTGAATACCTGAAGGTATTTCACATTATCAGTTTTGAGTTTTCACACTTTCTGAAGTCTATCAGGAAAGTTCACTCTGTTTTCATTGGTTATGCAGATGGGTCAAGATTTAACTGAAAAAATTGTTATTGTTATTGTTATAACAAAGCTGAAACAGTAGTATTGTCTTCATTGAAGCATAGATTAAATTCAGATTTGATATTGTAGTGTAACTTTATTGAGGGATTTTTGATCTCCAGGGAGGGGGTAGGAACAGGGTTATATTGGTTTACTGTCTCAGGCTTGATCTTGCAATGATGTGGAAAAGGCAGTCTTGTCTTCTATGACCTTTTGTAGAAATACACAGAAATTCGGTTTCCGCTATTAATATGAGATGTGCTCAAGTTATGTTTGGTGCAAAAATTTGCCTGCAGGCTTGCAATAAGGGTTTAAAACTTCATTGTTTGACACAAAATTGTGATGCTGAGGTTTCAGAAAAGTGGAAAAAATGTCTGGAAATAAGAATTACTCTTTCTCTGCTGGGATGTTTAAGATCAATTATTAAGTAACAGTAAAAAAAAAAAAAAATCACACTTGCTTCAAGATACTCTAATTAGATTTACTTTGATGTACTGTCCTATGTCATTGGAAGAAAAATCAGTGATTTTTTGAAAGTTTGACTATAATAATATAATCGTCTAAGTGATATACAGTTCAACAATGCATGCATAGCAAATGAACAACCAACTAATTTTATGTTTTGAAAAATACAACTGCAAAATGGCAGTTCACTGTTTACTTTTTTAATTTCATGTTTCTTTGGCCACTGTTTTTGATTTCTATAACCTTATTCTGTTTGTAGCTTGGACTTTAATTTCCAGACTGAATTTGCTCAGAAGCAGTTCTGGTGATCTTGCCATATTTTGTATGTTAACATGGTCTTAAATAGTTTTTATTGCTGTGGTTGGTTCCCCCCACATGAAGAACTGTATTTGCCATCACTGCTTAGAGCTTTGGAGGATGAAATAATAGCGAGTTCTAGGAGATACTGGATACTCTTTTGACAATGATATAACTAGTAATATTTTAGAGTTTAGTTGCTACCTAGCAGACATAGAAGGATCTTTGGGTCTTTTTAATATCTGCTGAGAGATGAGCCATCTTGTACATACTAGCGCAAAGCTTCATAGTGTCATGTGATGCTTTTTCAAGATGCTTCATTAACACTAATGATATTTTTATTCGCTGCTGTACAGAAAGGTGGGTAAATCATTTATATTAATGTTGAGGGAATGGGTTAGCTTTATGTACAGGCTGTTATTTCTTTGTTCAGAAAAAACTCAGGTGCAACATCAGAAGGCTTTTGGCTTTCTCATATTTAGGTAGAATATTTGTAGAAGGAAACTGCAGAATTTCAGCACACTGCCAGTTTCTAAGAGCTGTGATCCCATTTAATGTACACTTTTTACTGACTTTAAAGCACTATAAAATAATGATAGGCTCTTCTGTGCCATCAGTTATGTTGCCATCAGCTGCATTTCTTGGGAATTCAGTGAAAAGGCATTTAAAACCTTGTAGTGCTGTTCTGTGTGTCCTATATAAAGTACAAAGTGATGGAGATCATTCTTAGAACTTGTAACTTTACTGCTGATGACAGAAAAGAAAGCTAGCTTTTGTCATGTTTTTCTTCAGGTCACTGATTTTTAGTAAGAGTCTTACCTTAAAGGAGTTTTACCTTTAAAGCTCAAGGTGTTAGTCTTAACGCTTGTCTTATTGGCCATAATTACTTTTTAGACTAAAATAAAATCTTTTTTTTGTTTTGCAAGTCAGCCCTTTATTAATACTTAGGATGAGTCTCTGTTGCACAAGATATCTTACCTCAAGCAATCCCTGCTGTGCATCTGTAAGAAAACATTATTGCTTTGAAGTCCTGAAAACTGTGTATCCAGCTTTTTTCTTGTTATCCCTCTTTAAAAGAATTTTGTGTAATTCTGTCTCATAGTTGAAGCTGATTAATTATGCAAGTTAAACACTACAAAGTGAGAAGGTGAACACGCTTGAAATGAGGAAGAGCTGAAGTTTGTATTCTGCAAATAAAATAAAAATTAATCAGTATAATGGATAGTTTCAATTATCAGTTGTGTGTGTGCTTGCCTCCCTCCCCCTCTTCTGTGCTCTACTCCCCCAAACAGTCATCTTTTCTGTGGTAATGGGCTGGTTGAGTCCTTGGTGATATTCTCTGGATAGATTTCATCTATCCTAAGAGCTCGGTGGAATAATGTGTTCTTGGCAGTACTTTGAGACCAGTAATCGATGAACATCATCTACTTCAGGAAGAGAACCTTGCTTTTTCAGAGAGGGTGATAATGAATAGTAACTTTAGGGAGTTCATGGCTTGAAGGAAAAACATGCTCTGTTCAGGAAGGTTCTTTGTATCAGTAAAATTATTATTGCAAGTCATTATTCTCTCATTGTGTTAGATCTCCTAACAGTAAAATATGTTAGGAATCTGAAGTAGAACTTAGCACATGGAGTCTTAAAAGCTAAAAGGGAAGGAGAAATATGGTACTTCATTTTTTCAGAAGTTAGGGGCTTTACATTCACTGCTTGCTTTCCCTTTTCTAGGACACAGACTCTCATTCAGTGGTTGCTTATGCTCTTTTCTGCTCAAAAGCATTTTGTTTTTATTCATTGCCCAGTTGAATTCAGGTGTATACATAGAAGCTGATCTCTGAAAGGCTAGAATGTGTTTTAAATGTTCAGAGGTTTGCAAAGTCAGTGTGGGAGATTGCAACTTTTCTGACTGCCTGTATAGACATGTGGCATAAGCTTTTTATATTTCTATTTTTATTTATTTTCCTACTTTTTTCCATTTCAGAAATGACATGATTAAAAACATAATTTAATTAAAAATAAAAATTATGTTATCTAAGATACCTTAGTTGCAAAAGGAAAACTGAATGCTTATTTGTAGAACTTTTTATCAAAATCTGAGTTTATGTCATGAGCTCAACTATAGGGGAGAAGATAAAGGGGGGAATATACAGGAACAGAATTTAAGGCTGTTCGAGTCCAAGGAGGAAATTGAATTGCTAGGAAATCTGGAAAATAAAATATTACCTTACCCAAAATTATTACTATTATTATTTTAAATTAAAAAGTAGTTTGGGAGCACCAAAACACAAAATACAGCATTGCTTTCAATGATTTCATATCAGCCTGTCCTATAAAGAAAATTAACATGTCGTTTTAGTCCATCATGCAAAGCATGTGGTACAGCAGGAGAGAACTGGGAAAGAAGCACGGAGCTCCAGTTAACCTGTGAATTTAAGAGCCTTGGTTTTCCCTACAGGGCATGTAGGATTACACTGACACATCTTTTGCAAAAATAATTAATTTTCTAATTAAGAATTATAGAATCAATATAATGGTTTGGGTTGGAAGGGACCTGAAAGATCATCTAGTCCCAAACCCCCAGCCACGGGCGGGGACACCTTCCACCAGCCCAGGTTGCTCACAGCCCCGTCCAACCTGGCCTTGAACCCTGCCAGGGAGGGGGCAGCCACAGCTTCTCTGGGCAGCCTGTGCCAGGGCCTCACCACCCTCACAGGGAAGAATCTCTTCCTTCTATCTAATGTAAATCTGCCTTTCAGTTTAAAACCATTACTGTTCATCTTATCCCCACACGCCCTGATCAAGAGTCCCTCCCCAGCTTTCCTGTAGCCTCTTTAAGCACTGGGAGACTGCTCTAAGGTCTCCCCGGACCCTTCTCTTCTCCAGCTGAACCCCCCAACTCTCAGCCTGTCCTCACAGGGGGTGCTCCAGCTCCTGAGCATCCTCGTGGCCTCCTCTGGCCCCACTCGAGCAGGTCCGTGTGCTTCTGCTGTTGGTGCCCCAGAGCTGGACACATCACTGCAGGGGGGTCTCACAAGAGCAGAGTAGAGGGGGAGAAACCCCTCCCTTGCCCTGCTGCCCACAATTCTCTTGATACAGCCCAGGACATGTTTGGCTTTCTGGGCTGTGAGCGCACGTTGCTGGCTCATAGTCAGTTTTCCATCCACTGATACCCCCAAGTCCTCCTCCTTGGGGCTGCTCTCAATGCCCTCATTGCCCAGCCTGGATTTGTGCTTGGGATTGTCCCGACCCATGTGCAGGACCTTGTTGAACTTCATGAGGTTCACATGGTCCCACCTCTCCAGCCTGTCCAGGTCCCTCTGGATGGCACAGCCCTTCTCTCCAGTGTGTCGACCTCACCACACAGCTCGGTGTCATCGGTGAACTTGCTGAGGGTGCCTCGATCCCACTGCCCATGTCAGTGACAAAGATGCTAAACAGCAGTGGTACCAGTACTAACTCCAGAGTACCATACATGATTGTTACTTGCAGTGGTTTGAGATTTTGGAAAGAAGATGGAGGGTTTTTTCTTCTCGCACAGAATTTTGGATTGGTGACAAGATCAGTAGTACTATGATGAATAGCATGGCATAATACCTGCCAGTAAGAAAGGATGTTTTGATTTTTAGCTTGTATTTTGCACCTATATATCAATGTTTCTTTACAAGAACCTAAGCCAGGGGAATTTTGGGGGTTTGTTTAGAAATAGAAAATCTGAATTAGGCTTTTTCACAGGTTTAAAACCTGAGCAAACTTGTAACTGATTTGCAGTACAGCCTAACCTACTAGTGCTTATTGAGTGGAAGTATTCAGGAGGGAAATATAATTTTAGAATTATTTTTTCTTTTGATATATCTAGAAGTAATACTATCCTAACAGAAGAGGAAAAAACAGGCAAGAGAAACTTTGAGTTTTAACTTCTTCACCTTATAAAAAGCTTCACCATTAGTGCCTGCTCTTCAGATTGGTTTTTGAAGTGGTACATTTCATCACCTGAGACTAAGTGGACCAAGATGCTATGCAGTGAAATACATACTCAATACAGGAGAGTTCAGTTTCAACTAACCATACAAAGGATAAGAATCAAATACTAAAGCCTGTTTCTTCACTCAGTAAATCAAAAAAGGTACATATATGTGGTTTTGACTTTGTCTCTTTCAGCCTTTTCTCCTACATAGATGTTCTGAAATATTTTTTCAGGAACATGACTGTCACGTACTCTGTAGTATGCTCCTCTGCTTTTGAGAAACTGGAAATCTTTCCATAATTTATTAAATTTTAATGTGAATGAAAGTTCCAACCTTGTTAATTTGGTAAATGTCAGTATATGAAAGGTTGCCTTGTACATAGGATCATCTTTAGTATCTGTATCAGAATTGTACCAGAAAGAAAGATCCACATCTTTGATAAATGTATGTTCTTAAATTTTTTCATGCAGACTTATTATACAATTTGTGAAACTTTTGGTGGTGAGAGTTTGTGTTAGGCTGTAATATATTTTTACTAAAGGCAGAAGAGGAGAGATAGGGAGCAAAGGATTAGCCTCCATGAAAAAAAATGAAATTAAAGGAGGCTTTTACAATTTTCTCTGGGATGACTGTGCTTCAATCACTTCAGATTTGTATTTTGTAATGTGTTTTAGCAGGAGTGTGGAACTGAGTGACTCTAAGTTTCTTAGGCAGACAAGCAACCTCCTCAGATCTCTCAGAAGGATTTAGAATAGATGATATGTTGTTGCATTTTTATTTTTAACTTCTTCCTTTCATATATAAAAAATGAATAATAGCAGAGCTTTGAAGTATTTTCTTGAATTTATTTGTAGGAGTGGCTATAAAATTTTAAAGTTATCACTAAGAACCTTTGCTCAATTTAAACTTTCTAATAAAAGTTTGTTTTGTTTTGTTTTGTTTTTTTATTTTTGTTAGCGGAGAACAAACCAACATTATAAAGGTCAAAAACTGTTTCCACATGACATAATTTTACTTTTTAGAATGGATTCTATAAGGGTTTATGTAAGGGGAGGAGGGTGGGGAGCAGATAGGGAGGACAGAGGAGTTTTTGTTTCATTTTATCATGTTCCTGGTCCTTCTAACTAAAAGATGAGAAGTTTTAATGAGTGTTTGTCATAGTACAAGAGACTGAGATTTAGATTAATTTTCTCTGCTTTCTGTGGGAGTTTGAATAAAGATTTCCTTCATCTTGCAAGAATGCCTCGAAGGGTGCTCTTAAATGGTGCCTTCACTCTGTCCAGCTAAAGATTTTTCAATGTCAAAATTAAATGTTTATTAAGTTACAGAGAAAACAGAAGAACTACTTACGTTTGGGTTTCAGGGAAATCCAGTTAACAACCTTGCTGTAAAAAAACCCCAAACAAGCAAAACCCAACAAAAAATATTTAGACGCAGCTCTATCTTATACCTACTACATATCTGAATTCCATTTAGAGGTGTGTGCCCAAGTGATGCTAATAGCAATTGCATTTTCAGTTTGAAGGCACAGTTATAGGCCCTTAGCAAGGAAAGAGTAAGCTGGAGAAATGTTCATATGCAACATGTTCTCTCTGGAGAGATTAAAGAACCAAGCAGATTAATTACACATCTTTAAGAATTGCACCAGGTTTAACTTCAAGAAAAAAAAAAAAAAAAAAAAAATTAGGTGTCTAAATCTTTCCCTCAAGAAGGAAGGTCAGAAAAAAATTGCAATTACATTGGACAACAAGGTTTTGCTTCAAAGTATTTTTTCCATTTTCCTTTATTGTTCGTGAGTTCGGGATTTGTGGCAACCTATGAGTTGAAAGAAGCTGCCCAGAAATTCAAAGTAGCCCAGTAATGTAGCTGCCTTGATTTGATGGGGATCTTTTAGACTGTCTTAGATTGTGAATTTTCTGTGGAGAGTAATGTGCAGTAAATGAACTCATTTGTACACTATGAAAGGTTTGTGAAGGAAAAAAAGGATTTGTGGGTTACTTAGATTGGCTGTTACCCACTGTCTGGATTCAGAAGGGAACCGAAGTAGTTAGATGAACCCATTTATACTGAGTAAAATAAAATATCTCGGTGCCACGCTGTCCCTACAAATTAATGTATTGTGGCATCTACTAGAGATATTTTCTTGTATTCAGAGGGGTGTACTTCTGCTTTTCAGCACTTGTTCAAGACACCATGATGACAATTACCGTACAAGCTTTGCTTTTCTAAAATGTGTGATGCCTCTGTGTTTCGTGAAACCATAAAGACTTTTACTATCACCATTATTTAACAAAATATTTTAGTGTTGTGAATGTCAGCACATGTGCATCTCTCATATTTGGTCTTTTGAGGCATTTGACGTAGCTGGCCAGACCTAAACTTTTAAAGCATATGTCTTCCTATGAGTGTCATTTTCAGTGATTTTGCTGATAAAATGCTATCACTGAGAAGAACTGGGATCATACTTTTTTTTTCTCAGGAAGAGACATTAGTGAGCCTTGTTGAAAACAGATGCTCTGTCATTTTCTTGTCTATATGGGAGTAAAGGCAAGGAAAATGTGGTTAAAATTTAGAAAGAAGGAAGATCTGATTGAAAAGGGAACACCTCTAGATCATATTGACATTCCTAGTGCAATCAAAAAGTAAGAAAATTAGCAATGAAAAAGTATTTTTGTTTGGATCTTCTTGTGGTGTGGAAGATAAATGGACTTGGATACCAGAACTCTTTAATCATGGATATATGAAGTTTTATGAATTTCATGACCTCCCTGTTCTGTGGCAGGGAGGCTGTGGTCCAGAGAAAAGCCATGTGGGACAGTGCAGATGTTCTGGGTGGGCTAGCAGGGCCTGGGGGTCTCTCTCACTTTCCTGTCCCTGGAGCCTCTTCGGTTCACTCTCCACACGTGGCCCTGGAGATCACCAGACACACAGTATTGCAAAGAAAATACTCAATTGTGATTCATCTTGTTAAAATTCACTTGGCACTGAAGAACTTGCTGTTACAAGCATTTCAATACCTTCATAACTTTCACAGTGGGTAACAGGTTGCTTATTATCAAGTTATTTCCCTATTCTTACAACTAAGCAATTACCCTGTACTTCATTGTTTAAGCACCGTTGTCAGCTAGACTCCATCTATTCCAATCCCTACAGATCCTTTGGGGATGTTCAAGTTGCAAAGAATATAAAAAAAAAAACCAAACACAGTTTTGCTAACATTTATATAATCTGAATGCAGGATATGGTGTTAAAACATGGTATTTAATGGTAGTAACAAGCTGAAAGTTTTTTGGGTTCTTATCTCATTTCTAATTCTGCCCATCAATTGACCTGTGTCCAAATCACTGATATCTATAATGTCCATTAAGAATATCTTTTGAGCGGATAATTTTACTGTATTCTTCAAGGACTTAATATTTCTTTTCAAGGGAAAATCTGTCTAATCTGAAAGAGTAATCAAAAATTTAATATGGAATTTTCAATATACTGACGCTCAATGACTAACGTGGTGTCAGAATTCAATGGGAAAAGTAAAAGTAAATCCCCTTTATGAAAGTGAAATGTTCCTTGCTTCTAAGGCAGATAGTTTTAACTTCCTTGCCTGTGAGTGTAATAGGCAAACAAGTCAAAGTAACACCATGATGAGGGATGGTTACCATTTCTGGTATCTAATGTATCTTGTGCCTTCTGGAATCCACCTGTAGACATTTAGTGGGAAAGCTCAGAAGACTACTGAGCTAGTTAAGGCAGATGAGCTCTTTGTGGTAGTAAGATGATGATGGATGAAGGAATTTGGTGAACATTTCCAGTCCATTTCCATGTGTCAGCTCAGTTCATACAGAAACTTTAAATGTCAAAATGTTGTACTGATGCATCTGGTGCATCAGCTTAAATACGGAGTCAAAACCTCAGTGCATCTTTCTAGACTTCATTTATGCTATAGCAGAGCTGGCAAGAGGAATAGTCTGGAATTGTCCCAGGGATCTGTTAGTATGTGCTTTCATGGTACATCTCTGGCTAGAGTTCAGGAGACCAGTATTAATATTTCTGCCACAGACATGTTCTGTGTCCTTGGGCAAACTTGCCAATATTTCTAGTCTCATAGTCTGTTTTTCACCTAAATTCTGGGAACAGAGATTGATGATTGCTTTATTTGTAAAATATGTGGCACACGGAACCACTAATTTTGATTAGGTCCTACAATGATTTGGGTAGACATTGTATAAACTGTACTAGAAAACGAGCTGTGTCATGGCAAGGTTTACAGTTAGGAAAATGATGATTTGTGGTGGTAGGCAGGAGAAGTACATTTGGGTCCAGGAACCAATATAATTCATCAAATGAAGCTATACACAATTTTGTGTTTGAAGTATATGTGAACCATATTTGGCTACAACTTAGTCTGCCTGTCTAGAAGTATCACAGGCATTTTGGGAAAAGGAACTGCAAACAAACATCTGAAAAACTGTTGCCATAATGTGTCTGAGTATTTATACAGGAAAATGTATTTAATACCATGCAACTGGAGAGGAGAATGTGTAATAATTGATTTCATACCATTTGGTATAGGGAAAACTTGTGTATCAAATGCAGGTCAGGGCTGTCTAAAAATCTGTGTCAGCCTTCAATATTATGACTTTACCAACAACATTGCAGTCTTAAATATTTACGAATTTTGAGCTTGAAAAACAATTAGGAATTCTCACTCAAATTTGGTGCATTTTAGGTTGATCAGTATATACCCTGGATAACTTTGTACAGTCCAGATTTCTGTGTTTGGTAAAAATTAGTTTGCACTGTGAGCCTATTATTTTAGACAAGGTACTGTGCCCATGGCATAGCTGGGCCCTGAACCAGAAATGTCTTTCTCATTAGCCACAAAGCCACTGTTCTAGCTCATGATGTTTAACTGGCGGGGGGGGAAAAGCCCCACATCCTGCATTTTATAGGTTGCTTCCCATAGAAGCTATTTTTCTAGTTTTAAATATTTTTATTCCCAGTAGGATTTTTTTAATACTCTTTTGAAGCTTGAATATATTTCTTCTCTTCTAGTTTTTCCCCTTATCTACCTGACAGCTCTGGCTTTTTGTGCATCTTTTTTTCTGCAGCTGAAATAATTGTGAACTGTTTTCTTAACAATTTTTGGTAATATTTCATTGTTTTGTTTTTGCATGCCAAATCAGTGCTGTTGGATGAGCTGTGAATACAGAACCTGTAACTGAACAACTTCACTAATAGCAGTGTCCACTGGGCCCTAGATTATGAAAATAATAGTTGTCAAGTTCAAGCGATGGAGGCTTTCCTGTTATTTTCAGAGAAAAGTTCTGCTGATTTGTGAGTGTGTGAAGATTGTTGTTTGGTTGTTTTTTTCCCCCTCTCAATAAATGGAGAACCCCCAATATCTTCTCCAGGTTCCATGTGAGCCCTGTATTTTTTTTAAGCTGTGAGGTTCTGAGTTTGATTTGCCTTAAGTAAAGTTCTCAGAGATGTTGAACACAAGGAACTACAGATGAGTGAGAAACCACTATTGTCTGGGAACAGCCTAAAACTCAATTTTTTTGTGTATCAGGTCTCTGAGAGGACAAGACCCCGATCCTGCAGTGACGCAGATGCAGTGGTCCGTAGAACTTACCTGGTTTTGCTGTTAATGAGACTTGTAAGACTGGGACCTGGCTGTTTGCTTTTACTTTTGCATGTGGCTGCTTAGCTGAAGTAAGCACAGGCTATTACTGCTGTTATCCACATGTGTGCACACATACACATACATGTATAATGTATATTTAACATGCTTTAATAAAACATTCAATGCAACAAACAGTAGCAATGAAGATTACATGCTCTTATAAACATTTTAGGTTTTGTGCTGTGATGCTGCAGTGGCATCAACAACATAATCATCTTGGTAATAGAAGAAAGTCATTTCTTACAGTGATCCTAGAGCCCTTTGTTAATGTCAAGGATAATTTGGGCTGACTGATTTGATTGCTGCTCTTTTCCGGCAAGAGGTCTCAATAAATGAAACTGCTTGCCTGGATAATTTAGGCTTATATGATTGCCAGCAAGCTAATGATGCAAACACAGCTGAAATAAAATTTTCCTTTTATATTGGAGGATTAAAAAAAAAAAATCCACTTAAACACCTGCAATACGGACTCTCAAAACGGGGAAGAGCTATTTGTCGATCTCGGGATGGAAAGTGTCTTGTGTGTATTATGAGATGTTTCAGACAATTGGTCTTTATAGATCATTAGAACACTATTTTATGTTGTTGCAGATAAGTTATCTATACCCTTTTACTTCTTGCCCGGGTCAAAATGAGCTGTTAAAGTTTTAAAGGTTTTAAGGTAGGGAGTTGTCTTTAAAAACAGAGGAGGAGGGTGAAGCTCCACAGATATACACATGAAATACAGTGTTCAGTGATTTATTGGGGATTGAATCTGTGGCTTCTTCATTAATGTATGAATTGCAGTGCTTTTGTCCAAACCATTTTTTTGGGTCATGGCTAGTTTGCAGAAAGAGTGGTTCTATAGATTGCATGCAGTTCTGCTTGGGAGTAACTAGAAACACAAAGTATATAGAGAAACAGAACTGAGTCTGTTCCTCTGCACTAGTTAATAAAGAAGTATTACAGGCCTTGAAGGGTGGGGGGAAAGCAAGCCAAACCTTGTTATAATACTTGGCTCTTAAAATGTTTTAGGGGCCAATTCATCATTTATTTCTAGGTCAGCCTGTTCCTTGCTACTTATAATTTTTTTTGATTTCCTGTTGTTTTTTCTTTCTTTCATGAGTCCATCAGGACTTACAAACTGTAAGCAAGTTTCCAAATTACCTAATTTCGAAGCAGAATCATTTATAGCAAATTGTCTTTGCACAGATTATTTTAAAGCTGTCTGTGATGAGTTTTCTTCACTGCTTCAGGTGCTTTGATTGAAGACTTGCAATTTTGGGGAATAAAGTGCACCTCATTATAAACAGAAATCTTAGATCATTAGGAGTTAGGCAAGTCAGAGATATACCAGCTAGTGGTTACATTAATCAATGAATAATGTACTTCTGTTTCTACCTAATTAAGTGGAAATACAATGATAACTTTTGGAGCTGATCAAGCCATGTTATTTATACTCTTCACTGTAGTTTATTTTAATCTTCTTAAAATGCTTCCAGTTATTGTCAAATCCTACTGTTGCATGTTGTAAAAGACTGGATTTTTTTTTTTTTTGCTATAGCATCACAAAGTAAATTGGGTTTTATCAAGGTTTAATTCAGTTCTTCATGGAATTTAAGGGGGTGGCTGTCAAAGAAGCAGACTAAAATGTGTATGTGTGATGTATGCACATTTCTAGACTAGACACTGTTTAGGTTAAAACAAGGTGTCTCTGCGTGTACATAATGAATACCAGACTACTTATGAATAACTTTCGAAAAGGTAGGACACATCTGTTTTGTAGCTTATTTATTGTTATGACATACAAGGGATTGAGGAGTCATGATTTTCTTGCAGAGAAGGAAAACTATAACTTTTTAAATGTTCTTATGAATTCTTAGTGTTCTTAGTTGCCTTTATTTTTGACTTTTAAATTAGAAAGTTTGAAATAAAAGTATCACATGTAACTGAAAACCGAGTATCACAGATAACAGAATTGTAATGAGAACAATTATGGTAAATTATAAATTTAGTAGATACCTGGGTAAAATTATATGGTGAGTCAACATTAATAATTTGAAGTTTATAAGCAAGTGGATGAAGGTGATCTGGTTAATGTGGATAACAGTTCTGTTACTAAACAAGATGGGCAGGAATAATTGACTGTTCAAGAAACTCAGTTGGCAGTTCAGTTTGTTTCCTTGGAGCTAAACCTTCTTAGTTCATAAAGAAGGCTATATGCCTACAAATGTGTCATGAAACCATCTTTCTGTTGTGTGTCGGCGTTGTCTGTGAAACTGCTAGCTATGCTGGAGCTGAACTGTGCCTGTCACAGACTGCACCAACGATTTGCTGGTGTGGGCAGTGCTTAGGCCTGTTCTGTGCCCCTGGCTGGTTTACTGGCTTACTATAAAGAGATGCAGCAACAGTTTATGGGGATTTCCAAAATGCTTTTGAAAGGATCCTTCTCAGAAAGCTGGTAAAGAACTAAGCTGTCAAGCAAGAAGAGAGGAGTTGTTCTGGATTATTTACTGACTGAATGTTGGGGAGAGTTTGCCAGACAAGTCAAATGTGGTTTGCATGACAGAAAGAATGGGCAGATTATATTGATTTTACTTTTTTTCCTGAAATATTTTAGACATGAATTTTGCTGTTGTGATAGTCATAGAGTTGTAAACACAGTGGTGAAATAATACAAAGACAACAAACTTGTTGAAGGGGCAATATCTTTTATTACTGATTTGAGCTACAGATAAGTTTTCTGCCAAAAGTTTATTTTCAGTCCTGAACCTAAAATATATTGATCAACTTCTCACCATCAGATGGAAAATCTCAACTGTAGACTGGATTTTCTCTCCAAAATTAATAGCTGCCTCTCCAGCTAAGTATGGCCAGAGTAATCCTACAACAATTTTATTTCCTAAATGCAGGCTGTAATATACTGCTAGGTTCTCCGGTGCCACTACCTTTTTTCAGGAGAGGTAATACCATCTCAAAAACTTAGAATACCTGTAGGCAATAAGGATATTCTCTAGGGATATAACCATATTTTTGAATGAACAATTTGCATGAGAGCCTAAACATAATAATAGCATTAACCAGCTTCTACACCATTTATTTTTCCTTAGAGATTCCAGGTTAAGATAGTATGTGAAAACAATACAATCGGTATTTAAGAATAAATGAACTATATAGGTTTGTATTCTCAGAAGCTTGAATATTTCTTAATTGCATCAACTGATTTAATAAAGATTACAATGTTTCCTTAGAAACCTCACCTTGTTTGACATACACAATTAATCAGCAGACAGCTCTGGGATGAAGTGCAGCAGCTTAATGAGGCCAAATCCTGATTGTGCTGATTAGTAACTAGAATTGGTCAAAAACTAGGATATCTGATTAGTGGGGTTGAATCAGAGTGTCTGTTCGCATGCACAAGTGTATGTTTGTACATGTTGGGGAGGGGTGTGAAAGAAAACCTGACTTTTTCCAAATGCCTTGTTGACTTGGATGTGTAGATCATCACCACCCTGCCAGCCCCAGGCATCCTTTGTAAACGCTGAGTCATTTTGAATGGAGAGTATTTCCTATGCTTTTGAGCATTTTGGTTAGTGAAGGAGACAGTCTTGTGCATACAATGACATTTCAGCTTTATTGAAGATGTTTCGTAGATCTGAAGTTCTCCAATTGTTGCAAAATCTGGGGATCTCCCAACTTCAGACTCCTTTCTCCAAAGGAGGCTGCTGGACTCTGTATCACATCTGATGGCCTTGGAGACCTGAGATTGCTATTGATGGTTTCCTAGTTCTAAGGCATTATGGCTGATAGATCTGGCAGAAAACCTTGCATCAGCTGTCTAGGATCAGTATCAGGTTTTATTTAACTGTTCACACAGTGCTTTAGGACAGGTGGTGAAAATGAATAACTGTAAGGGAAATTCAGATAAGAGAACATAATTACCTGAACTGGATTTTGGCCAGGACATTAGAGCTAACAGTTCCATTTCTCTGGAAGATGCTGTGGGATTTTTAAAGGCACTTTGGTTTTATCTCTTATTACAAATATTGCCTGGGTTTATGGCTGTATGATTTGAAACTTGTATTTGAGCCTAAGGAATATTTTTCAGTGGATTTAAGGCTGGGGAATAGCACATAAAAACCATGGTACATGGTGTAATCAGATTTTATAAATAAAACTGCTAAATTTTGTTTGAGCCTTTACTGCCACATGGTAATTTGTGGTGTGTTCATTGTAGATCTAACTCTTCTGTGCTGACAATTATCTTTTTGATCTTGTAACAAGGTGTGTGAGTAATGACGAACACATAAACATATTAAGGAATCTTGACATGGGTGTGGCTGTCAGGTAGCAGTGTGTGTAGAGGAAAATCAGCCATCTGCTTAGAATACAGGGAACTAGGCTATCTGAATACCGGTCTATACCACACAGTGAAGTGCAGTGGGGCTTCTTTCTAGGGACTTCTTGCCAGCAGAAAGAAATGAAATACAGGAGTAAGAAGGATAGCTAGTTGGTGGACAAGAGCTACGTTATGTTAAAGACTGCCCTCTCCTGTAGTTTGTTCCTGGTCTGCATTCTGTTTTAGTTTAAATTAATAATGATATTGTAGTCAGTAGCTCTTCTTTTTTAAGAACTGAATTGAGCCCTTTCTTCGTTTTAGGATTAATTAAACACAGAGGCACAAAGGTTTCAATTCAGAACCCACATCAGGAAGGCTGCAACAAGTGACCCTGTATGCAGAGAGTTCCTAAAGTTCCTTCTATATTTTTGGCAACTTTCTCTGGAATCTTACTTGTCATGTTAAATATGATGATAGCCTGAAAAAGTCTAAGACACAAAAGCATTGGAATTGTGTCAGATGAAAACATAGGTTTACCTCAGGGAAACTTCAGGGGAGGTTTAGACTGGACATTAGGAAAACAGTTTTCACAGAAAGAGTGGTCAGACAGTGGAATAGGCTGCCCAGGGAGGTGGTGCAGTCCCCATCCCTGGATGTGTTTAAAGGTCATTTGGATCAGATGTTGGGGGATATGGTGTGGGGGAGAACTTTGTAGAGTACAGCTGATGGTTGGACTCGATGATCCCCAGGGTCTTTTTCAACCTGAATGATTCTGTGATAAAAACAAATACTGTGGCATTAAGGCCCATAATTTTTGAGAATGTGAATATGTAGCAATTTCTTTAAACAAGTTTGCTAAATGACTCGTGCATCCAACAACTTATCCCAAAATCTGTTTTTTATAGCACTTGTTGTTACTATAAATGCTCTCCAAATAAACTCATTTGGTGTTGTCAATTCCCTAATACTGGAATGTTTAATAATACATTCAATGTTTTAAAATACTTTGGAACACTTGGTATTTGCTTAGTCTCAGTTTGGAGCATAGCATGTTAATGAACAAGTGATGCTTAAAAGGTCACAAACAAAACAAATAATTCAAGCTTTTGTGATTTATTCTCTTTATTAAACATTTTGTTGAACTTTTTTTCCGAATGTGATGTTTGCTGTGTGGTGTGATGGATTATTTGTGTTCTTCCACTTATGAAAATACTCTATTCATTTCTTATTAATACTGACAGTATTTAACCTCTTATAATAATCCTATCAATAAACATAGGAGCGAGCATTTTGTAGTTGTTAGTTAACTAAGCTTCTGAGTTCTTCTGTTTTTGTGAAAGTATTATTTAAATATGCTCCTACAGCTAGGTAGAGCACCAGACAGATGAGTCCATTTCATCTCTTAAAATAGATCTCTGAAGCTTTTATGCACCATTGTGCCAGGCATACTCTAGGGCCTATAAAACAGCAGAACATCCAGTTAGATTTATTCTCCAGTTGTGGCAGATTTAAGGTCAAGGAGAGGCTCTAGGGAAGAGTGGTAGTCTGCATGCAAATTTTAATTGTTTTAATATGGATTACTTTTTTTCTACTAAAAATTAGAAGGTTTATATTTTGGGGAAGAAGGAAGATTTCATCGTCTTCCCCTTCAGAAGTTCTGAATTTATCCATCACTAAAATATTTCAGATGTCAACTGAAATGCTAACTCAAAATCAAATTTGGCAACTTTGAAATATTAATTTTTGACATTTTGGGAAAGAAACATTGATTTCTTTTGAAAACAAGTTTGTATTTACTGGGAATAAAGACTGTAAGGTTACATATTTGCAACCTATCTAAATAGCAACACTGCACAGAAATATTTGTCTTTTTTTTAAATACTACCTGAGATGTAACTCTTGCTCTGAAAGTTTAAATTTCCCAAACTGTCCAAGATAAAGAGTTTCTTTAGAGACAGATTGAAATAAAAGAATTTCAGAATCTTATTAGTTGATTTTTATTCAATGATTAAGCAACTTTTACTCATTTATTGGTCAGTTGCAATTAGACACCAAAAATCATTATATTTTTAGGACGTTTTTTGAGGTTTTTAATAGCACAGCTGTTTTGCCTAGCATAAAGGACACAGCCAGCATAAAGATGAACCAATAACCAAATTGTATTTGATACAAAAGGGTCAGTACCTGGGTGAGCACTGGGGGTACAAACAAGTCAGTCAGATTATACATAATTGACATCAACCCCACTGACCCCAACAACGACAGCACACAACCAACAACGGGTGGAATAAATGGTGAAATGCAGTCTCCCATAGAAGGGATGGGAGACAAGAGAGTCAACAACCCAAACACATAAGACCAAGGCAGCCACGTACTGAATCTCTACACAGCCCGTGTTTACAAAGCCAGAGCTGACTGGAGCCCAGTCCCAGGGAGGCGGGAGGTCCTTCCCCAGCAGGGAACTCTGCACAGGGCATCCCCCTCACAGACAGACACTGCCCCTGCCTGCAAGGGGTCCCAGCTTTTATCCCTCAGGGGGACACCTGACCTTTGTTCACTTAAAGCGGGACCCCTGGGGCTCCTTTACCCAATGGCTCTGTCTGCCAGGCCGGCACCACCCTGGGGGAAGCCTGAAGGCAAACTCAACCCCCCTTGGTGAAGGGCTGTGGGAATCACCCATGTGTCAGCCTTAATTTGGGGCTGGGGGTTGAAACCCCAGCAACAGCATACTTCACTCGTTGCTATGAGACAAAGTCTAATGCTGAACAGGTGGTACAAAGGTAAGCCTGATCCATTCTGCAAGTACCCAACTAAGAGTCAAATCCCCTAGCAATGCTATGTCCATATGGGTGCCTGTCAAGTGCCTATCAGATTTGAATGAAGGGAAGAAAAACTTGGTCTTGTTCAGCTTGTTTCCTCTCTTCTCTTCCAGATTTGATGCAGTTTGGATTAGCTCTTTATATAGCACATCAGCAGTACGTCAGTAATAATACATAACCTCAGCCTTTCCATATGTCTGTACAACCCATTTTTCATTAGTTTGGTTATTTATTTTTTAGATCTGTCAGATGTTACAGCTGGTTTCTCTTTCAAGAAAGTGATATAAAACCATGTGACAATTACTGTTCACACTGTATTGAAAATTACTTGTCATCTCCCTGCTTTTGGCTTAGTGGTTACCAAATTTTTCAGAGATCCATTGCTGAATTTTGGAGGAGCTGAGTTAGCATGGAGTACTCTTCAAAACCGGATTTTTTTTTTTTAATAAGATAGGATTATTTTTATATTAAATGTTAGGAATTCATAGCATATAATATTAGTGAAATTGTGCCTTCCTATCAAAGATGGAAAACAAAATTGATTCTTAATTCATTTGGTTTGACTTCAAAGAACTTGAAGTTTAAAATAAAGACATGATTGAAGCTACAACTAAGTTAGTTTGCAAATTCAGAACAATACAGTAACTGTAATGGGGAATTAGATTAGTCCCATCAATTTCTATGTAATGTGTTTCTACTATTGTGCCATAAAAATTATACCTTTATTAAAATGTTTTGTGATCTTTTACCTTAAAGCAGATCTTTTCACTAAGACTAAGTGTGGTACTTTACAGCTGGCCATTTTTCTTAAATCTGGGAAGGATATTATTTTCTTACTTGAGTTGAAGCCATCAGGGGGTGGGGGTTTGGGAATGTTTCAGTTGGTTAGTGTGTTTCACTTACAAATCTTTCAAAGTATTTTTTACCTTGGGTGAGGGGTGGTGGTTTTGTTTGGTTTTTGGTCTTGTTTTTCATTTTAATGATAAATATCAGAACTATCCAGGCGTAACTGACTCATTTTTCTAAAGATTTTTGTTTAAATATATAAGCTGTGTGGAATCCAGCAGTCTTTCAGGCAGAGCAAGTTCATGAAAATCAGTTTTTTACCTATGTTTGTAGTTGGTTTTGATTATATAATTTTGAAGAAAAACTTGTATTTTTTTACAGCATTTAAACTCTTTTGTACATTGATCTATATCTATATACACAACCATATCTGATGTTAGTAGAGTGTTGTGGAAATATTTTAATTACTTAAATATATTTTCAGTATTCACTGTAACTGAATTAAAAGTCATTCTAAGTCTACCTTGCAGAGCTTTCAGTCTGGGTTTGACCTTGGCAGTGAGCTGTGCTGCCAGAGAAAAGGTACACAGATGGATTTTGGTGTCAGTGAATAGAAACTGTGGTTTCTATTTATCTATCTAGCAGTGGTAGAAACACTGAAACTTTAACTGAAGATTTCTCACAAAGGGAAAGCACACAGGAAGGAGAAAGGAATGCGAAGTGTTAATTTTAAGGCTCTGTTTCTGCTTTGGAAAGAGGCTAATTAAAAGAACCACCCTAGAAGTGTTCTGCCATTAGGGAGTTTAACCTTAAGTTTTTAATTCTAAATATAAGTCACTGAGGAGCAAACCACTCTGGGTTCAGTCCTTTGACTCTATTTATTCCAAGAAGGCTTTGTAGCCACATGGCTACGTAGATTATTGATGTCTCTCCCCTCTGAGGCATTCTCTTCCTAATGTAAATTCAAATAGGTCAGTTAAACTGAGGTTTGACAAGTGTCAATGTCTTGGGTTTTTTTTCCTAGGTCACAAGTGCTGGCAATACACAAAATCAGTTAGAATCAGGAGCATCCAGGGTTTTAGGGTGTGTTATCCTTGTGGGATATCAGCACCGTGTAGTATTGTGTCCCAGATCTGGCTTTTATTTCTCTGTAAGTTCTAAATACTAAATATAATAACATAATGAAATGTTATGAGTGATGGTCAGCCATTTTGTCCTGTAACATTTACTACAAAGGACTGCCAGCTACCATGTGGTATCAGAGAATTTACCATAAAGCAGAGGAAATAAAGTTGTGAAGATAACTTTCCATCATGCTTGAAAGCACTCTGACACAATAAGATGTTCTGATAGGGATGCATCCCCATAGTCCTCTTCCTTATCATCCCCCAGGACTTTTAAAGTCAAAGTTTGAAATGATAGAATTTCTTTCCTGGGAGAAGAGAATCGTATGGGAAAAGTTTTTTTTTTAAAAAAAAAAAAAAAAGCCAAAGACAAGCCCCCTCAGAATTCATTAATTCATTAATTTAACATCATGGGAAGTTTTAAAATCAACAAATTATTTGGAACAAGATGCAGAGGAACCACATTAGCAAGTTTCTTCAGATAAAATGTGTTGTAGAGAGAGATCAGTTCCTGCTCTCTACTGAGCAATGACTGCCAGACAGTGAAGAAGATTTCAGTATGCTGTCCAAATCCAGAAGCTTCTCATTAAGCTGTCTGCTTTAACACTGTGAGCAACATACGCATGTACCTTGGAGATGGGACGCATAATGGCATTCTGATAATCGATGAATTTTACAGCAGAATCGCTAAAAACTATATTAATTAGAAATTGCAGCACTGCGTGCTGAAACTCTCTACACTGTATTTAGAAACATTTTTTCTGTTGTTGATTTTGGGTGACACTGAAAGAGCTACTAGCAGATTGCATAATGGTTTTGGAAGGTATTTTTTTAGATGTAAAACAAGCTGAAAAATACTCCGTACTTTACCTAACTCTACAAAGGTAAATGATAAACTTCTGTTGGTTATAAAAACGTAGTAGGGTGTTTTGAAAAAGCCGATATAGCTTGATATAGTTTAATCTTTGGGCCTTTAGGATCTTCATAAATTCCAGATACTATGAGAAGAACTAAAAATGGCCTGAGGAGATAGAGGGAAAAGAGAGTTTTAGTTTCAAAGAGGTGAAACCACTGAAAAGCTGATTTGTGTTACAACTTGCCTGGTGGTGAGACTGAGCTGTGAGGTTCCTGTCATTGCCCAGAGTGCCGACCCCATCTCTGCTGCACTTTAGAGCCTCTCAGTGGAAAGGAACTGTGTTTTTATTTGATTCTGTTCCAAGTTAAATCAGGGTAATGGTCTGCTCCCCTGCCCCCAATGTTGAAACCTGCCATAAAACTGTAGTTGTATTCATATCATCATTCATTAAAAAGTAACATATAAGTAGATATACAAGCTGCAGATGCTTCTGTAGGTGTGCAATAGATGTTCAGGGACAGTGGCAGTTTTAAAACCTTGTTGGTTTTTTGGGCATGGAAATGCAGGGAACTGCATCTGACTTAGTCAACAGCTGCATTGTCAGACTGTAAAATATTGTGATTATTTGAACCTGGACACCCCTTAAAAAAAAAAAAAATAGTTTTCCCAGCTCATACTTGAGTTTTAAGGCTATGCTCAAGTAAGCAAGAGTAAACTAGACATATAATGTGTATCTAATTGCAAACACCATGGCAAAGTATCCGAATGAGCACAAAAATGACAAAACACGGTGGTAAGCATAAAGTGAGAAGCTTTGGCTGAAAGGAAGAGG
The DNA here is from genome assembly GCF_003259725.1 of Athene cunicularia. NCBI lineage: Eukaryota > Metazoa > Chordata > Aves > Strigiformes > Strigidae > Athene > Athene cunicularia. The sequence continues at coordinate 14,032,383 of NW_020799117.1, read as the reverse complement.
GACAGAGAGCTTCCTTTGTGCTCAAGCTCATGGTTGAAAAAAGAGAATGGCAGCTAATGCTTTAAATAGTTCTCGACAGAAAGAATGACAAAATGTATGCTAATGTTTGTTATGGGCTACAGTTTAACTAAAATACATTAGATTCCAGTATTCACTTTCCTCTTGCAATTCTTCACTCTTAGCTCTGATATTGATGCTTAAATCACAGTATAGTTGTTAATAAATGTGTTGGTTGATTTACCTTATAATTAATAATAATTATCAGTATTAGTTACCATAATTTTGTGTTATAGTCTCTTGAAGCTTCAGTTCTGTAATTAAAATGACTTTTCTTTCTATTAAATGCTCATTGAAAGTTTTAATTGAAAAAGCAGTTTAATTATACAGAATGTTGAAAGGATGAAAGATCCAAGATGAAGGCTTGTATGGAAAACCACAAAGCACACTGAAGATTCCATGAGTGCAAGCACCTCGCCCCTCCCTCCCCATCATTGACTATCTGTCAATAATTAAGGAGTGGAGAAATATTCCTAATCAACTTTACTAATCAAACCTTGAGAACAATTATTAACAAAGGTTTTAATATCTGAAATTTTAATATAAACAATGGATCTTTAACCAGTTCAAGAAGAAATATTTCATTTCCTTTCTAACAGACCAAATAACAGCTGATAAACTAACAGTATTCAGCATCACTTACTATTCTGCCTTGATACACTGTGAAGCAGATCCTGATAATTTCCTGCAATTTAGAAGTGATAAAAGAAGACTGATTAAGTTTTAGTTGCTTGTATAGTACCTTAAGCTCTGCTAAGGTACAATGTGGCTGGTGATTGACCTTGAACCACTTAGAGAGGAAATACTGTAATTGAGTCACTTAATACTAAGAATGATATAATATGCTGTAGCATAGAGGAATCTGGATGTAACAGTTATTCCATTTTGCAGATTTTTTATTTTTTCAAATCTAATATGCTGTTTACAGTGCTTTGACTATAGTGCTTCACTGGGGCTGTGTAGCAGGGCCTGGTAACTGGCCCTTCCAGATTAGTCAAGCTTTGTGTAAAATGAAAGATGCTGTAAATTTATTTTTATTAGTATCAAATCCTTCTTTCTACTCCATTTCTGTGGTTGGGAAGCCTCAGTAATTTTCTAATTTGTAAGATGCCTTCTTTTAAATTATGGTGTCTTAATCGATAGCTTTTTTCCTTTAGTTTTGCAAATATTTTTCTTTTGCTTTCTCCTTTTCAAAAACTATACCTGAAATTATAAAAAAAACCCACCATACTCCGTTATTGTGTAGCAGATTTTAAAATGAGTGCCTTAATGGATTCTGATTTTTTGGGGGGCCATTTTTTACTGCAATTTTAGCATGAAAACACAACTATTTTGATGCTAAGCAAGGACTTGAAAAAAAGACACTGTTTACCATAGTTTTGTAGCTTCAAGTGGGTGATTCTTTTTTTATGCCTTTTTCCTCTCCCGCTGTTTTGGTAGAGCTAAGGGAATTTATGAAAAAATTACTTAAAAGCTTTTTCCTTAAGGCATCTCAAGTCCAGGATGATTTCTCTCTCTTTTTTTTTTTTTTTTTTTTTTCCAAAAATGGAGAGAGAATCAATGAAAAATCTCATAGTAAATGTAGCTGTGTTGTGGAAAAGAGTTTCACCTGGGATTATCAGAGGTGCTTTGACTGCACTGGGGTTTTGTTTTGTTTTGTTTTGGTAGCCTTTTCCTGTTAAATTGCTACTGTAGAAGCTACACAAGTTAAGTTATTTAGGAAGTAGTTATGTATCGATGTATCAGGTACTTGAGGTAGCCACAGGATGCTGTCTTTGATCCAACCTACTGATAGTGTTTGTCCACAGGTCAGTGATATACTCGAGTGGTTACTGTTCAAAGAAATTTTCATCTAAGATCCTAACATAATTCATGTTGTATACATTTCTCTGTGATACTGATATAAATTCTTATAATGAATTTCTTATCTAGAGTGTGAGTTGGTATCTTTAGTCTGAACTACAGAAAATAAATGAAATAACTAAGATTTTTTGTGTGTGTGTGTATGTGTGAGCCAGATTTGCCTGGCTTGTTGGCTGCAGAAATCTGATCTCTCTGCATCTCTAATGACTGATTTCTTACTCATTCAAACTGTTAGAAAGAAGCTAAGAAATGTGCATCATTGCCTGTATTTGTCTTCTATTTATATCTAATTTGTATTCTGGAAGTAATAGGAGATGTCTCTAGATACCTATTTTCTTGAATATTCAGAATACTTTCTCCCAAATGCAAATCACTTATAACTGGCGTTCAGGTAAGATGTATAGGATGTATACATTTAAAAGTGTAGTCAGAAGCAGAAAACTACTGTGTTATGGTTTGTGAAGTGTGGGCTTTGGATCCTGGTTACAAGCTTGCTTCTGACAGGCTTTCTGCTTTCACTAATTCCCAGCAGTGGAAAACCCTTTGCCATTTTGCGTACAGTATTTTGCCTTCTGTTAAAGCAGGTCAGTGTCCAGAACTGTGCAGAAGAGAATTAGCTCTGAAAGCCCACTACCCACCTTGCTGCTTGTTGCTGTTGCCTCTTGTGGAAGAGGCGCTGTTCTGCCTGCTCAGGGCTGTAGTGCCAGAGCTGCCTAGGGGAGGCTGGGTCCCTGCTGATGCTCTGCCTCTTAGATCCAGCTCTAGCCCACATCTCAGCATTCCTAAGTCTGTTCATCATTATGATTTATATTCTTTAGAGAGAAAAAGTATATATTCTTAGGACTAGCTAGCAACTGGGGTAGCCCAGTGACAAGCCCTGGCGTGACTGGCAGTGGCCATTCTGTGCAGGAGCAATACCAGGGTGGCTTCCATGCAATGCCAAGGCATCACAAAGGTTTTCCTCTGTGCCCTTTGTTCCTGAGCTTGGGGGTTTGACAGTGAGGATGGGTGTTAGCTGTTCCACCATGTATCCTGGGGTAAACACTACATTTCCAATTGTGGGTGAAAATACTCCGTTGGGGATTGGGGGGAGGAAGTATAGGGGACCACCAGGCTGTGACTCTGCCTGCATGTGTCATGTGTTTGTATTGCTGTACGTACATAGATGCCTGAAATTGCAATTATACACCACCTCATTCAGAAGAATGCCTGATAATTTACGTAAGACAATTTACATTGACAAGAACTGCTTTTAACAAATACTGCATGTCAATAACATTCATCTTTTACTGCAAGGTATTTCATAGCATTCTGGACAAGAGAATCAAATGACTAAAGTTTGTGTAGTATTTCAATGACTTAAGCAACCAAGTATTTTTCCTGCAGACTTTTATTCCCTAACGTGTGCATGCCCAATTTTGCTGCAGGCTGTTGTGAGCTTTTCCTGTCACTTCTTAAGAGCTCCCTGAAGGATGCCACAGTTAGAATCAAACCTGGAAGCTCAAAAGGTGTCATTAGGTTCTCTTTCTTATTTTGTTTTCCAAATGTTTGAATGGAAATTGCAGCACAGCAATGCATCAAGCAAGCATGTTCTTCTGGGACCTAGTTTTTGCATAAATGTTGTAAAAGTTCTTCAGGAAGTCTGTAAGTGCTTTGGAGAAGTATCCAGAAATGTAGGGTTTGAGTGTTGCTTTGCAAAAGAACCCAAAATTTTATCTTGGAATGAACATTAAAAATTTAATTTCTTTATAGATAGATAATTCATTCTATGGATTGCTTCATATTCCTCATGCTTGTTTACTGGACAAAACAGCAGAGAAATAATATTTCTTCAAGAACCTGAGGACTGTAGAATTTCAGCAAAGTGTCAGACAGTTTTTCATCCAACACAGTTCAGAATTAGTTGTGAAATAGATATTAAGGGTTACTGTGGTTCATATCACAGATAATGTCTATGAATGATATCGGGGCAAATCATTCAGCTAATAAATTTCTCAGTAGCTCCTGTGAAGTCTGGAAACTAAACAGCTACTGCAGATTTTTTCTGCAATGTATGAAGCTTCAAGTGGACCTCAAAACAGGGATGGTTCCATTACATTTCTTTCAGCTTTTAATTATCTGATCTAGTTTGCATCTATTTCATGATAAACGCATATCGTTTTCATGGGAGTTTGTGAAAATGTGAATCTTCTTTCTTGTTTTGGCTTGAAAAGTTGCACATAAATGAAAAAATTGCACCCAGGAAGATCGACTTTACAGTTTGCATAGTTTTTAGTATCAATATTATTAGCATTTGAGGTGAAGTAGAACTGCCTCTAAAATGCCATTAAATGTTTTCAGTACTGAAAATGATTGTGAGAATCCCCTAAAGGGGAAATATAACAAACATTAGATACAATCTTCAGATATTTTTCTAGTTCAAACTGATTTATACCTTTTTTTTGATTGAGAACATAAAATTGTCAAGGCCTGTAAAAAGAAGTCTTGTTTTTCATGAAAAAAACAAGGTTTCAGATGCATAGCTCTTCTCATTGTAATGGAATCCACAAATGAGCTTAAGAACAAGTGCTTTGGGTTTTAGTTATGTAGGTGATATGAGTGAAAAAAGGGTCATTCATACAGATTAAAAGGAGATGCTAGTAAGAGATGATGTGATCATTTGTGTGGATTTAAATGACTGGGAGAGAAAGTGATAACCTCTCCTTGTTCTGTAGGTGATAATTTTCTGAAAATCGTTTTAGGGAAACATTGTGATATGCCATAAACACAGTATCTCTATTATGGTCATGATTTTAATATCTAGCAGAGCTATACGGTCTATTTGTTAGGCTTATCTTTTGGAGTACAGATCTTGCAGGTCTTCCTTAAGGATCTAGAGAAAAGGTCAGAGTACTTGTTGAGGTGTTTTTTTTTGGTGGGGTGAGTATTTTATGTTCGATTTTTGTGAGTTTGGGTGTGTATTCTCACTGTTGCCTTGAAGTTTCTTGTTTTTATTCAGTATTTCAGTTCATTCTTCTGTCTGCTTCTTGTTCACAAAATATTGATGTGAATAGTGGGTACTTTGAACTATAACATGTTCTGGGAGTCTGGGAAGGATATTTGCTATTATGATTTGAAGAATCATTAGCAAGTTTTGAATGTATTGCTATGAGGCAGGGTAACATTTGGATATGTACTGGTCTGTGAAAAACTAGCCTCCTGTGATGTGTTTTAAAAAGTTAGGTTTTCTGAAACCCAAGAAACTAATAATATGTTGAGATAGAATTAATTAAAAAATATAATAAGAACAGTCTGCCAGTAGAATAATTATTTACAGGATAGTCTCTGATTTAGAAAACACATCAACATGTTTAATTATAAATTATTGTTTAATTAGTTTTAGGGGGAAGATGATGTTTTTCAGATTTAGGATGACTATCATCCTGTTAAATAGGTAACACCTCACTGAAGCCAGGTAGACTCTATGTCAACATAACAGTGAAATGTTTTCTAAACCAGATTAAAACATAAGTAATAATTTTATGATCTTCATTACATAAAATGTAAAGCAACTCTTGTCTGCAGGAAAAAGTAAAAAGATATCTACTCTGTGTCAGCAGCTAATTAATATCATGGTGAAGCCATAAGATAACATTTCCAAGTAAATATGAAAATATCATGTATTATTATAAAACACTTTCCTTGGCTTTCCCAGCCATTATCCACCAGGCAGACTTACACGAGGTTTTCTTCTTTGCCAGAAAAGATGAACACTGGCTGACTGCCTTATTTTTCTTGGATGCCTGACTAAGCTGCTGTGTCTCTCAAGCTAACTAGTTGATGGTAGGACTGAGAAGTGTTTCAGATCAGCAGTAATTCAAATTGTCATTTTGTAATGCTGTGCCTCTGTATCTGCATTCATTTTGTATCATGGCTTTAAATCACATTTAGGAGAGAAAAGTGCTGAGATATGTAATGGGAAATATTATCTCTAATAGAAGTCCCCTCTTAAGAATTGCTGTGAAAATGAAATCCACATTGAAGAAAAGCAGGGCAAATGTGGGTGGGGGTAAATGGGTTCAAAATTAAATTATTTCTTATTTGTGATACACACCTTTAAAATGTTCAAGGACTTAAAAGCTTTTTACTGAAAAATAAACTTAATATTCTCCTTAAGATTAATTAATTAATGCAGACAGGTTTTAGCCTGTTTTGTTAAGGTTACATGTGGCAACAACCTTTAAAATGAAAATACTTTAAAATTTCATATTTACCTGTTAAAGTTTCTACCGAACAGATAGAAAAATACAGTCTGGATTGCCTCTTCCAAACTCTCTTCTGATATAGCCAGTCTGTGTTTTTCAGAAAATTGCTAGTATTTCAATTCTTGTTGGTCTTAAGGTCTGCTTTTATCTTTCTTAAATTTTGGTATCATTTACACACCTTGGGAACTTGTTCTTAATGCCCATGCTACATATAATCAGTAGTGAGAGCAGTAATTTGGGTGCCTGCTCACTGGATTTTGCAATTTACTTTGACCTCCTATGCTGAAGGAACTTCGTCTTTAAAAGGAATCAGTATAATTTACACTCCTCTAAGGAGTGCAGTGTGATAACAAACGCTGGAATTGTGGCATCGATTTCAGGAGATACAAGTTTGTGCTGTAAATTAAAACCAACTGTATTTTAAGAAAAGTACAACACTATGAAACAAGTGTGATCTGAGAGGATCATTGGCCCTGTAAGTCTAAATAAGACTTAATATCCTTGAAGTCAATTAAAATCAACCTAGATGGGATGGGTATCATCCTGCAATCTCTAAGACCGCATTGTAAGGAAATGTGTTGGGCCGTTATTGGTACAGTCTCTTCTAGGATGAATAATCTTTGCTTACATGACATGTCCTAGTGACTCTCAGGCTGCAGCTTTAGTAAAATGCAGTACATACATGGACTAGAGAGAATCCTGTTCTCATGAGTTGACTTGAAACTCTTGGGAGCTAGGGTGGATGGTGTGCCATGATCCCATGTACAAGGTGAGCTATTGCAATATGAAATGCTGTTGAGCAGTGTTAACCCTCTTCCTCATGCATGGTCACTCATTTGTGGACCCTGCAACAGTGTCTGCCTTGTAGCCCTGGCACTTGTGTGGCTTCAAACTGGCCTAAAGGAAAAGGTTTAACCCATATATCAGTTCATGGTTTGGCTGCTCACAAAAAATGGTGCTGGTGGGACCTGGCATGGGAGTGAATGGAACTGTTTCTTTTGGGAAAGAGAAAGAAGAAAGTAACACTATTTACACAAACATCTGTTTTCCTTCTCGTGGACTAGGGAGTAGTAGGTGCCAGCTAGATAGCACCGTGTGTTTTGCATACCAGTAGAAAAACCTGTTTGGTATCTGATACTACTAATGAATATTTTTGTCTCACTACTTTGCTTTGTGCCAGTAGCTTCAGTGATTTCTTTTCTATGCTAAGCCCCCAAATCCTTTTTCTAATCACCGTGCTGAATAATTGTCCCATTTAGTACACTTTCCTTGGCATACTTGCTTGCTTCTAGGCAAATTATTTTGCAATTGTGTGTGCTGAAGTGCTTTTGCCATCTGTTGGAGCAATTGCTTAAATGATTGAAGTTCTTTTAAAGCTGCTTGCATTGTCATTCATTATTTTACCTTTCTTAAATTTTGATATCATTTACAAACCTTGGAAACTTGTTCTTAATACTGCCACTACATATAATCTGTTGTGAGAGCATCCTTAAAAAATGAATGAAAAATTTCAGTGGTTAATTTTTTAGGGGTTTCAGCATGTTATAAAAACTTAAATCACAACCATTTATTAAAAAAAAAAAGTTTGTTTGAATTATGATTACAGTTACAGTGGTAATTATGTGAGTAGTCTACAGTGTTAAACATTTTCTGAGGAGTTTTCATTCTGAGACAGAGGTGGATGAAAGTAGTCTTTGTCCTGTTTTTCAGATTATATTTCTAGTTTTCAAGCTACTTCTCTTTGTATTTACATTCATAAGCCTTTTAGTTAAGCAAAATGATAATAAAAGTAAGTAAGTTTTTGTAAATACGACGACCGCAGGATTTATGAACACTTTTCAAGGGAAGAGGGCGAGCTCCAAACCCTGTGGATTTACTTCTCCAATGTTTTATTGTATTAATGGCTGCTGAGCTCAAGTTAGTCAAGAAGAGACAGGGTATATCTGGGGCTGTATTCAACAGTGTAGTAGCTGGACCAGTGCTTTACACATGTTCTAAGAGCTAAAGCGGAAGGAAAGTTCCTTATTTAGCAGCCATGAAGGAGTAATTATCTGATTGAATCTTCTATGCACCAAAGTTCAGTGTGGATTTACAGTACAATACAGTATCCTGAAGGAACAACTGATTACTTATAGCTAATTGCAAATGCAAAGTAATGTGAAGCTCTTAACTCACAGTGTATGTGAGGTAGATTACCCCACTTTGACTGGAAAATGAGAACACTGTGTAAATTGAGACCAAAAAAATCACCTGGTAACTTGCAGTCATGGCCGCTGTCTGAATTGCCCCTCCAGAAGAATAGAAAATGTGTCTGTTGCATGATTTACTCTTGGTCTGCTTTGATCTGGCCTGAGAGAAGCTTCATGGTATGCTTAACTGGCCTTTAAACCTGGTCATGGTTGGTTGGTTTGTTTTTCTTATTGAGAAGCAAAAAGTGTTTACCCTTTAGTATGTCCCATGAAGTATTTTGGAGGAATAGATGCATCTGCTCAGTATTCTGATCATTAGGAAAGTTTCCTCAGTCTTGGTACAAGTATGATCCATGAAGCCTCAATTTGAGCCTTAATTAAATATGGTATCTGTTCAGTCTGTAAACAGCAAACTACTTATTTTAAGTTTGAAATTCCACAAAAGTTGGAATTCTTGACGGTATGTCTAATAACAGTTTCTGACTGCTTTTGCAGAAGCTAAACTAGATGAGATCAAAATGTTTTAAAAAAAAGACTAATAAACAACACAGCTATTTATTATTTAAACCACATATGTATATTAAGGAATGGCCCTGTTGCTAATGATTGACTTCCACATTTACAGAGTACTGCTGTGTATACTGAGAGCATTTGAAGTAGCATACCAACTGCAGTTTTGTACAAATGTAAACTTGGCAATTATCAGATAACTAATACTCAAGACTGGAATGATATCTAGTGCTATTTTATGTTGCTGGTAATGGAACCCTGTTCCATGAGCCTGTTCTAAAAATGAACTTAGCCAAAAGAGTCTCTTGGAAGTCACAGATTTCTCCTAGTGCTTAATAGTCAGTTCATCATACGGAATGGAGAAAATTCATGTTGAAATTTCCTTCTTGCCTAATTTGTGAAGGAGAATTGAACCCAGGTTTCCTAAGCAAGCTCTCCAGCTGTTTTGTTGCAGATAGTCTGTTGTAAAGGTATCTCTGCCTGCCCAGAGGGTCACGATGGTTTGCTCAATGCTTTTGTTCTAGTTCCTTTCTGCCCAAGTCCTAAGAGTAGTGAGAAATTACTATAATTGAGCACTGCCTTGGTTAGGATATAGTCTACTGTATGCACACATAACTATATTAAAAACATAGTAGAAATATATACTTCTAAATAGATGAAATCTTAATAGGTGTACACAAACATCCTAAACCAAATTGAATGATTTACTGGCTATAAAATCTCATGGCCATGCCTTCCACAGGTGGTAGAACATTTGTGTTTCCTGATGCAGCAGTCCTCACCTTGAAATACCTGTTTTTGTTTTGTTCTTGAACTTGTATGCAGAGTAACTATTATAACATTCAGGTTATAACTTCTCTTCAAGATACGAAACCCAAAGAATACATTACCAAGAATCATAATTAATACTAGTCAGATTTGTCTGATTGCTTTTGCAGAAGCTAAACTAGACGAGTAGAAGCAGATCTTTCTGTCTTTGCTGTAGGATTCAACCCTTCAAAGGTCTGTGGAACATAATGACCCTAGAATGGTCTAGAAGAAACTGTGGCTTGTCTGTGGTAACGTCTGTGTCTGAGTTACACCAGAGAGTGACCCCTAATTGCTGTGCAAGGTAATAGTAGACTAAACTTTATCCATGTTAATATTGAGGCAAGGATTATATTTCTTCTTCTTTCCAGCCTGTGCTAAGGTTTTCCCATGAAGCAGCTTTTTAATTTCCTCAATAACAGAACCCAGTAAAACCTGTGTGAAGTGCAGAGGCTCAGTCATGTAACCTGCTAGGATGTAACCATGGACACTCCAGCACATCTGCACAGCTCATGAGCGGCCTGAAAAACGCTCAGTGTGCTCCTGCTCTCAGAGCTTACTCCTGTCTCCTCTGGCATTGCAATTTCTGCTCTGTTAAGGATTCATTGATATTATGAGTTCCTGACTGGGAGTCAGGATCTCCTTAGGCACTGCTAAGATCACTGATCTGAAGGCTCTCTGAAGCTGGAGGAATCACCAGCACAGATTACAGAGTAAAAGATGGAGTTAAAAAAATTGACTAAAAATCCCCTTGTCTTCCTAATTTAAACCCTGTACTTACTCTATGCATAAAGTAGCTTTTCTTATTTGAAGTACTCATCCATATGCACATTATGTATTTGTGATTAGATAACAATTTTTAAGAAGAGGTGCAAGGTAATCTTAATGTGCTGTTGGAGCAAAGCAAGGCATTGTGATGGGATGCATATTCAAATACGCTCCACAAAGCTTACCTGCTCCTTTACAAAAATTGTTGTTCAAGAACTGCCATCCCATATGGCTACATTTGATAAAGATCAGGAAGGTTCTTTTTATCAAATGTGCAATCTTCATAAGGTGCAGGAAAGCCTGCAGTAATTAAACAGAATTTGACCAAACCTTACTTTATCTTTTTTCCAGTAGTCCTCACCTGAACTTCATAAATGCTCATATATACATGTGTATATGCATCTGATGTAAGTATAGGATATAGTTCTTTGGAAAATCATGATTTTTCTAGTTTGTCATCTTTAAAAACAAGAAGAGTCAAGTGAATCACAAATCCATTTATTTTTCTACAGTGCACAGGAAAAGAACAGCTTGTTTTGAGACAAGAGACATTGTAAAACATTTAAGTTTATAATAAAAGAAGAATATTTTTGTTCCTTTTTTTTTCCCCAAGAAAAACATCTGATGCCCACTGTGTGCCTGTACTTAGTGTGATTGTACAGTAAGATATTTTAAGATACTGCAAGATTACGAAAATTATATAATAGTCTGTTTCAGTAGACCTAAATTCCTGTAACTAAATTTTATAAGGGAAGAAAAGAGTTTCCAAGGTTTGACTTTGTTCAGCTTACCCTAGGAAACTCTTTGGTTTGAGCTCAGTTGCAGCAGTGTGTATTTTTACTTAAGTAAGCCTTTTTTTTTTTTTAAATACAGATCAAGCATGTGCTTATTATGAAGCATATTAATAATTCTGAAGAAGTCAGTTCTGACAATATGTGAATACCAGAACAATCTCAAATAATACCACCTGCTGGTGATAGCTGGATAGCATCCCCAGGGGAGAATGGCTGTTGTCAGGTGAATTGCAGGCTGCGCTCCAGGAGTGAAACCTGGGGCATGGGACAATTGGGCTGAACTGAAAAGCATTCATTTTATCACCAGAACAACAGGAATTTGGAGATAGTTATCAAGGAGGAAGTTATGTTACAAGGTAGTGTTTCTAATATCAAAGAGGGGTTTGGTTTTGGTTTTTGTTAGGAATGTAACAACTGAATTATGGGAAAATAAAAAATATTGATGTGGTCCGTGATAGTGAGATGGTTACGATTCAGCTATCAAGGATTAAAGTTAAGGAAACAGACTGGGGAAACCTGAGCTGGTTAAGGGCCAGTACAAAGACTAAACAATTTGTGAAAGAATTAGGGTGACCATGAATCTTAAGAGGTCAAACTCACCTGTACAACCAGTATTTAAAGATGCCCACTGTGTGAATGCAAGTCTGTAGTCATGCAGCCGTCAATGAGCATACCTTACGTGGGCATTGTGGTCTGTGTAAAGAAACCTGAAGGTTTTTCTTTTAACTGTATGTTATCTTCTGCAATAAAGAAATGGATGTAAGCTTCGCCCTATGATAAGTGCTCAGATAAACTGGCACTGTAATTGTGAGTACATCACAGACAGAGTTGGGCAGGGGTGACTGTTGAATGGAGTTGTGAGAAAATGCCATCTGACTGAGCTGATGTTTTGTGTTGAATATTCAAAGTTTAAAGAGGAAGATTTGTCTCACTGGCTCTTCTGTCATGGAGGGGAGCAAAAAGATGCACCTTACCCTCTCACCTACACCTGTCGTGAAAGCATGAAAATGAATGCAGACTGTGAGGATGGAGGCAGTGCTGATAAGTCTGTAGATTGTCAAAAAAGATAATTCTACCGTATGTAGCCTTGGATATTTGTTCCCATCCCTCCTATTTTGTTGAAACAAGAGCTTGTGGGATGTAGAGTGAGAATTTGAAAATGAGTAGGTTTTCTCTTCTGTATTTTGTCTTGGCTTATTTTGGGTGCTTAAGCTCCCTGACTTCATGAGTGTGAGTGCTGGCACAAGGCAGGGGAGACAGACTGGCGGAGGACGGGGAGATGACAGGACTGTCCCTTTCAATTCAGCACAAAGCTTAAACTGACAGCATTATTGCAGCTCGTGGGTGCCATTTGAAGAAATTTAGCTTGGGTACAACGCTCACTGAAGAAATCGTTTCCTTGTCTAGACCACTTGTCCTCATTCGCATGCTGCAGTCCACTGACTGTTAGTTGTGCCAATACAACTGTCCTGGGGCTGTGCTGTAAAAATAACCCCTCTGCACAGTCAGTCCTGCTGGCTCGCTCAGCAGGAGTGTCTGCTGGGTCATGCCAAAGCAGGCAAAAGCCTTCTGCTGGGGTTGGCTGCTTCTGCAGCCACTCCTTGTCTTTTGTCACAGGGAAATAGAAGGACACATAGGAGTTTTTTGTAGGACAAATCCAGCTTGTGTGCTTCGAGATCTGACCTCACTGCTCTGGTTAGAAGAGCACCGTGTGCCCCAGTTCTGTGTGCTTGTGCATCATACACCAAAGTAGCATGAGCCAGGCTGCAGGGCTTCTGTGTGGCAAGGGGAAAACCCACAGTTAAGGTATGAAGAGAACATAGGTTTCTTTGACTGTTCAGTTATCTTGCCCACTTATAGTAGCTAAATGTAAACATTGGGAAGCCAAGAGCACATTAAATATTGCTTTATTTTTCTAAAAAATGTATTTAAATTTAAATATTGGAAATACCTCACAGGGAGTACTAGTGTAATCGTTTAACACATAATCCAGAAAACAAGGTTTTCCAATTACTGATAACATATTTATAAAAAAATTATCAGTTAGGTGGGTTTTAGATTATCTTTTTTTGTGTGTGGACACAAGACATAAATATTATTCCAGAAAGTCTTGTAGCACTGTATTAAAAAAAACCAAAAACAAACACAAAATCTGCAAAAAAACAAACACAGAAAACCAAACTAAGCAACCCCAAACCCCAAAAACTAAAAGAAAAAAACAACCCCCCCCCAAAAAAAAAACAAACTTTTTTTTTTTAATTTCTGCAAGAAACTTGTATCCAAACCATCTGGATTGTTATTTTTCAAAATTTTCTTGGATTTTGATGGTCCATTCAAAAGTATTCTAATTAGTATTCTATAAAAGTATTCTAGTTGGTCTCCTACCAGTTGGGCCAGGACTACTTGTGTAAAATAGCTATTCTCAGAGTCTTGGCACTCAAAGCATGTAGAAAGAGCAAAGCTATAGACTGTCCTCTCATGCAGCATTTTGCTCACCTACACCCGAAGGACATAGTAGGTAGGCCTGCCTGGGAATCACTGCCATCAGTCTGCCTTGCTTGCTTTTCCTTCTTAGCCGTTTCTCCCCACCCCAAGAATAGTACTTCTCTCCTGGGTTGCCCTTGAGACAAGCCAGACACAGCCCACAGGACAGTCTGCTCCAGTCAGGTAGCAAAAACATTGGCTTACAAAGTTCTCTTCATAGAATAGTATTTTATTCCAGCTGAAGCCTTTGTCCTCCAAACACCTTTCTGCTGTGCTGTGCCAGGTGCTCAGCACTCCCCTTGGTGTCATGCCATAAACATACAGATGCCAACCCAGGGCAGTGCCACCACTGCTGCCAGGCCAGGGCTCTTCCCCAGCTGCCGCCCACAGGCAGGCCATAATGCTGGTTAGGTCAGCTGACAGGCAAGATTTCTGCTAGGAAGTTTTCTGTATGATCCTAGGAAAGCATTTAATCTCTCTTGCCTTCTAAAAGGTGATAAACTTAAATCACAAAAGTGTGTGCTGAGGCTAGTGATCATAAGGACTATGAGGGACTGAAATGCATAAATGGTGAGAACCGTACACTTACCTAACTACCATTTAAAATCACAGATGGGTTAATCAGACTGTAGCTATTAATAGCAGAGAGCTACTAAGTGAATTTCAGTACCTGCTGGCATTGTCATATGCAGTTAATGGGATTTTGTTGTTACTGAGATTCCTTGGAGAGTAGTAGATAGGCTTTGCCTTGCATGTGGAATGGCCACAACAGGGTGAATTTCCTCAAGCAGATCTTGATTGAAAACCTCACTGGACAGGAACCTGAAGGTTCGTCCATTGTTTCAGCAGTGCTGAACAAGACAATGAGTTATTTAGAGTAAAGTAGGAAGTGCAGGTGTATGAAGAACACTCAGCTAACACTGCTAGTCTGAACTCTAGATGCGTTGTTTGAGGCAATACCAAAGTATCTTGACTCATCTGTTGCTGATTAATGTTTAATTTTGGACATAGAATACTTTTGTAAAAAAAAAAATATTTTCATGGGTCATCGTTTTGGTGTAGTGACTTTGCCTGCATTAGGTATTCCTGAGCTATTTTGTATATTATTTATCACTTAATTACAGTGGAGAAAATAAGGACTAGGTGTAAACTTCACTGTATGTGCATAACTACATCAAAAGTTGCGATTTTAGAAATGCATCTACTTGCATTAAAGGGTATATATTTTGTATGAAATCTCCCATGTATAATACAATTTCAAGCTGTTTAACTGTTGTCTCATGCCATATGAATGTGGTTGGATAGGGACACTGGAGGGCACATTTTGTCCTTTTGATATAATTCAATTGAAATTTTTGGAGGAGCAATGGGAGAGCAAGCTGTCCAAGACTTTAAAAGCCCAGTTTTGTGTTTGAAGATCTGCCAGAGAGGAGGGGGGCAATTGAATATATGCTGCATGATTGGCTTGACTTTAAAAGCTTTGTAACTTGGCTTTTCAAGAAAATCTGTCCTCACCAGTATCATTTCCCATAAGAATGAATGGGAAAAGTGACTGTGACAGATCAATGCCTTTGAGTGAAATGTGATTTAGGCTTGACTAGCAAATTATTTTTTTTTTTCCTTCTTCCTTGCTACTTGTATGGTTCTGTTGCAGTAAAGGCATACCCTTCCCCACAGCCTGTCTGTCCTTACTGCTGCTCTGTATGGTTAAAGACTATTAGCTCCATTTTATATGAACTAAGAAATTAAGAGACTGAGAGAAAATGGAAGGGTTTTACCAGTTGAGAAATGCGCAGTGGTTGATGTCTTACCCAGTGCAGAAGGGTCCGCACAGGTCCAAATGGCTGTGTCACAGCTGTATTTGGGACCATCCCTCTTATATGTAAATGACTCGAGAAAATCTTAGGAGCTGGAGAAATTTAAGCAGTTAGATGAGGATTTTGTGGATCCCCAAAGACATTTAGGAAAATTGCCCAAGTGTTTTAGCCTATTTCTTGGCAAGGCATCTGACATAATACAGGAAATCTGTGGCAGAGGAGAGCTCTAACCCCAAGTTCTGGATAGCCCTCCATTGCTTAGGGAGACCTGTAAACTCTGAAGACAAAATACAGCGTTGCTATGCTTAGCACAAACTCTTGAGCTACAGGTGAGTTCTTCGAATTATGTCAAAATTTTAGTCTTGAATGTATGACAATTTTTTTTTTGTAATAGTGATAAAATAAAACATTCACTTGAATTGCCAATACACTATTAGCTGGACACGTTTATTTTTTCCATCTTCGGGGTTGTTGGTGGCTCACTCAAGTCTTCTTTAAATAAAAGTTTTGCAAGTTTTTGATCTATGTCTTCTATAATCAGCACTAGAATTAGAGTTGTATCATGACAAATTTGATTCCCAGGTTTATCACTTTCATGTTGTGACGGACTCTGCTTTAAGTGGATAAAGAATTGGGTATTATGCTGCTTTTTATTTAGTCTGAAATCAGCTTATATTGATATTAAGTGTGTTTGTCTTTTCCTCAGCAGGGAAGAAGGAAAAGGGGCATGTGCCAGTATTTAATTATTGTGCTATTTTTCATTTGTGATATTGCCAACAATTGTAGCAAGTAATTCTGAGAGATGTGTTGGGAAGGCAAAAGAGGAACAGGAAATCAAGTGAGAAGATACGTTTGAGTGCACCTCTGACACTGAAAAAGCTTGTTTCTTTTTCCTTTTTATTGTCTTCAATGTTGGTTTTTTAGGGGCATTTGAAGAGATCAATTAGCCCTTCCAGTTCCTGACAGTCGTTCTTCATGAACAATGCTAGCCAGTTAAAAATGATTGTAATGTTAATTTGCTTATAAAAATTAGAGGGCTGACGAATTGAAGCACAGCTTAGAGCTGAAGGCAAAAGCCTGCTCCATATCCTTGA
This sequence comes from Athene cunicularia, assembly GCF_003259725.1. Classification (NCBI taxonomy): domain Eukaryota; kingdom Metazoa; phylum Chordata; class Aves; order Strigiformes; family Strigidae; genus Athene; species Athene cunicularia. The sequence goes on along the minus strand of NW_020799117.1, from coordinate 14,015,756 downwards.
TGCTTGATCCTATTGACTTATGAGGATGAAGAATTATTTACTGAAAGGTGCCATTTCAGTTCAAATATGCAAAAAATACTGTGCATTTGCTAGGCCAGACTTGCTCTTTTCATCAAGAAGTGAAACAGAATTACCAGAGAAAATTAAGAGATGATAAGGAGACACAAGTGAACCTGTGGGGAATTACAGTCCATTGAGAGATTTCTGTCTGTCTTCAGGGAGGTAGCAAGTGGTTTCTATTAGAAAAATACATTTCTCTCTAACAGTTGGGTACCTTAGAAAAGGCCAGATCTGTGTAATTTAAAATTATTATTCCTGTATATTAGTATAGTGGCTAAGAGTTCCAACATGAATTTCTTTCCACTGGGCATTTTAGAAACAGATGGAAATTGTTCCTAATGTAGATGTTGTTTTTTTTATTGGTTTCTATAAGGATATGTTAACAGTAAAGGTTTTCAAAGGCCTTTTTTAATTATAGCTAAATGGTTTCCCAGTTACTAATGGCTTCCCTGTACTTTTTTTTTTCTTTTATACCCTATCTTTCTTCATAGATTTGCCAGTTTCTTCATAGCCATCCATGCAAGATGAGGATTTCTGAGGTCAGTTCTTAGCATGTCTCTTCCTTGTTCAACTTTCTCTGAATATGGTTTTTAGTAGTTTAATTTTAACAGAGGGCCTCAAATCCAATCCCAGTCATATTCTGCAAAGTAAATTTACTGTCAAGGCTGGAATGTAAAAAAGAAATCAGAAGTAAAATCAACTTTACCCAAAATATAAATACAGCTGGACTAATCACTGCAGTGATTGTAAGACACTTGCAGGTGCAGAGCTTAATTACATAAAATACTAGTCTAACAAGATGAAAAATGCAGATAATGAAGCCCTTTCTGACTCAGCTGTGGAGGTCTTGCTTAGACATCTACCATGAATTCCTTCCTTTGTTTTGGAAATGAAATGTTTCCTTCAATTAAACCCCCTATTGTTAAGAAATCCAATTGTTTTCTCAGTCAAATCCCAGTTTATTATTTCTTTGGTGCTTATTCAGGAGATTGCACAGGTGTTTTTCTTAAAAAGTTTTTTTATTTCTTTTCCTGATTTTGTATTTACACATAGGTTGAGTTACGTGGAATCAAAAATGTGTTTGTTCTGTTCCACCAGCTAGTTTTGACTCTCAAGTATGTGCAGGAAGATTCATTAACTTCATTTCTGCATATCAGTAAATAAATAAGGAAATAAACTGTTCCTTAGCAGACTAACTGTTGCTTAGCCTGAGTTTTGAGAATCCCAGCAGAACTTGAAATAACAATTCCAGTGTTTTTATTTTCAGTGGGCACTGCACCAACTGCTCAAAGTAGAAATATGTGCCTTTAAAATATTTTAGGGGCACGGGCTAGAGGATTTCTGTGAATTACCACAAGAGGGCATGTGTTTCATTTTCACAGCTTTGCTGGGGGTACTGCTGCTTTGAAGTTTTCTATGTAAGGAAAACTACATGAAGTTCACAGTGCTGAACCAGAAAATAAAAAGTCTGAAAGAGGATAACAGACCTTGGTGTGTTTTTCACATTCGCCTAGACTCTCTTGTAACTATAACAAACCTGTGAGCCTGTGACCCTTTATTAACATTCAACTTGAGTGGGTTTTACTTTTCCAGATTTTTTAAAACTTGATAAAGTGCAGCTTGGTTAACAGAAAATATTAGTAGATCTGGGTAAACCTAAAGGAACAATTTCAGCTATAATTGTAAAGATGGAGATGTGTGAATGGAAACTCCCTTTCTTTTGCTGTATTGCCAAGTAAAGATGTACAAGACTTGGACTTATGTCGCTGCTTTTCTTGATGAGAGAAATATTGAACTCTTAGCAGAAAAGTATGTTCTGTCCACTGTGCTACAGAATATCCTAAATGGATAACCTTGAGAAAGATGACTCTCCTTGTAGCTGCTGACTTGTGCAAGTGTCATGAAGTAGTTCACCAGCCTGAGAGGAACTGCTGCTTTAAAGGTTCTATGGGATGCACCACACAGTGACCCAATTAGCTTAGTGTTAAGTCATAGCTTGATTGGCTTTGGATTCATTGTGTGAAGCCCTTGGTGATGTTCAAGACTCTATCTGTGGCTGAGTAGGTTAATGTCATCTCTTTTAAAGCACAGCAACATTCTGGATGCCTAACAGAGATTTTTGGCCTGCTACAACTACAGATCTTTTTTTTTCCCCCTTTGCTTGATTCTGGGTAGATCAAAAAGTAAGAGTTGAAGACAAACAAACAAGTAGAAGAGCCAATTATTCGGGATAACAAATTCATATCTCTATGGTATAAAAGGCATGACCAGAACAAATAGAGGTACAAAAACTAATGCATACTGATACAAAATTTGTCATTATTGTAAAACTGCTCAGGAAGAGGATGGATATGTAAAAATATATTTCTGAAAAATGTAAAGAGTTTATACGCACCCCTATATAAATATACAAATATTTATTAAAAGCCTGCATAATCAGTACTTTCCTGCATTGACACAATAAAAAAATATCCACGTAAGACACAAGTAAATAAAAAACTAATCAGTTTAAAATCATACTATAATTTTGGTTTCAGTTCTACAGTCGGGTTTTTTTGAGTAGTCCAATGAAACCTGGTTTATGCAATTATTTCAATTGGCTGTGTTCTTAAGTGATTATAGAATGAAGTGATATCTTTCAATAGTCATAAACACCACAGTTTTGTTTGCTGAAGAGTTGTGGTTTTATATTAAGGTTTCTCTTCATGAGTTCAATTTTACTTATGCCATAGTAGTCAAGCTTCTTCTAGTACACTTTGGCACAGCTGTGCTGCAGTGGTAATTGCCATAAAGAAACAAACTTTGTACCATTTCTTTTCTATCCAGGAAGCGGGGCAGAGGGTGACTATTAAATATCTGTTAGAACCTGAGATCTTATCACTATAAATGGACGCTGTTTATAATCTGGGACATGATTCAGTGTCTTAGAAGGAGCAAATGAAATGTCAGCAAAAACAAGTGCAGGGTGAAGCCCGTTTGGCAATGTGGCTCCCTCCCAAAGGAGGCCAGCGTGCCAGGATGAAGTGGTCACCTTTATGAGCCACTAATTTTGGTAAGACTGGTTAACGATAGGTGGCTTTCTGTACAAGCTGGGCGTGAGCTCTTCTGGCTGCACTGTAACTGTTCTAATAGCTTTTTTTAAACTCTTTTTTAATGACAACAAAAGAATGTGAGTTATAATTACAACTTATAATTTAGTTATAATTATTGGGAGGGGGGAAGGAAGGAGCATTCCTAGAAAATAACTTTATGAAATAAGAGGAATTAAATGATGGCTGTGTCCTGTTAGATTTCTTTTCAAGGAGTTTTAGCCATCTTTAAAAACTACAGCATAGCTGTTGCTTAATTTAAAATGTAGAGTAATTTTAAACAACACTGTCTAATCTGCACTGATTAGTTCCCTGATTTCTCTGAAAATTTGCTACATTACTGAGGGATGCTTTGAAATGTGTGAGGAATGAGTAAAAGCAAGAAATGAAAAATAGGTGCAAACTCAGTCAGTTGCTTTTAGCTGGAAAATGTAAAGTAGTGCATACAATTTTAATACTTAGTGAAATAAAATCTGTTTTTCTCTTCACGAAATGCAACAGAGCATTTAGATTTTTTTAAATTATATTTCTTTAGTATTGTAGTTCGATGCTAGTACCAAGCATTATTAGGCAGGGTATTACATGCTGTATAAAGATGGAATTAAGACCTTATGTATATTTTAATATATATAAAGTGTGTTTGCTGTGTGGTATGGAATCCTGTCAGTTTATTAGGTTTAAGGGAGCTGTGTTTATTTATACTGGCTGGAGGTCTGTCTTTCTGTGCTTTTATCTAGGTGAAGATGCTATAAAGATTAAAAAACCTATCTCTTAGTGGCCTGGTGAAGATATAATATTTTCATGTGTTTCACACTGGTTTCTGACTTGATGGGATAATTTTTGCTTAGACTGTGTTTCTCTGACCCTTTTGGATAAATGACTTTGAGTATTCTTCACTGACTGAGAATTGTACATGCATCATTATGGCTGATTTTTAAAAAAAGATAAAATTACTTATAAGTATACATCTACTTATTTCTTTATTTTGAAAAGGGAAAAATAAAGACTAATTTCAAGTAGAAAATAGGCATGTATTGTTATTGCTTGGAATGTGCATCTATAGTGCCTTATGTAGGCAGTTGAAATCTGTGAATCTTTTCTTTGATCCTGCCAGGTATAGTGCTGTCTGTTTTCAAGTGTGTGGTTTTGTGGACATGCCAAGAAATATATAGGATTGCTTATGGTTTTTTGAGTTCAGCTTTCAAATACCACCTGCACACAGTTTGGATATGTCAGATAACATTACTGTCTAACAGAACTAGTTAGCATAACCTGATTGAGTTCCAGGTGATCTGTCTGAGGATGGCTTGAGAATAAAAAAAAATATCCTGGAAATCTGCCCATAGAAGTCCTTAAAATGAGAAATGTAGCTGACAACATACCTGCTATTCAGTGAAGCAGAAACGGTTCTTTTCCTGTTTTGTGGTATACCACTGCCTATTGAGAGACAAAAAATACAGCTCTTTCATATGTGATGTACTGAGTCATAATATAAAACAGTCTCTGATTAGAAAGCTACGCTATCTACTTGTTAAAAGAACTCATCACAGATACTCAACTATTGGTTGCAGCTAAGGCACTGATTTTTGGCCATGGATATGCAGACTGGCTTCTGATGCCAAACACCTCCATGTGGAAATCCGTGCACCTCCTCCAAGTTCCATGTGGAGTCCATCAGCAGTGCTGCCAGGAGCTTTAATTTTGCATTGTTACTTCCCACATAAGTAAAACTGAGTTCGTGTTCAAGTGATACGATGTTGTCAAGGGCATAGGGAGCTTCTCTTTCTCTTTTGATTAAGGCAGCAGACAGGTGATGTAGCTGGGGGACAACTGCCAAGGAGAAACACTGACCATGAGAACTCCAGCTGCAGTCTGCCAGGTCTTGATCAGCCTGCTCTGCTCACTCTCCTGTTAGCCCCATTTATATTCCCACTCTTCTAGCTGTAACTTTCCACTGCTCTTTGCTTGCTGTACGTGTTCTACTTTATTTCTCTGTCTCAAATTTAGATAGGCAGAAGTGAGTGTTAGTGTTCAATATCAGCGGGATGGGTCATAGCAGATCCCTCAGGTTCCCTGTGAGGACCCTGTGAGGCAAAGCTGCAAGATGGGCAGGCAGACTCTGTAAAAGCTGGGTAAGCGGGGTCAGTCCTGATGTGTTAGCTGAGGTGTATTGCATAATTGACAGTCGTGTGGAAGACATTTGGTTGAGAGAACATGATTTATTTAAAAGCTTTTTATGAATGACATAAATTGACTTGGTAATTCTATATGCCTGCACTACAGTTTTGAAATTTTCTATTTTTTAATTTGAATTTTTAAAATCAATTTAGAAGTTACAGGTGGTCTGGGAGGAAGGAAGGTCCTGTGTACCATAAAAGAACTTGAACTCCTGAATGCTTTTTATGTCAAAATGTAACCTTAGTGTTGTCATGCTCAGCTATATAGCCCAGGAGTGTATTACAGCCTCATAGTTCATTATAAGGAGCTTGTGAATGGCAGCACTGTTCAGTTCCTCTTGAACTATGTTACCTTACTGACCAAAGCAACAACTGTAGTGCTTCAGCTTCTACAGCTCTGAACTATGATATTAGATTGAAATGTTTCCCTTTCTGTGATCCATCAGTCTCAGAATTCTTTGTAAACTACTTGCATCTCCCTTGGTCTATCTGGTCTTCGCAGGCTGAAAATGCTATAGTGGGTCTGAGACAGAAAGCAGGTATTGGGATTTTCTTCTGTGAGTAGTGCTGTTTAGTGTACTGTATTTAAGATGACGATTAGGACAGTAAGGGAGAATAGTATGGATTAATGACTCAGTTTATAACTGGATCCTGCAAGTCTGTAAAGCAAGGATGAGAACTGGTCCCACCAGAGTTCAGTGGGTTAATGTTAGTTTGGCATTGTGTATATGCTGACAGTTCTGTTATGACAAAAATAAGGTGAAAGTTTGGAGTTAGGGTTAAAATTTAGAAAAGTGCAATTGTAGGCTCATGTCTACAAATGATCTTGTTAAAGATTAAAGGGTTTTGATTCTTGGATTTTTCTAAGGTTGCAGAACTAGGATGAGGTTAGCTGAAAATTAAGTTTATGTCAAATTATGAGATGGGTAAATTCACTTTGGGGTAACTGGGGGCAAGGTCTGTGTTCCTGCTAAGGATTGTCACCACTCTTGTAAATCAAGTTTCTTTGCAAGTCCTGTAAAGTTGGGAACAGGATTGGAACTAACTAATTGGAACTAACTAACTAACTAATCTGAAGTGTGTCAACTGGCTGATTACAATTGGTTCAGGGTTAATGTTTGGAATTGCAGGGCTGGATAGCTGGCTTTATTTCATGATTCTACTAGAGTCACAGGGTGCATGTTAATAAAGCCAACACAGAATATTTGACTGGTCATTTTTCTTAATTATCCGTGCCATGGAGTGAGCTTTGTTTCCTTTAGTAGGCATCTATGTTGGAAGTTTGTACCCAATGTAGAGAGTTGGCTGCATTTGTGGGTGAAGTGTACCTTGGCAATAGGCATTGTGCAACCTTTGCAGAGGCCTTTCTGGCAAACGTCAACAACCTTTAATCTCCCTCACCCTCCATACGACCAGGGCTGTATGCTATATAAAAGAGGTAGTATTCTCTGTAAAGTTTAATGGTGAAATGGGAAAGCATGCTGCTGGTGCTGCCTCTGCTTAAGAGGAAGGTGGGACTGTCAAATGTCAGGCTCATTAGAAGAGGTTTGGGTCTGGTGCTCCTAAAAAAGTAGCCTGTTTTCCCAAATGTGCTGGGGATTGAGGCCATCCTTCAAAGGACGTTTTCCATCACTTCTGCTGCTCAGGTAACATCCTGAACTCTTATCTCCTAGTAAGAACGAAGCTTTGTCAGAGAGAATGGGTCAGGCTGACCAAAGGGTGTTAGGGAATGGTATGGAAAATCAATTGGTGCTGGGGCCTTTGCTAGGAAGGCAGCCTGTCCTTGAGCTGGGACATGCTGGCACCCAGCAGAAGTACAACCAACCAAAACACTACTAGTTTTGAGCAGGCAACTTCACTGCAGGAATACCTTGAATCACAATCTGCAGTCATGATGTCCCATAGGAGTCTGTGTGCGTTTGAGAAGAGGGGGAACTGGTATGATCTACATGTGCTTATGGGAGCCTTCAGGGCACAAACTAAAAGGGGGGGTGAATCTGGGATTTCAGAGCTTGAGGTGTTAGCTTCATAAAGGTTTATTTGTCTTGCTGCTAATGGGGAAAAATGTCCTCTTGCAGATTTTGGGATCCATTCACTCCTTAGACATCACTGGTCTAAAAATAATGCATATTGGAGCAGTGAGATGCCTAAATAGTGAGGACGAGGGAAGGGAGGCTGCTGATTCTGCTGAAAACATGCTTAAAGAAATTAGATCCTTAATATAGCATAAGGAAATGTGTATTTTAATGTTATGTTGATTTCATCAGCAAACTACTGATCATATTGCAAAGGAACCAAACCATAACCTCACCAGCTGTTTTAGCATGACCTCCTGGAAGCCAGCACATTGTTTTAATTTAATATCATACTTGTATTATGTTAATTAACAGCCATTAAGTGCTAGTGATAATATCTATTCTGATGTAGCTGCAAGACATTAGGCCATTTTGCCAAAAACGGTTTTTTATTTAACTGAATAATTACACAGAATCATATCATTTGTATTGATATGTTGTAGACAATTGGCATGTAGAGAAATGAAAGACATTGGTAATCTGGATAAATCAGGATTTATCACCTGAAAAAAGAAAAAATCTTTAAGTACATATGAAATGTTATTTACTAATGGAAAATATGTAGTATGATAAAGTGATTTTTTTCTTAGCAAGTCAATAAACTAACCAACTGTTCTTCAGTGCACCAGCATAACTAAACTGTTTCATTGTGATTCATTACACTGAATGTCAGGTATATGATTACTTCCATCTAGTTTCCTACCTACCTGCAAATGTGTGTATAATTCTGAAAATGTCACTTATTCAAGTGTTTTTATCCTATCATGCTACAAAATGCTGTATTTTAATCTCAATTGAAAATTATTTTTTTGTTCTGCAACTTAAAATAGCATTTGCTTTGCTTTTTTAATTGCAGAAGTCTGGAATTCTGGCAACAAAGGCGGTTTTCTACTGAAATTGCTAAAAAGTGGTACATGTCAAGTTCTTATAATGCACTGTTTTAACTTGAAATGAGAACTTCTATCAATCAATGTCCTTAAGTATTGTTTGCCTTGTTTATATGACTGTTAAAAATGAACAATATTTCCAAGCATCGTTGCAAGACTTTACATGTACAGATTTTCTTCTATGACTGGCAAAGGTGAGGCCTCCAGAAGTGTCCTCTGAGTAAATGATAGTCAGTGACACAGGAAAATGAACCCAGAGATCATGTTTATTTGTCTTTTCATAAATTAAAATTGACAGTAGCTTAAAAACCGACAGCCAACACATAAAAGCAATAAATCTGTATTTACATAGAGTGAAAGGAGATGGTGTTCTGTAAATTCATAATCTGTGTAGGCTGTGTGCCTGATAGCCTAGAACTGGCAGAGTGCCTAAGTAAATGAGTGGGAAGGACAATTTGCCTTCCTGTGGAATATTCCACAGAGGTGAAAACCTATAATTTTTCCAATGTAGGACCAAAGGCACCAGGTGGTTTTGATTCACTTGGTTTCTTTTGTTGAAGAAAAGATAGATCACTGTAATGTTAAATTTTTTAAATGGCAATATTTTTCAGGGACCTTGTTTATTTACTATTTTTTTCTTTATTGAGATAGTCTGCAGGGTGAAGAGTAAAATACAGTGGCACAATCTGTATACTTTGGCTCAAGCTAGAATGGATTTGTTTTCCATTAAAGTGGTTTTGACTGTTTTAAACTGGAGAACATGGAGACTTTTAATGTACCTCTTTCATCCAGTCCCTTATATGTCCCTGATGGTGTTATGAAATACTGGAGAGGAAAAGAGAAGTTACTCAAAACCAGTTATTGCACATTTTACTTCATAAAGAAAGAAGAAACCAAGCAAGGTGCTACCAAGGGCATTTTATATTCCTAAAATGCTTTGCAGAATGTCTGTGAGACCTACTGGCAAGAAATTAAGATTTATCTTAAATTATCCTTGGACAATACCACTCTATATCAGTAAATATGATAAATTTCAGATGCAGTATTAAATAAATCGAAAAAGTCACATCCACATCAACAGCAAGATAGAGGGACAAGTAAATTAAAGATCTGTTGTAGTGGCTGAACTTGGATGATGCACATGTGCCTCATGCTCCCTATCCTATTCCCTATCTGTAGCCAGGAACTAGTGTTGGAATCAAAAGACAGCACTGGGAGTCTTGAGGATCCCCTATTGTAAGGAAAGCCACCTTTGGAAAAGCTGATCATACATTTGTGCTAGCAGGAACAAAACAGTCCTGACCTTTTTTTGGGCTATGTATGAAGTAAGACATTTTGTTTTGTCTAAACCTAGGAGATTTCTTGGAGTCTCTGCTCATCCAAAATTGGTTATAGCCCCAACCAGACTAGTACTGTGATCAATAAGTTTATGTCACTTTACTGAGAGTTGATTTTTTTGGGATTAAGATTGTATCCTGTATTAATTCGTATGATCAGATCATCTCCTCTGGCACAAAGGTGTGCCTATATGTGCCAGTTGTAATACCCTAAGTACATGTAAGCTGTTCGAAGCAGAATTATTCATCCTAAATTAGATTAAAATTGGCACAGATCAGTAGTAAATTAGTCTACTGGATCGATGCAAAAGTGGTTTAATCTGATCTGGTCTCCAGACTCAGCCACATTACCCTGCTTATGACTTGGTTGCCTGTGTTGAACATCTGGCTCACAAGCATTGAATATCTGGCTCGCAGAATGCTATATATGAGGGTGGCAGTTACATACTCTGTATTAGTTGCTGTTATCTTTGGAACCTTTTTCAGTGGACAACATACTGAAGCCAGCGAATGATTATTTGTTAGGTCATCTTTGAAAATGATTAGTTGTTATACCAATGCATCTCTCCTTGAACTAACACTCAAGTGGTGGGTGAGTGAAGGAAAGGGCAATTATTTAGGTTACAAGAGCAATCTTCTAGAAAACAATAGGGTTATTTCTGCTACTTGCAATTTCTCAGGTTTTGATGCTTGAGAAATATGTTGTACCTGTCAACAAACTGGTGATTAAACATTGTACAATTTTGAGATGGTATCTATAAAAAGTATCTGTATGAACTCAGTGTAAGAAAGGAAACACTGCTAAGAGAAATGACTATTGGGATTTTTTATTTTACAAAAAGCAAATACTTAATTTTTGTCAAGCTAGAAAAACAAATGATGCTGTCAAAATAAGGTATAGATCCAAAAGCTAAGAATGTACCTACATATGTAAAAGGATGTGCCCACATACTGTTGCGAAATACAGTTTCATGTTGGAGGCTTTATGCATAATTTCAGGGACAGATAATAGAATGTTTTAATCTGCATTTGAAACTATCAATTATCTGCAATGCCATAAAATCCCATGTGCCCTGTGACGTTATGTACCCTTCACACCATCTGTACATAGGGTGTATCTATACATCAGTATAGATAAGCATATGAACAGTGCTTGCATTGCAACTTGCTCAAGAATTTATCCCTCACTTTGAGGACTGACAGTGAACACATCACTCGTCTCTGGCAGGAAGAGGACATTTTACATGGAAAGTTACTACACTGATGTGAAAATTCAGTTGTAATATTAATTATGCAGGAAAAAACATGCTGTACAGAGTTACCGTTCTGTGTTTTCTTGGTCCTTCTAACTGATATTCTTTGCTCTACGTGAAGCCTGTAGAGATGAAAGTTCTTCCAACTTTTAGTAAATGTTTGGCTGCAATATCACCTCATTGTACCCTTCTGTACTCTTCTCCTAGCCACTAGAAAATGTCATCCTTCAACAGCTTCTGATAATGGTCATCAACAAAATAATTTATTTTCTGTCAACACAGCTGAAGTGTTGCTTTTCACTTCATAGAGAGAGAAGAAGAAACCAAGCAAGGTGCTACCAAGGCCTTTTTATATTCCTAAAATGCTTTTTGCCTTTGTTATTCATGTTGCTTTTGTTATTCATGTTGCTACATTATTATTTGCTGTTCAGTCCTGTATCTCATACAAGTCTAAAGCATTAAAATAAAAGATTTCCAATTTCACTTTCAGATGTTGGGAGAAACTTAAAACCTGCCTGGACAATCAGATCTCATTGGACCTGCTGTAAGTAGGGAGTTGCACTGACGACTCCCAGAGGTCCCTTCCAGCTTGGGCTTTTCTATGATTCTCTGTTGCTCAGTGTGAAAAGTTAGAGCTGCGAACAGGCAGAGTATTGGGTGCTTTAGGAAGGTGTGGGTAGTCAGAACACATGTTTTGGGGCATAAGCTGTCATTTGGGGGATCTTAGAAAGGGGCTGGTTGAGGAAAAATTACACATCTATTAGCCTTTTCAGGAAACTTGCAAGCAGAAGATGCCGCTGGAAGAAACTAACAGCAGACACTAATTGCTTACAGGGTATAAAGATTGACGCTTTCTTCAGCTTACTAAAGACTTGCACTTGCCAACCGGTAAGGTATTTTTTGGTGTTGACTGTAGCTCAGTTTCTCAGAGTAAGGGGTGACATTACATGTTCAATAGTGTTCAGTCTGTATTTGAGAAAAGCCTTGGTAGAACTTGTGAAAAGAAAAAACCCTTTTCCGCTGACCCCAAGGCCTCTTGCTGGCTGGGGCTCTGTGAGTGTGTGGATGCTGCCTGCCCTTTCCAGGCAGCTCAGCAGCAAAGGCACATGCTGCAACGCGGGTGGCTGCTGCTGAGGAACCCCCGTGCCCACAGCCGAGCGGGGCTCCGTGAGCTGGCACATTGCCTCAGCAGGGCCAGGCCCTCCATGGGAAGAGCTAGTTGTCATCACAGTTCAGTTAGCAGTCGCAAGCCTCTTATGAATGTTCTAGTACAACAGGCTGTTTAATGTAAAAGTGCACATTTCTTCCCTTTTTTTGGTAAAGAAGCATACAATTATTTTCCTTTAGAGAGATGGCTGTTTCCTTATGTGGTGAGCATAAACTTCATGACAGCTTGAGCTGGCATTTCTTTTCAAGGACTATTAAGTCTTTTGAGTTTGAAAATAATAGAGCAGGGCAAGTGTATTACTATCATTCAGTAATCTGGCTTTTGAATTAAGTTTTTGCTTTTGAATATAGAAGCATATGCATATTAATATGGCACTGTATGCATGATCTGTATGCATAATATGTGCATATATTTATATTTCTGGCATATGCTGTAATTGAAAAGACCTGTGCAACAGCAGTCAATGGACTAATATGTGGAAGTGGACAGGATTTACTTATCAAAAATCTAATTTTTACATGACTTCAGCATTTTCAACATGCAAGACATGTAGTGATCACTTCTGATGCTATGAATAGTTCAATTATTTAAATGTATTCCACTTTCCAGGTTTCAAGGTCACAGTGAGGTATTAGCTATTCCTTTTCTTTTGTTATCATATAAGTATTATGGACCACTTATAGAAGAAAACTTCTATTAGAACAAATGAATATATAACCAGGCAAGTTTAAAAAATAGTAATCTGAAAGAATTACAAAGTAAAGCAGAGCCTGAAGTAGACAAGTCAGTATTCTTTGTTTCGAGAAGGTTAAAGGTGTTTTAAATGCATTATTTGTGCCATATCCTTATGACACAGTAATTGTGAAATTATTTTTGTAAATCTCATTTGAAAGTGAATGCATTTAAAAAAAATATATTCAAGTGAAACCAAATGTCACCTTGACTAAGCCTGCTCAATGCAGCATATAAATGAAATGCTCATCTTATTCTCATTCTGACTACCAACCTCCTTTTTTTTCTTCTTTTTTTTTTTTTTTTTTTTTTTTTTTTTTTTTTATGACTGCAATGCTGAAAAGAGCAAAGTCACAAAACTCTGCAGGATCCTTCATTTTCTTAGCTGTAGGTATATTTATTGAGGCCATTTATTTCAGGAGAGGTCTGTATTGTACTTTGACAAACAAGTTCAGTGTACTCTTTTCAAAAAAATCTAATCACCCTTGTAAATGATTACGTCTGTGCTTTGTTTTATGTTAATATGCCTCCAAATCTGGTAAATTTAAACATTAGTAAAATTTCATACAGTATGTGGTATTTCGAGACAGATGTAGTGTTAGACATTAGAAATTAATAAAAATCATAGTGGCTAGAGATGTACAGTTATATGGTAATCAGAAACTGACACTGGTAGGATTGCCTATGTACTAACAAGATGACTGATACACTGTGGTGTTTTCCAGAAGATATGGAAATATGTGTGCTTGATTATTAATAATCAAAGATGTATATTTATTGGTTCCAAAGACAATCTGGATGGTGATCACAGACCCTATCATAAGATGCTTTACAGCAAAAAATTGGAATTGTGGTGTTTGGAGAGAAAATAAGTTGAAAAATCAGCCACTCTGAGCAGTTCTGGTTGCAGACAGTGCAAAGGAGTGCTGCATACTTTCACCCCTTGTGATTTTTAATGTCTCTAAGTAATGTGCTGCACCCTCCCTATCAAAGAACCAGGAAAATGCATGCTTCTCCACCAGAAATACATGTTTATATTCTGAACCATAAAGAGCTAGTGCTTACTATATACCCACAGTCTTTGCTTTAATTTTTGAACAGCTAGATGGTGTGGCTTGAATATTTAGTATGTAATTACTGTTTCATTTTATTATCATACTGTTAAGTCAAAGATCAAGATTCAGATATATGAGAGAGAGAATGCAATTTTGCTGCATGTCTCAAAAGGCTTACAATCCAAGTAAAAGGGTGCACCTTCCCTGCACTTAACCTACTTCTTTCTTCTGTTGAGGTTGTTAAGAGCCACAGCTGTAATACTAAATGAACTATTTGAAAACTAGTAAGGGTTTTTCTATAGTACTCTACAGTGTACTCCCTGGTATGAAAGTGATGATAACAGAGACTGAGAAAAGTGTCAGTAAACTCAGCCAGGATGAGCAGACCGCAATCTGCAGTGAGCAGACAAAGTTGCTGAATTATTTTTATAAGAATCACAATAAAATGGGGGTTATAAGTAGGATGTAATAGAAGACAATAAAAGAGCTTTTAGAGGAGTTCCTCCACAGTGGAGAAAGTATAAAGATACTTGTTGAACAATGTAACAAGTGGTTTGAAGTATTGATATTAAGACAGATTGGAAGTGAGGGTTTATTTTGAGCAATAAATGAAAAAATTGCAAAGAGCTGTGCAGCTGAAGTCAGGTAGCTTGTGTGTTAAAGAACAGCTATGAATGGCTGCCATGTAGTTGGAGTTGTGGACTAGGGAAATGGTGGGAATGTACATAAGCAACTGAGACATAAAAAAACCTGAATTATGTCAGAAAGTTTAGTGTAAGACTGAAGGGGTTTTCACTTTTTGTTTTGAGAATCATGAAGTTAAATAAATATTTGTGTTGAGAGAACAGTAAATGCTTATATATGTGCACTTTATTAAAAAGGGCTTTGCAACTTTATGAAATTATTAACAACTTCATTTTGTGCAGAAGATCTCGAAGCATAAATTTAAGAGGTAGTTGAAATGAAGTAAAATGGGAGTCCTGGGCTTTGAGATTATATCAGTAGCAGGTACAGAATATAGGAAACTGCCTTGTGAAATAGGAAAATGATCTTTCAAGCTGCGTTGTCAGGTCTGGGATACTTTCAAGGAACTTGTTTCTGTTTATGTGCAAGGGTGCTTTCATATACACTTCTCCTACACCTTCTCATGTAAAGCCATGCCTCAGCCTTCTTAATATTTAGTATTTATCTTCTAATGGCAGATGGGTGATAGATACAAAAAATACACTATTACTATTAGTGTCCTGTGGAGAATATCAGATAATGAATTATTTCTCTTTTTAACAAGCACCAAATATATGAAAATGGCAGCATTTTAGTACTTTCATTATAGCATTTCTGTCTACAGGTCATGCTATTTACATCTGTAACATTTCTTCTTATTGCTTAGCTCTAAAAATGCTAGATAAGACAAATACAATTATATGCCACAGCTTTATTTAAACTGTAATTTATGGAAGATATTACTGAGTTATCATACAGGTTTCTTGTTGAAGTAATATTCAAGCTGATTTTTTTTTTCTGATATTTTTAGCATTAGAATTACTGATACTCTACTCAGTGTTGGAAGTGTGGGAAAAGCAAAACAGCAAAAAATCTGCAAAATACACATTTCCTTAACACATGGTGCCCAGAACAAACACAGGATTGGATGGAGATCCAGTGATTTGTGTTGCCATGGCACCAAGCAGGAATGCAAAGCAAGGTGAAGGCTGCACAGTCCCGTTCTTCCACTTATCTCAAGGAACATTTGACATGACTATGCAGATTTATCTCCTACTCTTCCCCTTCTCTCAAGGACTGTTTTGCAGTAATCTGCGGACCTTATCTCTCATTCTTCCCATTTTGCCACAAAAATAGTGCACACCTTGCACCAAGGAATGTGCTGTGTTGTTACTCAAGAAACAATGGCTTGACCGCAGTCCTACCCACTCACACATACACGCTTGGATAAATACAACCCCTAGTTTGTATCTAACTCGGAGGAATGATAGTCTGATACCAAATTGGAGGGACAGATTGACAGGTTTGTATACTCCACGCGCCTGCCCCCCCTCCCCTGTGAAGGGACACTTTTTGGTAAGATTTGGGTTCTCAGCTACTCGGAGTGATTACCCAGGAATTGTGTGTGATTGCAATTGGGGTTTTTGTGTGTAGTGCTATATAGCCAGACTACAGTGCGTGCATTTATTGTAGGCAGTCTCAAAGATCTGTGGATGTGGCATAAGAATAATCCTGACTGCTTCTCTTAAATGCAACTGGACCTCCAGCATACGGGCTGCTCGTGCATCTGGTGTCAGGTCTATAGTTACAGCCCCAATTGACATACCTATTAAGAGAGAAGTCCAGCTGCCACTAGCTCCTCTAATCTCTGAGAATGGCTAGAATGCAAGGGGATTCATCTCTTACCAAATTAATTCATTACCTTAAATACAACACTCAGTTATTTACATAAATTTAAGACTTAATTTTGCATATTTATATACATGTCCAGGCATACAAATATATATGTAAAATGTTCATTAACATATTTGTATAATAATAGATCAAGACTAACGTATTTAACGCAGAGCAACAGCACAAGGCATATTCTTTGATACTGTAAACTGTCTGACCTTCAGTGGGTCTGACTAAATTTACACTCTCTGGATCATACAGAGCTAATTCAGTCTCCCTCCTGCATGGGCAAGTATTGACATGTAAGTACCTCAGATGGTAATTTAAAGCTTGCTAATGCATTGCTGAGAGCTCCCTTGAATTTCAAAGGTGCTTATATAGATATGAGAAAGAAGAGAAAGTTTTTCACAGTTATCTTCACCACGTTTCTTGCTGAAATGGAAAATATCAAGAAACATTGAGTTTTATTAAAGATTGCCCTGTTTATTACAGGGCATATTCTGACTCTCATGACTTAAAAAAACCCCACAACAAAACACACAAAAAACCCAAACAAAAAAAACCCAAAAAAACAAAACCAGAAAACCAATGTTTTGAAAGGGTTATTTATTTATAGCTTTTGCAAAAATCCATGGTATTGTTTCATTGAATTCAGCTTGTTGGGAATTAATTCTATGGTAGGTATGTTTCCACCATACATTTTGATAATTACAAGTTTATAGGTTTTGTTTCACATATTAGAATTACAAAGAGAGCAATTAAGATGCAAAATAAGGCAAAACGTTGGCTGTATTAATATTAAAGATGAAAAACATGACATTTACTGGGTTCTAATTTAAATGGCAAAACAAGAGAGCACAATAAAGGGCAAAAACTGGTGGTATTCTTGAAATGATCATCTTAAGATGCATAGATGGAAATATATCTTTCTGTAGGAATAGAAATCTCAAAGTAATGTGCTCCTAATTTATTTTAAAATAAACAATTTTTTAAATTGGTGGCACTTCTAAAAATAAAATATAAAAAAATCTTTCCCTTTAAAATAATAGTAATTGTCTAGGGAATTTGTTTGATCAGAGCTGGATGTTTGGGTAGTAAATATTGTGTAGTAAGTAGGTTATTATGATTCTTTGCTTCTATAGTAGTTCTTTCTACTTAAAATCCTCTGATTAACGTATCAGTCTCAGTGCACTTGGAATACACTGTTTCTGAGGGCCTCTCACAGGTCACTCTTCTTGAAATTCAAGACATGTCCCTATGACTCCTATTAGGAACTTCTTTGTGAAGAAAGAAACAGCTATTTCCAGCACTTTCTTCCATGATAAATACAAATGTTTGACTATTCTTGCAGTTCAACTCAGTCCAATAGGCTTTATCCACACGTGAGAGCTTCTTTGTTTAAAACTTGCTCACCAGAGTCTGAGATTTGACTCTGAGAAAATGTGTTGGTGTGGAAGACATCTCTCTTGTTAGAGGGGAGGCTCACTCCACCTTGTGTTGTGTGGCTTTAAGAAGTCTGTAGAGTAGAACAGGTGTGGCTCTTTTAATTGTATTGTACTGAAAGTTAATTCTGAGAGTCAGTGTAATGATATGTTCTTCTTCCTGAACCCTACAACTCTCCACATATAATCTGTGCAGCATTAGGCAGTTTTTAAGACATTGCTCTCTTTAACCTACCTAACTCTGCCTGTAGATCTTTAACATTTTATTTTTTCACCTCTCTGTTTACTGAGGAACCCGAACATGTTAATGTAATCCATGTCCAGAAACCTCTCCAAGTGTTCAGACATGTAAGGGGTCAGGTGATAGCAGCTTGTTACTAATTCTTACTGGGTCATTCTGTAAATCTGGTTCTGCAGCCCCCATAGGCCTCCCAGAGCTCTTACAAATGGTGAGTTAGGAACCTCCAAGAATGCAGCACAGAAATTAAAAAAAACCCTATAGCAAGTAATAGGAGGTAAAAGGAAGTTTCATGCAAATATAGTCAGTCATCAGAACTAATACCCTGAAGTGCTTAGAAAACCTGGTGTGTTAGGAAGATATGTTTTGTCCCTTGCTTGATGGGAGGCAGTGCAGTTGAGGTGTAGTATAGCACAGTGTTACAAAAATCTTTTAGTAGAAAACTTCCAGCCATGTGAATGGGCTTACGGTGGGATAGGCCAAGTGGTAAGAACGCAAGTTTGGGTACTTTAAGACTGTGAGTGCTCAGGACTTTGGGGCATGTACATTTAGACTTGATTTGTTTTTGAATATTTTGCTTTTATGATTTTCTGTTGGCTTAAGCCAAAGTACATAGAAGTTGGATTTAATTTAGAAATGCTTTAGGATTCATTATGCATCTGCAGTCAAGACGATTATGATCTTATTCAAAACACTCAACTACTTGTTTGTAGTATATATATTGATGTGCACATTTGTCATGAGGCCATGTAACTATGCAACTGTTGTCACAAGGAGAATGCATCAAAATATTCCACACAGGTTAATTGATTGCCATGAGCATCTAAGGAGCAGTTCTCACCCATACTTCATTCTTGATGTCCAGGCAGTTTTCACTCTTGGTTTCCATGTTTCTCTCCCTGGCACAGTCTCCAGAAGAGCAGTGCAGTGAGTTTCGTCTTCCTCTCATTTAACGTAACTTTTCTCTGGGGAGACTTGCCTGTGCTGGATTCAAAGGAAACTTGCTTGAATGTCAGGGACACTGGTTAACACTTCTGAATTGAAGGAAAAATTGGTGTAAAAAATAATAGTTTCCAAGTGCTAGAAAAAGGCAAATGGCTATTTTGGTAGATGTGCATGCTTGCCAAAAGATGTTCAACCTGAGAATTTTGTAGTACTTCAAACTACATGATATGAAATAGTACGTTTACATGAAGTTATATTTTTATCTCTAAGCATACTATGTGTTTGGCATCTTTTCAGATGTGTTAATGAAAAATGCATCTGCTCGAACAAAAAGGGAACGTTGCCTAATAAAATTATTGCTCATCATTAATTTTATGGTAAATTATTCCAGTCCAGTTCAGACTGCTTCTGAATGCAATTTTTGTATTTTGGTGTTAAGGAGGGGTGGAATAATGTTTCTGACCAGAGGAAAATCTGATGACCTGACCTCTATAGCTATGTGAAGGGAATGAACCCTGAAGACAGGGAGAGAGCAGTTTAAGGTAAAATGGCAACAGCACAAATGGCTGTAAATTGTCTGTGAATGCACCTAGGTTGGAGATTAAAGATTAATGAGAGGAGAAAAGTTCTTCAGTATCCCTGAGCAATTTGTCCATTAGGCCAGGGATTATCTCAGATCATACTGAAGGATAATACTAAAGCTTCTGAGAAGTTTTAAGGGTAGATGGTCTTTTTTCAGTGTCTCATTTGTAAGGTGGCATCATTGGGTTCTCTGTAGCACAAAATTAGTTATGTTTTCATTTGCTCCCTAATGAAAGCTCACCTTGAAAGCGTCTCAAGCACTGCATCGATTCCAGCTCACCATGACTTGGCTCAGGTTTCTGTCCAGAATTGACACTCATTTTAACCTGTTTTAACTCACCATCATGTTTGGAAACACGTTTAATGTTGTCTCTTCCTAGTCAGGGCAGAAAAGATCTATAAAGTCTATTTGTTTTTACCCTATAAAACACAAAATATTTTAAATCCTTCACTACCTGCAGTGTGAACATACAATGAAGAAATTCAGTTTTCTTTCTTAGGATAAATAGTCTGCAAATTCTATAGTGTATCCTATAGTATTGAATTAACTTTTACCTGACATTTGAGTTTAATCATTTTCACACCTTCCCAGTACATAATTTAGTAAAATGGAAATAAAATGGCTTGCTGGAAAAAGATATCAATAGGCTCTGTTAAACTTAACTGTTCAGAGATATCAAACACAGTATGTAAGCAGTTTCTTCAGTATATCACAGGACAATAGAAAAAATCTTTATCACTCACTATAATAAAGATATATATTTATATAAAATGAAAAATATTTTTCAGTGAAATTTCTCTGAAGTAATTTTGCTTTAAAGCTAGAAAGTTTCTTCATGTTATTATTCTACAGGCTTATTTACTAGGATCATAAAATCATTTCCCTTTTTTTAACAACCACTAGAACTGGGAACTTGAAACTGTAAGTGTAATATGATCTGTTATTCTAAGTTCTGCTAAGAAATGGTAGAGTATGTTTTGGAACAGAGCTGGTGGATTTTTATTTTTTTTAAATACATATAGTCTTGTTCAACAAATATTTATGTATCCCTAGAAAAAAAGAGAGAGAAATTCACATATGTTTGATAATCATAACAAACTGGGGCAAGAAAATAACAATCCAAAGGAAATTCTCATTGAGAATTACACGGAAAATTTTCTCACAAGAGCTAATACAGCAGCAGCAGGTACAGTATTTCAGCACTGCTGTTGGTCTGTAATATTGGATATTGTAGAAATGAACAAAATCAAACAAAGCTCTTCACAGCTGAGTAACTTATGAAACCTGAACTTCTACAACTGCTGCTCTAAATTGTTGCTCTAGCACTTGCTTATTAAAGATTCTGACTTACTGGTATATGATCAAACATCTTTATGCATGAGTGAGAGGTAGGCTTGTGCTATCAGACTCACTATGCTTGAATACATATTAAGTGAACATGACATTCTTTATAATTATTACTGTGTTTGTTTCAGACGTCTAAAAAATGTAGTTAAAATTTGTAAAGGCAAAAGGAAATATGCTTTGATACAAGTAATACAAACATTTTTGTTCAGAATATCAAAAAGTCAAATTTTATTGTCACAAAATGTAATTTCCTCCCCCAAATTAAAAACAAAACAAAACAAAACAAAAACCAACAACAACCAACAAACAAGAAATGCCATCTGCTTTTGTAAAATGGGCTTTAAAATTTTATATCTAATAGGAGTGATTCAAACGCTGTAACAGAGCAACCCTCTCTTTGGTTGCTGAAGATTTATATTGAAGTGGTGCTGATCCATCGTGCCATGGAACTCCTGCAGCACTTGTCCTCAATTTGTGAAGAATTGTTTTGTTACTTTGCCAAAGGAAACAGTCCATAATATTAGCTGGAAACCTGCTCCTCTGACCTGAGGCAGCTGAGTGCAGCCTGGAAAGATTCAAATGGAAAGAGAATGAGAACTTTTAGTTACAAGTAGAGTCCCAGTCTAACAACCAATGTTTGCAAAATGCTATTTTTTTCCTCCCCATTAGAAACTGTAGAGCTGGCGCTGGAGGAAGCAGCTAGGTAACTTCCAAGTTTTCCTGCTGTCTGGATCATATACAGTATGGGCTTTGTATGAGTCTCAGATTACTTAAACCAGTTCACCCAGTAAATCAACGAAGCAACCAAATCCACTCTAAGGCTTCTCCATCATGATAAACGTCAGGAAAAATTCTCATTTTATTACATAGGTTCTCTCATCCTCTCCCTCTGAAAACTTAACGCCCTTTTGAAGTCCTCAGTAGCTGTCAACAGCACTCAAATTTAATAGCAAATCAGCTCATATTTTGTATTTAACAACACCTGACATGGACCTGATGTTGAAGTACATTTTAATTAGGTGATAAAAGATGTTCAGTCTTGTTATTGTCACCCTTTTCTAATATCCTCCTCCTCCAATCAGAAAAGGCCTCCAACCATACCCTTTCCATCTCAGGAACCCCCAGTTGGGATCAGTATTTTGGGAGAAACTGTGTTGGAGCTTTTGTCAGAGTGCGTTATGTCAGCCGGTGCTGGGTTAGATTGTTGCTATAATGATGTATCCATGCCAAAGAAACAAGACCTTTGATTTTAGCCATCATATTAGATCTTATCTTTTCATTTTCTCTTCCTGGTGAATTCCTGCGACCACGTGCTGCTTGCTTTCCTTACTTCTGTTGCACCTCTTTTTATTTGGGACTGGAACTCCTTTTATGTAGGTTTTAGAAACATTTGCAGCTTCAGAAACACAGAAGCAAAAAACCCTATACTTAAGTGTTAGCATAAGTGTGGGGTTTTTTCCATCAAAGGTGTATTATGACATCTCCAGCCTTATGTCAGCAGCTGTAATGCAAAGAGGCTATTTTACTATAAAACCACATCAGAAGTCACTCTAGAGCATCTGTGGTACTCCTGGGACACTTAAAGTTTTTTCAAGAGATGGTACTGGGAGCTGCTGTAATGCTCTAATAGGAATTTAGAGTACAATGCAACAGTTCTCTTGTTGGGCATATGCTCTCCCTGTCATGCTGCGTTGCCTTAAGCAGTGCTTTGTTACTGGCTCTCCAGTCATCTCTGGGTTAGATTTTGATACAGGAGCAAGGGAGCAGGGCTGCAGAAAGCCCAGGAATCTGGCAGAGTGCAAAATATTTTGCAAAGAGAATTTAAAACATCTGCAAGGAACAGCAAAAAGGAATGCTTAATCTGCCAAAATAAATTTAGTTATTTAAATGGCAAATCTTGCAGCTTTCTGTTGTACCTTTCACTTAATCTTTCTGTCCTTGTGTTTATCATTCCTCACTACCTCTTATGCTATATGCCTTTTGAAGCTGAATCTTACTTAGGGGCATGATTTTAGTCATACAAAGAGCAGATATAATAATATGATCTCTTTCAGAAGAACTTTGAAAGATGAAGACTTCTGCCCACACAAAAAAGGAATGCTGAATCATTTTCCTATTTAACACATCTTCATGAGCATTCATCAAACTGTTCATTTAATCTGGAGCCTGAAGCAATGAGAGTTTATGAATGAAACTCCCAGGACCAGGATCTTCCCTACCATATGTCACTGCTTCCCTGAAAAGAGATGGAGGTTGATACATAAAAACCTGTTTATAAAACAAACTAATCCCTTTTAAATTGTGGGAAATAGCAATGGCAGGTTAGGTCATAGGATATTTTTTTCTGTTTAGGAAGGACCTTTAAAATAAGCATATATAAAAAAATGTATATATACAGACACACAAATATATGTGAGTAGGTATATGTATGCTATCATTAACTATTATAAAGTAAATAGGAAAATTTTGTAGAAAGAATCTTTGTATTTTAACCTCAATTCCTGAACTAAAGAAAAGTTTTATAAAGCACAAATAGAAATGAGGCTTATCCATATTGTTACCTCTCTGTATTTTTCTCATCGTGATTTAGTTATTTTATATTTCTAAAGAGCCTTTTAGGTTACTAACAAATAGATAGATGATAGTCATGGTAGTTTCTGTCAGTGGGAAAAATAAATACTTAAATAACTGAAAAATGTTCCTGTGTGAGAAAGAGATTCGGTCTCAGTTTGGCTGTAGACTGTCAGCTCTTAACATTTTGGGGTCACGCAAAATATGTTCCTGAACTTGTTAAAAGATTTGAATGGATTTATTTTCTTATTTTATGAATATCAACAATTTAACTATGCTGAATACTTCAGATCAGAACTGAGATAAAAATTCCTGATCAGCACCTACAAATGAGATCATCTTGCAGGTATTTTTGTGGGATTTGAGTTTAACGTCATGTTTGTATTAGACCCCAGAAATTCAATGAGTAAGATTACTTATTTTGGTCCAGTTGTCATGAAGAGATTTTGTGTGAGAGGTATGTATGTATACACACGCACACTCTGCCCCTCCATATCCTTAAGTCAAATGGAGGAAGAAACTGAAAAAAATCAGGATAGATCCAGATGCAGTGATGTACTAATCTCCCATGCCCTGTTTCAATATGCTTTTTCTTCTCTTTGTCCTATGGTTTTCTGAATTTCAACTTTGTAAGTGAACAGCCTTCTCCCAGTTTCAATCCAGCTATGAATCTAAATCCGTACTTCTGTAAGAAGTTTGTACCAGTAGTGCCTTATGATGAATTATTAATAGTATCATGCTAATGAGTTTAGTCTTGGAAACCTGATGTAAAGCATGTTAGACCCATTTAGGTTTTGAATAAAGTTGTTTTCAGGTGTTTTGACTAGCACAGGCTCAAATCATGTTTTGACTGTCTAATCTACCAAGTAATATTGCAGCATGAAAAGAAGGTTATGTTGTATTGCCAATTCATGTGGTCGCAGTGGAATTATCTTTTATTCATTTTTACTTGGTTTTATCTCCTTAATAGCAGTTTGAGGATAATTCTTCTCAAGTATTAGCTTTTTTTTCCTTCCCCTTAGGCAAGCAGTGATTTGTCTGTATTTTTTCAACAGAGCTTTATTTGACCTAGTTTTTTCTAGATCTAAAAGATGGAGAATACCTTGAGAACAGATTGTTTTCAGACGTTTGTCTTTCATAGTATTGCTATTACAGTAATGGAGAGCACAGCTTCAGATTATGTGTTAACAGCAGCTCTGCTGACAAGAAGTATATATAAAGCTAAAGCATAGGCGTGGCAAGAATGGAAATGGCTGAGCAAAAAGCATTATAATCAGTGATGAGTAACTTGTAAAGATGCATGCTATCGGTTGACAAGGGTTTCTGCTCTGAATGGTGCTGGGAGAGACTATAATTTGGTGCCTTTTACCCTGTAGCAATGTGAGTCAATTCCCTCAAGGCCTGCTTTAGGGCAGAAAGTAGGTAAAACAAATTTGTTGTAGTCAACAGGTTGATCTTACTTGCACAGACTTTTTTTCTTCTCAGTAAAGAAAAATTAGCAGTCAATGTCTAGCTGCTGTATGCTTCTAAAACTTCCGTTCATAGCAGGAAGCTAGCAGAAGAGTTTTGGAAAGAAACACATCTAAAATCCATCACAACCCCTCAAAAGTTGGTGTCTGTGTACTCACATGGAGTATAAATCAGGATATTAAATGGTCTACAGTTGTGTTTAAGGAATTGCTTATGGTATAAGGCAGGGCAAATAGCTAGTAATTAGATCTGTTGGCTACATTAAAATTGGCCATAATAGTATATACCATATAGTTATCAGTTATTGATATCAGATAAGGTGAGGAGTAATCTAATTGGGAGATATGTCTGGGTTCTCAGGCTACTTCAATGACAGCCATAATATTCAGACCAAATATAGGGGTGTGATTTAAGGAATACATTTAATTTTAAAAGATATGTAAATTCAGAGTAATTTCAATATTTTCACAGCTTCAGACAGATGTGAAGACCAACCTAATCTAGCCTGAATTCTGTGTAATTGGTTTATTCAAAACCAAGTAAAGATACCTTTGTTTCTTTCAAAAACTGTCAGCTTAAAGGGATTTTTCAGAAAACACACAGAGAAGTCTCTCCGAACAGAAAAGTTTAAATGCAAGCTTGTGCTGTGTAAGGTCATTTTTAATTCCTAGTTGGCTTGAAAGACACTGAATGTCAAACAGTGCTAGGAAAACCCTCATATGTAATTAAAGGCTTAGATTGGCTGGAAAGACTCAAGTGGTGGTTTTTACTGCCAAAGAGAATAATTTAATTACTGTCCATATGCCCCGTTGGGCCTGACTGAAGCCCCACGTTGCCTGAATAGACGTGATGAGTGGAAGTGTTTCTACAAACTCACTTTCACAGTGATACACCACAGAGACACTTCTGATTCATCTCGTTGAGGCATTAATGATCCAATAACTCAAAATTTATCTTTAATTATTTGCTTTGGATCACACTGAGCTTCTCCAAAGCTTTTTTTTTGACCAAGTAAAAGTTTCTCATATAACAGAAATCTTGTAAAGTACTTCTGTCTGCCTATATTGTTACAGATTTCCAACCAATGTTTAGATGTTTTCTTTCTCAACATATATTAATGAGTATTTTGTTATTCCTATTATACAGGTAGGGAACTGAGGTTCAGGAAACC
Organism: Athene cunicularia; assembly: GCF_003259725.1. Classification (NCBI taxonomy): domain Eukaryota; kingdom Metazoa; phylum Chordata; class Aves; order Strigiformes; family Strigidae; genus Athene; species Athene cunicularia. Next base: position 13,989,759 of record NW_020799117.1, on the reverse strand, counting down.
CTGCAATTTGTGTGGGGTCACAGAAAAGAGAGGTGAAGTGAAGGCTTTGACAGGTCATCACAAACCTGTCCAATTTGTGTCTCCAAGAATCACTGTACATCTTTCATTCCAGCTGTGGAAGCATCAGCACTCTTTAGATTTGAGGGAATAGTAGCTTTCTAGCTGATTTTAAAAATAGATTGTTATTTTTATTTATTACTTTTTAATACGGCAAACAAAGGACTGTTAGGAATACTGTTCATTAAGCTTCAAAGTGCCATCTGTAACAGGTAGATACTTTATAATACAACTTCGGAGAGCGCAAGAGAAACTTGTCATGAGAGTAACAGTAGGTTAGTCTGGAACAATTCACATGACAAACTATAGCAGTGTTTGATTAAATCTTAATATATGAACATAAAGATTTTCAATTTAGCATTTCTAATATGAAGAACAACTTTGAAAGTAGACTCTTTTTTGCTGCTGTATTGTACTGGCCAAGAAAGATTATGCTGGGAATGCTAGCAAATACAAATGAAGATGTGCAATGTTGTTAGCATTATTGGTATCATGACCTCTGAAACAATTCAAACTTAATCCAAATAAAAATAAAGAACAGCAAGTGTGGTAAGACATGTCTCTCTTTACTGAATGATTGAAGTTTTCTTTTCTGCCTTTGGGTACAAGTATTGATTATTACTTTTCTTCTGCCTTTAGTAATAGGCCACTACTTTTCTGCACTCGTATTTTTGTGTGTTATAGTTTATCACCTATTCATTGCAAAATTCACACCACAAATCTAAAAGCCAAAAACCCCTCCTTGTATTTCCGTGCTTAAAGCCATCACATTAACGCCTGAAAAATAATTTGGAGCTTTCTGAAGGAAAAAAATAATGTTTTCCATTGTTATTAATGTGATTAAAAATAAAACAAAAAGGGGAAAAGAGCATTATGTTTTCTTAAGTTCTAGGGGTTAATGGTATAACTGATTTTTCTGTTGCAGGGATGGTGCTGGTGTGAAATTACTTATTCATTTGCAGTAACAAATTCTGAAAGTGCCTTTTCTGATTACCCTTGGGAAATCTTAGGATGCTCATCTTTGGGAAGTGATAAATGCAACTGAGTATCATAAGAGAAATCCTAGATAAAGAAATGAGTAGTTGCAGTGATTGTACTGGATCACTGTCTGTTTTGCTTTAGTCTAAACCAGAATGATCCCAAGGAGAGACAAGACCAGAAAATCAGCAATTTTTACATCACAGGGACATTGTAGGTTTTTTTTACTTGCCCAAGTTCAAATTTTGCAGCTTGCAATAATGCAGGCTAACGTGTAAAAGAAATAGTCTAGAATGAGTCTTATTAGTCACACACTAGACCACTGCATAACACTATGTTTGTGAACAGACACCATTAACTGGTGTATGGCATGTCTGTTCTGACCAGCCAGGTGTTTGACAAATAGGAAACATCCCTTGCCCTTACCTAATATTTGCTGTCATTTACAATTTTCCAACTTTTTATATTAAACAAACTGAAATTAAAAAGTTCCTTAACCACTAACATTTTATTCATGACTTCGTAAGACCATAAGTCCATAGGGCTGCTTTTAGCAAAAATATGTGCATAAATATATTACTTCCCAAATACTGAGTGTGCATTTGTGCAGAAAAATACATGACACAAGAGAAACAGCTTTGATGGCTGTCAGTGCTTTTTGGTTCCATATGCTGAGCCTTTTTACTTCATCAAATGATACAAACAGGATGTCCTGGGTAAATAAAAGGGTGAATGTGCAGTGTTATATCCTTTAAGAGATTGCATTTCAGCAAGAAGTTTAATATCCACAACCCTCAAGAGAATAGTTAGGGACCCTCCCACCTTTTGTCTATTGGACAGAGAAATAGTGTACAGCTGCAAAATCTGAAGTCAAGACAAAGTTGGGTCTTGAATGAGGAACCGTGTGTACACACACAGAATAAGCATCTCTGCTTACCTTTCTTACAACTAAGGATGTGATCAGAAACAACAGAGGCAAGAACAAGTAAGTACAGCACCTCAGGTGATACCCTGGCTTCACAGCAGTGCTATGGAAACGCAGGCTTTTAAATGCTGGTTTTCTGTTCTTGTCACTAATAAGCAACTTCCCTGTTATAAATGTTTTGATTGACTTGTAGGTCATATTAGTGCTTGCTTATGGCATTATATTGGGAGCTCATAATTGAGTTGCAGACATTCCTCCTTCCCACTGAAGAATATTGCTTCACTGCTTCCCAGCAATGAGCATCTACTGAATAGCAGAAAATTGTCCTAATAATATTTAAATCAATGCTGTTGTGCTTTGCAGTACAGCATTCATCCCACCACTATTCTTTGGCTACCAGGGTCATCGGTGGTTCTGGAATGATGCTTTTACCCATTTCATCTACTACAAGATTTCAAACTGGATTAATTTTAATATGAAACTTACTATTTTACTCAATAATATCAGCCACTTAATTCCACATGTATTCTGCCATAGTTTTGCAGAGATTAGAAGAAAATTATGAAATGGTGATGTTTTGCATATATAAGAAGTGCCTGAAGTAAATTTTATGTACAAAACCAACCTGAGATTCATAGAAAACTTGGGCAGAGTATACAGCACATACCTCCTGTTCTTAATTCTCTTGTCTTTCACCTGTTGTCTAGCTTAGGTACCCTTAGCCTTGGGTATTGAGCATCTGGCTTAGGTGTTCATCCAAAAAAAAAAATCAATCCTAGAAATATCTTTGAATCCAGTAAATGTAGAAAAGAAGGTGAAATGGAGATATGGGAATATTTATTTCTGAGCTGGTGTGTGAGATAAAATCAGAACTCAGATTTCTGTACTGAATACTATTCATGCAAAGCTTAAGGGTTTTATTTTCAATTTTTAAAATTCATTTTAATTTTTGTGAAGAAATAGAAGATAGCATTCCTCTGTTCAGTTGCTTTATTGTTTGAGGTAGCAGTGTAGTAGCCTTCACTGAAAAGTCTTGTAGGGATGGTTAGAGAGCAGATGAAGAGGTTGAAGATGAATAATACTGTGACCATCAAACAGCACTTTAAATCCAAGCATGTGTGTTCTTCGGAAAAGTCAAAATCTGAAGTGAATTATAACTAGTAGTATACTCAAGATCTTGACTATTTACCTTAACATTTAAATTTGTACTTTTGCACTTCAAAATAAATTGTAAATGTGGCCCTTCCCAGCAAACTCTGTTCTTACTGTATAACATCTTTATGTTACTTCACAAACAAGAACTGGTCACCTACTATCAGAAGCTACTTGAGTCTCTAGTGAAGTTCAAATATTAAATTTAATTCAATCTGGATGTTTTATGTTTACTCTTGTAACTTGCAGATACTGATCGGTAATATCATTAATTTTAAGAATTTAATTTTGAATCCATCTATTTTAAAAATAAGCATAAACAGAAGTTAGTATTCAAAATTCCCTTTTCATTTTTAGGAGAGCACAACATTTCAAACTCTGACATCCTTATTCTTTGGGAATCTTGTGAACAGATCTTTCAAGCACTATTAACTGAGCAAAAAATAGACATTTTGGCAGTGCTAGGCGGGGGACATAACAAAATCTGTAACAGATCCAGTGACATGGAATTTTCAAAGTGATCTTTGATTAAGAGGTTAATAGGATTTATGAACCATACCCTTTTAAATTCTTGTAACAATTCCCATCGTAATTACCACAGATGTGTCACAGAAGGTTAAGGGTTTAATTTAGTTTGTGTGAGTATCCAAAAGTTTACAAGCTTTTCCAGGGCATACATGCATCTTTTGAAATGGTGGACTTAGAATCTTGAGGAATGTTTCTGTAGAGATTTCTGGCACTTCTACCTTGGGTCGGTGTTTCTGTCTTACCCCAACTGTAGCCCTTCCATTCCTGCCTGGGGTTTTAAAGTACAAAGGAAGGTATGTTTGACCAAAAAACCTGAAACCAAACCAAAAATCATAACGCACACCAAAACCGAACAGAATCAAAACATTCAGAATACCTGAAAAAAAATCTTTAGAATCCTAAATCAAAGTAATTGAGATTTGTCTGTGAAAGAAACATACACAGAGAGCTCTCCTTTATTCGCATGGATAATGCAGCATTTGTACATAGTTAGGTATAAAATATACTACAGTTTAATTCTATGGCTTTCCATGTCCGGTGCTTTAACAATGTGGAGTGTTTTGTATTGTGTAATTTATTTCTCATGAGAGCCATAGTTTTAAGTGGATATAAGATGTAGTTTCTGGCAAAATATTTATATTCTGGCTTCTTGATGGAAATATGTAAATGCTAGGTAATAAATTATTGCTCAGAATCCTGCCTCTTCTAAAGCATCAGACTGCAGCACTTTATCAAATGCAAACGGACGAAGTAGACACTGTAAATTGATTGGCTTTGGAGTGCCTCAGGGGAGAGAGAGGGAAGATTGCTTACTGACGGGGAAAAAAGTTAACTTGCATTCAGAGAAGATTCTCTGTATTGATCAGTGGCTTGTTACACTGTGAGAGAAGTGAGTGGTTTGAACTGGGGATGGTAGATCAAGGCAGTCAGCCAGGCCTCTAATAAATAGCTTTCCTAAATGTTGCTTGGTAAATGACTTTGAATCTCTGTAAATGATTCCGTTCATATCCAGACTATCAGGAAAATATACTTTTACGTTCTCAGATGTGTTCTAAAGACATAAAAGCTAAGGGTATCAAAAAATGAAGATTAAAAATCCATGCTACCCTTGGCCATGATATATACATTTGCTAAGAAAAAGTAGATCATTATTTATGTTTTTTTCCATAAGCTACTTGCAATAAGGATGCTCAGAACTTCAATTCTTTCTGTCAGGAGCTACTTCAAAACACTTATGTTATATATTGGACAACTTGAGTGTACTGGTCACATTTCAAGATATCAGATCTTATATAGGTGTAGTCGTTTTTCTTGTAGATATTTGTAAGTTGTAAAAATGAGATAGTAGTTTTCATTTAAGTACCTCAGGAAAAAATGAATGCCTGTGGAGATAAGGGAGAAGGGTGCTGCTTAGAGACAGCTGGGAGGTGTTACTAGAGCTCAGGGAAAGGACGTGCAGAATAAATGTAAAAACCCCTCTGTTTTCTGAAACTGTAAGGTAAACTGCAAGTTTTGGAGAGACAGTGTGGAAATTGCCTGAAAAAGAACACCAAAGGAACAAACCTATATTATTTAGTTTTCAACGCAAACCACTAAAGGATCAACCATCCCTAAAGTGAGTAACTATCTGTTCTGCAACAGTGGTTTTCTGTAACATTTATATCTTGCTCAAGGCTAATCAGGGGAGGCTTATAAATTGTTGAACTCACTTTATAGCACATTTAGAGCTCATTTCACAGCAGTTTAAAGGGCTGCAATGAAGCTAATAGCCTTCTGCATTCCTGAAGTTTGTGATTTAAAAAATGATATAACATTTATAACATTTTAGAGTTATTTCCAAAAATAACATGGTAAATCTAATCATTATATAATCAGTACATGATAAAAATCCCAGTGCTGTTAAGGCCTATTTTCAAGTGTTTTTCATCATGCTGTCCAATGTTTGATATATTTGGCAGGGCGATTCAGGCAAAATAACCACATGAGAAATACAACAGAACAAAATGTTTATCAGACCTAAAATTCTGATCAGGGGAGAAAGAACTTTACAGATTTGTGACAGTTGCCCTTCCCTTTTGTGAAGCTGATAGATTGGAGGAGGTCATAGATTATTTTATTTCAGCAGCCACCTAAAAGCAGGAGCAATTAACCTGAAGAGACTGCTCCTTGCTCTGTACCCATGTTTAATATAACTTGTTAGAAATTCTTGTATTGAATTATGAGCACCATTTAGAAATGAGAAGTGCTGAACACTACAGTAATCAAGTCACTTATAAAACAGTCACACAATAGGAGGAGATGGAAATAAAGTTGGCTTAGGTCCTTCACATAATTTAGTTGCAAATTCCCATTGGTAAAACTGAGGAAAATCTCATTTACTGATGTAAAACATTTTTATTGAAGAAGCAGCAGTTGCATCCATGATGATATTATTTATGTTCTATCAGGTATTAACCATTATCCATTTATCCAATTGTCAATGACAAGATCACTGCATGTAAGTGATGACCTCAATAACAAGAACGTTAACAAACCAATCCTCTCCCTTTTTTTTTTTTTTTTTTTTTTTTTTTCAGGAGCAAACCAAGTCCAGGAGCCTGTACATTCAGTGCTACTACAGAAGATCCCGCTGGGTTTTTATTGATTGGGCTAATCAGTTTTTACCTTGCTCAACCTATCTGTGCTTATAATACATTCCCAGCTCAGATTTGCTGAGATCTGGCCAGTTGCCACGGATTCTCAGTTCAGGACCTCAGATACCTAAAGTTCTTGATAAAGGAACGGTATCTGTAATTTTCCTTAATTACCAAGTCAGTTAATGCAGTTATATATTCTCCCAAACCACCATGAGGTGCATGAAGGTAAAGGGTTTAAATAGAGGCCCTTTTAATGATAAGATCCAATGACATAATGCCAACCAGAATGTCTGCTAGCTCTCTTCATTCACCTTGAAAATTTAAGAGCTTGCTGATTTCTGGATTGTGATTACTGTTGATTCACTTTGTCCTACCATGTATACGTGTATGCATTCTTTTTCTTGATGACAAGAATTAGCGATTGTTTGTTAAGTATTTTTAATTCTATGTTACAATCTTTTAGTCCTACATCTATCAAAGGCTGAAATTTCTGCATTCTCAGTACTGCTTATTCATTAATCCTCAAGGACTGAGTTGGGAACTACACAGTAGGAACCTTGAGGATATCAAGGATATAAATCAAAGCTGGTAGTTAATGGTCACTGAGTCAAGATACCGTATTTAACATAAATATTGGCTTGATAATTTTGTGCATAAGCCGGGACTTACTAATATCTGTAGCTGCATTTCTTATTTTTTATGCAATGACTTGATGTGAGAACGGGGATTTGTTTATGGCCTCAGTGATTTGTTTACAATCTAAGTGGCAATGTGCCTAATAAGGTAGTGCTGGGTTTTATTGAATAAATATATTGAATAATAATGGGACAGTAAATACTGCAGTTGTCCATGTCTGCACTTGTTTCCTTCTGCTATGGAGGATATTAGGGTTTGTAATCAGGTGCATGTCCTAAACTGTAAATGGGAATTTTACATCCTAACAAAACTGTCGAGTCTGCGAGTATTCGAAACACCTTTTGTCTTCAGCATGCCATCAGAGCTACTTCTCATTTCAACAGGTCCACTGTAGTTAATTGTATCATACTGTTACTAAATATGCATGAATTTATAGTAAATTATTCCACGTACAAAAAGACATCTGTTAATTCACTGCTTGCAGTATATTAGACTAATACATGTAAACTGCTTTGAGTAATAAATTACAAGATTAGGGCTTTTAATGTTTAGGGATATCATTAGGCATTGTATGCTGGAGGTAGATTTGACAAATGCTCTTTGCTAATGGAGTATATTTAAAGAAAAATCTGCATGAATTAATTTTAATTACTGTCATATTAAAGGATATCAAACCAACTGATGTCAAAGGTGTACCAGTGCTTTTGATTCAGTGTTACCACGTGTGTATGATTAGAGAACCCTGTTTACATAAATATTTATTCAAATAAACAAACATGCAGACTTTCCTTTGAAATTGCAGCCATGCCATGGCCTGAATTTTTCAGGCTTTTATACCTTTTGGAGCTTTGTACTGCAGCTTAGGTATTTAAACATGAAGAAGCAGCAACCAGTTGGGATCACTGAAGCGACTGTATGATAAATAGAATGTGAACTCACAGGCTGAAGGCATGACAAATCTAGCTGTTACCTGTGGTTGGGAAGGGAAAATATTCTGTCTGGCTTTTTGTTTTGTAAAGAGTAAAGGGAAATTTCAGCATGGCACAAGCAGTTGTGTCTCAGGATCTGTCTGCTGTGTAAGATACTGTTCTCTATCTATTATTTTGTTTTGTAATTTACCACCAAGATTACCATTTTTAGTAAGACAAAGGTAGAAGAGGGAATGGAGAACTTCAGACAACCTTATGTGCAATATTTCATAAACACTGTCAGCTACTAACTGCAAATATGGAAGGAAAATGACAGCAATGGAATAGCATGTTAGATTAGATTTTGTGCAGCTCAGAGAAGCTCTGAAGAGCTATTGCAAAACAGGAGCAGCTTCCTGGCAACAACTTGCCTTTTCAAAGGAAGAACGTGAAGGAAATCTGTGATCCATGCACCTACTTAATGGACTGCCATCCATAATGCCGTCTTTCATCTCTGTCTTGCAAAGCTGAACACAGAGACCATTTCTTATACCAACAAATATAGTTTGCTATACAAATAACTGGTTTTATTTCTTCTGTTTGTTAATTTTCTCTTTTTAAAAGCTCCTGTTAATGAGCCTTGCCTAAGCTGTATGCTGTAGTGGTACTCTGAAGTTAGGGAAAAAACGATTTGCCTTTATCTTATGAAACAGCAGGCTGATCTGTGGCTTAATGATCCAGCAGAACAGAGAGGTTAGTAAGGGCCATGATCACCAGTGGTTCTGGAGGAATTTGTGACTCAACTCAGCCAAAGCACACTGTGAAGTAGAAGCTCCACTGACATTTGAAACGACGCTGTAGACACTCCCTCACTTCTGGGCGGTGAGTGCACAGGTCAGTTACCTGCCCTTTCATGCCCCATTCCTCCTGCTCTGGCAGGGCCTGGAGTAGGTAGCAGCACAGACCTGGCTGGTTTTTTTTTGTTGTTTTTTTTAAAAAACATTTTTGATTTGCCACTCTGTGTGTTTTGAATGTGCCCTGACTTCTGTGGAAAAAATAGAATGGCATTTAATGACTGGTGTGTACTTATGATTTTCAATGGATGAATGGTGAAGCTATATGGAGATGTCCTAAAATGGATTTTAGCATTCCTGCTTTTTAAAAATTTTTTTTAAGATATCTAATGTGTTTCTTCTTAAACTCTATTTTATGCCTTTTCTGTCTTCCTGAAGTTGGAAAATGTCTGGGCTCAGATGCATACAAATAGGCATTAGCAAGTGTCTGGCTCTGAAAACTTCAGCATCTACCGAGGCAGAAAAAGCTCCAACTCTGCTGTATTAACTGTTATACATGAATAGTCCCATCATAGTGCAGTAGGGAATAGTGACATATACACAAAAACTATTACAGCCCATCATTCACTTTCCGGTAGAATAATTCATAAACATTCATAAAAGTTTAGCTATGCCAAGTGGCAAACTTCCCATCCTGCTACCCTGAAGAGCCTAAGATTTTTCATTTTACAATGTAAACATTTTATTATGACACTTTTTGATTAGAATCACATAAATCTCTCAGCAGTGAATTCATTGAATGTATTTCTTGCTAAGAATGTAGCTGCAAGTAAGCATCTTCTGATTTTCTCTGTATGTAATTTACTTAGGGAAGGTAGCAGAACAACAATAACGCCACAGAAATATTGGATCAAAAATTATACAGAGAAGAGTATTTTCAAGGGGAAAGACAGCATAACACAAAAGGAGTAAATAAAGGCTTATTTGCTGCGTGTTGTTTGCAAAATGTTTTGAACATTTTATTGAATATTTCTTCTGTGTGAATTATGCATGCATTCCAGTGCCTCTGGGAAGATGGAAAACACTATATATGACAAATGGAATACATGACCTCCTGATGGTTTCTAAGATATTGCTTGAAATGAAAAAATGAACGATTTCATATCTACCAAGGATTATTTTATTCCCTTTCAACATGGGTAAGCAACAATATTGCAGTGAAGGGAAGATTTCTGAATTTTTTTCTCTTACTGGAGCTTGCTGCATGGTATTGCAGGGAGATATTGCATATCAGTGCACTGAAATTGAGTTTCTGTAGGCTCAAAAATATATTTCCAGTAAGGTTCAACTGAAAGCAAAGTGTGTCTTAATATTTTTAATAATTCCAGTGAAGTCTGGTAACTCTTTAAACCTTTATGTGTCCAACACCTGACTGATGCTGGGTTCAAACAATGAAATCCTTCCAGTGGACCAACTAGACTTGCCCTTTTGAGACAAGCAAAAGCTTTTACCATGTGAGTAAGTAGCCAAGGCTGCTGCAGAGGTGGCTTTTCAAATGTGGTTGTCTTAGTCTGTTCTCACTGCTTTTTGGATCATGCCTTCTTACAGCTTTTCCATGTTAGATCTGAGTTTGGGGCATAAATATCAATGGTGTATTTTTTCCTCTTCATACTTAGAAGAAAATGTTTCAGTTTCTAAATGTAGTCTTAGGTGCAGCTTCATACAAACCTTTTCAGAAATGTAGTAAGATTTGCCTTATAACTAGTTAGATTTGTTTTCTCCAGCACACTGATTAAAATACTGATTTAAAACTGCTGCTCTAAAGGCTTGAATCCTCGTCCTAATTTTCAGCCTGGTAATCCATGGGCAATTCACATTGTCCCTTTGCCAACTTTGTCCTTTATTGTAGAAGCTCTTCTTTACAGAGTTTAGAGGGTATTAATCTATTAAAAGCAAGCAAAGTCTTTCCTAACCCATTCTAAACCAACTAGGGTAAATCTCATTTCCTGCTACATGTTTGTTTTATCAATTATTCAAGTGGCCTTGTTTTGGCATCTGACCTTTTTGAATTAATGTTATTAGGCATGTCTCACTACGATGGTATTCTGGGTAGAAAAATAGGAGTGGGGTTTTTTTAAACCCCTCAGTATACCTTTATGTATCTATATATTGCTCTTCATGATGTACAGATCTTTATCCTGCATGGCATCAGGAGCTCATGGTCATTCTCTAATACGCAACTAGAATAAATTTTTCCCTTCCTTGGTCTTGTTCAGACAGGAAACTCCCAGAATACAGCAGAAGTTGTTTCTAGTTGACTGCAGCTGATCGAATTGTACTGTTAAATTGTATCTTATTTCTGTTCAATGAAATAGCTCAATCTTTTTCATATTGCTGTACACCATAACTTTATAGCATCAGTAAATGTCATCGAGATCTTCCTGTGATAGGGATGTAGTCTTTAATGAAATACTGATTTTTAAAACTTATGCTTTGAGTATTTTTTTTAGTTGCTTTTGTCATATCTGGAGAAATACATGAGGGCATAAGCATCTATATATTACACAGAGGCTTTTTTTAAACCTGTTACACTGTTAAAAATACACTCTCAGGAGTAAAAAGCCAAATATGTGAATGAATACAGTACTGAGGAATGAAGCTTCTGACAGAGAATGTAGTAATTATTGTACTGAAGTATCTTAGTACCTGTTCAATGGTTCCTGAAGCAGAAATTGAATATTTGCTGGCATCTTTTAGATGACATGATATACTGCAAAGGTACCTTCAGTAGGCAAAGACTATATCTGTCTTGGGACAAAAAATGCTGTACAAATTTTGACTATAAGCAGTATTGGAGTTTGGTTTTCATAATTAGCTTAAACAGTTTTGTCTTTGCATTTTGTCAGAGGTCTTTACTGGTGCTAAACTGTTAATTTTCCTCTGCCAATGTATTACACTTCTCATCTTAAACTCTTATACTGTAATTAAGTTCCTTACAGTTATCTCTATTATTAATAAAATTTAGGTAACAATCTGGCAATGTTTTCCTGAATAAAACCAGTCATTCTGTCTACTGTTTATTTTATCTCCTGTACAAGTTTTCAATTTTCACTAAAACTCTTGCAGTTTGTTTTGTCTTAATTTTGTGCTTTCTCATTTGTTTATAGGTGTATTTTTGATGTTGTTTCTATTATAAAACAGAAAATGTCCTTGTAAAAGGATAATTTACTTGGTGTGATGTCAAAGATGACATCTTGGCTCTATTGAGGTCTATCAAGGGAAAGTGCCTACTGCCTTCAGTGACTATGGGATTTTGCCCTAATTGAATAAGATCCTTTGGATATGAACCACTATTACATTTTCATTGATGCTGTCTCATGTTATTGTTCTCCCCAATGCAATTTTGTATCAATAGGGCAATTATAAATATATGGTTTTGATTAACTTTCAAAATGAAAAGCTTTAGTTATCTTTTCATGCATTTTTCAACTGATTCCTCTTGCTCATTCTGCTTACTTTTATTCTCTAATATCTTTTCATTTCTTTGTGACATTTTAAAGTTGATCTGAACTAGAAAGGAAATGCAGAATTCTATTGCAAAGTTCTATGCAGCATTCTACTGCTGTCTATTCCTTTTTTCCAACACCTTGAAAACTAAATAAATTATTGAAAACTAAATAAATCTGTGGGCCCTTGTATAAAAGGAATGTGCTTTCACCTCACTACAAATCAGGAATACTGGTAACATATATTTAAAGCATGTCTGTAACACTTTGGAAGTTATGCTGGGATACTTTAACATGTGGAACAGTTTCTCTGTTAGCTGTAGTTCCATTCTGCAGGTGTCAGCCCTAACTGTGTCTCTGAATTGCCCATTAAACTCCCCTAATAGGAAAATTTGCAGCTTTCAGCTGCTTCTGTATATGCATAATGCAGAAAGAAATCAGATATCTCTTGTGCCCTGTGGCTCAGAGACTATTCCATTCAAATAATAACCACTGAAGTAGGTGACAAGTTTATTAAATAACTTATTAATGATGGAATATTTTATAGACATATGATACAGATTATTTGACAGAGCCAACCGTCATTCTGAAATAATATATCTTTGTTATTTATTGAGAGGTAGAAAGAATGTTTTCTGTTGTGTCTGGATCTTCCACAGTCATATACTTGCAGGTTTGCATATACATGCACGTATTTAAGAATGTCTGCATACTTTGCTTCTCCTTTTAACTAGAAATAATTTTTAACTGGCACACTGACTAGTCTTCCACCATCAGTAGTAAGACATAGTTCAGTATTGGATCTGAAGTTTGCCATTATTGCTCAGTTTTGACTTAAAGCTATTTGTTTTGGGCTATCTGTGGAGTTATTAATCCATAGGAGGTAGATCACAATTATAGGTCTCCTGAATACAGTTCTGGTATGACCAAAAATATGAATCAGACATTCAGTCCCATTAAAAAGGTCTCTCGCCAATGTAGTGATTGAAACCAAGGTCTGTTTTTAATGTAATAGAAACTTTAAAAGTCTCACACGCATTATAGAACTATAGACAAAGGTTATTTTCTGTTTACCTTGTGAACTCAGGTTTTCAGGAATTTGATTGCAGTTAGTATTTTTTAGTGTGGAGCTAATGAATACCTACCCTGAACCCAGGAAGGAACCAATGCGGTAAGTGAGGACAATTGAGAGCCAGAAGTCTTAATATCCACCTCTTCTAACTGTTATCATAATGGTGACTGGAGTAAGAGGAAAGGCAAGAAAATAAGAAATACATGAAGAGCCAAGAGATGATGTAAATGTGAAGGAAACATGGAAAATAAACTAGGAGAACAGGAAGAGAGAAATAAAATTTGATATGTATTATGGGAAGTTTGGTTTGCTGCTGTGGGGATTTTTCTGTGCTTGAAGAAATTGTACTGGGAGGTATTTATGCTCAGTGGCATCTGCAGTTACCTACATTCAGTCTACACTAGATTGAGATGAAGTTGTTTAGATTCTTCAGTTTAAGCTCCCTAAAATGGTTTGTTGCATTCTATAAGGATTGGTTTTATTTCAGTTAAGACATAGGAATAAGAACTCTGTGGGAGAAATTCTTGAGATATTTCCAGTAGAAAAATTTATTTTAAGAGGCTTTGGTCAAAATAACAAAGTTGAAAAAGTCTAGGAATGGGTATGAACTTTTACTAAGCCTCTGAACAACCTTTAGCAAAATGGAATCTAGTTTTCTGTTATTATTGTGACTTGGGACTCCAGATTGGGGGTCAGGGATTTATTTTCTTGGCACTATTTCTCTGTACATCCGTTGATAGACAGCTTCAGTGTAATAGCTACAGATTTCAGGAGTAGGATCAATCAAGGGCAAAGGACGTTGGGGTATAAAGTGTGATTAAACAAATACAAGAAAAGGAGGAGAAAGTTCAGCTCAATGTGATTTGTGCAGCACTTAGTTCTCTTACTGCTCTATGGTGTTTAGCTCTAACTTCTCTGAGTTTAGCACAACTCTATCTGTGAATCTGCGATACTGAATTGATTTTTAGAAAATATCAAATCCTTTTACTGGAAGTGTTGTTACAGTCAGAAGCCTCTAATATGTGCTGCTTGGCTGAAAATTTCTTATTGATGATCTTGCAAGAAAGTTGTCAGCTGGATTAATTTATTTCAGCCAGTGAAATAAAAAGCAATCAATAACAAACGGTAAAATAAATGACTAGTAATAAGCATATCTGATTGTTTAAATGAAGCATACCATATGCATTATTATGCCTAACAGCATGTGAAATGCACTTCAGATACAACATTGGTGTTAGTTTACTGAGTTATAAAGCATGACAGAGTGAACAAGGCAACATTAGTGGACAACATTATTTCATCTAAAAATCTCTTTTAAAAAAGAGAGATTTACATTTGTTGCTTTGTGGTAATTGTGACTGCAGATTTCATAATTTTTAAATTGTTTTTCTCTCTCTTTCATCAGAGGACTTGTTGAGTTACTGCTGACTTCAGATGTGTTCACAGCACAGTGACACAGCTAGAACGGTTGCTCCCTGCCGAGCTCTAGGGCACTACCCTGACAGTCGTCTGAAAGTCCCAAGAATATCCAGTTCCCGTTGGTTCTTATCCAGAGCAGGAAATAGAATTTGAAAGACAGTTACTGATCTTAAATTGCCTTCTCCTTAACCTTCCCCACCTGACAATTGGGTTTATTGGTTTCCCATGCCTGTCTGGAATGCCCCACTGTTATAACACTCAAGCAGGAACTTATATCCTGTTAAAAACTAGTAAGACTTTTGGCAGTGTAAAGAGGACTGAGAATCTACCTAGAGAATTCTATTCAGACAAGGACTAGAGATTAATATAAATGTGAAGGGATTAGGTGTTCTTAACAAGCCATCAATCAGTAACAACAATGACCCATGGCGAGGATCCCAGCCAGATCCTACAAAGGGATTCCCAGTGTTTGAAAAACTAAGATTTCTAATCTATTCCAGAATTATTTGTTCAGCACCCTTGTTGAAATTCCAGCCAATTTCAAATTGCTAGGAAATAGCACAGGAAGAGTATGTCCTTCATCAGCTGTATAGTTACAACAAACAGGGTATCAACTTGTGTTAGTCTTTGTCTGGTGCTGCTTCTTTCTTCGGTAGTTCATGTTTATTTATGGTAATTCATTGCTCCAACAATTATTCTGGACCTACATGTGGCCAAGTTGCTGAGCTGCAGAAAGCATTGATTCAGAGTACATGGAACTTGTATACCAAGAATCAGGCTGATTGAAAGTATAATCTTTCTTGAAAACATTTGTTCAGTTATGACACGAAGAACAGAATTTCTTTGGCGGTTGTACTCTGAGGAGGGACAGGGCCACTTTGCTTCCACTGTTCTTGTAGAGCATGCTGTTGTCAATAAAAGTTCTCTTTTAGAAGAGAATAAAAGAAGTTACCAGAAGAAACTTGACAAAGAAAGTATGTATGCCAATATTTTTCTTGCTAGAATAAACAACACAAGATCATTTTCACTATTAGTGAATCACGCTTGGGACATTAAGGTGGAATAATTCTAGAAGCTTTTCTTATACTTCATGGAAAACATAACTTGGTGGGCTCTTAAGAAGCACACAAGTTACAATTTACTGTCCCTTCTAGTTCTGTGTCTCATGATTGAGAACCTCCCACATTCTCAACTAGGCAGAGATTCAGGTTTCTCTTTTGTTCTTTCCTTTTTTGGTCAGTAAATGTTTTGGTTGTTTTAGTATTTTGTCAGTGACTTAAGAAAAGAAAAGAGAGTAGATTTTCAGTGCTGAATGTGTTTTGCTGATTAGGGATACCAATTAAACTCAGACACCAGCGTGACAAGAGCAGATCTATTTTACTTAAAATAACTAAATAATGTAACAGAATAATACAGAAAACATACAGTAAGAAAAGACAGACTAGTGCACTTAAACAAATAGGAAAATACAGGATAGTGCATCATATCATTACTACCTGAGAGAGAGAAAATAGTGATTAAGAAAAGATACATCACCACTTGCATACTTTATCATCACCCAGCCCCACAGTGGCTGGGCAGCCCCGGTCACAGCGAGGGTTTGCAGAGCCTGTCCTGGCAAGGGGGAAATCCTACGCGGTGCCTCCACCCGTAGGTGAGGCACCAAAGTCGCTGTGAGAGGGTCCAGCCTTATATACCTAAAAATTAGCTAGCCAGAGTAGCTGGCATCTTTGTTTTAAGCAGAAATATCTGGTTCTATTCTCATGCTAGATTCTCCCAGAGCCTGGCCAGGGCTCAGGGGAGAAACTTAAGGGAGTTTCCCAGCTTACTGAATTGATTTATGAGCAAGGTCACACGCCAGGTCACAAGGCCAGACAGCTGTCTCTGTGACGTTTTATCTTGCCTATGTACAAGGAAAGATAAGGATATATATAGAATATATTCAAGATAAATATATTATCTTGAATGTATTCTATAAATATACAGGATTCATCTATAGGTCAACTCTAGCTTGGGCCCGTTGTCCAAGCCTTAGCACTTCAATGCGTTTCAACAATATTGTCCAAATTATCCAGAATGAAAAGTAAAGCTGAAACTTAAAATACTTCAAAAAGCTGTCAAAGATATCCTTTTGTCATGTCTTTGGGTTTGTTTTTTTTTTTTGTTGGTTTTTGTTTGTTTGTTTGTTTGTTTTTATTTCCTATGGATTCACAATCTGCTCACTAATACCTATTGAGAGTGCTGCTATAATTAGGAATTTGCCCCCCAAAAGAGATGTTTGGTATTTTTTCAATTTTTCTGTTTTTTATAAGTGTCTTCTGCTTCTAAGAATGTCTGCAAATTAAGCTTTCAGACATTAACAGAATACAGACCATAGTTTGGAGAATGAACAAGGTTGGAGAATAAACAGCCCTTCTGAAAAAAAACCCCAACTTTTTGGGTAGACTTTTTCTTGACAAACATTACAGTTCTTAAAACAATAAACAGTCCTTAAGGTTAAACTGCTACTAGGAATATTTTACTTGTGGTTCTTGGGTATAGTTTTCTAAACTATTACTTGTCCTTGAGAACCAGTAGATGCTAGAACAGTTCTTTGTCTTTTTGTTCTTCAACATGTGTATACATCTTCACAAATCAGTGAAATATTCTTAAAATATACAAAGAGATTTAACCTCAGCCGTGACTTACTATTATTAAAGCACATTATTTACATAGGAGCAGTACCCATGAGCTGCAGGCATGGTCTACATTTTGTACAGAATTAGAAATAGAAAAGGAGACGTTATATAGCCTTTGTATTGAAGAAGATGCTGAGATTCAGCAGGTGGACAAAGGAAGATGAATTGGGAGACTGTGATACCATTTTATCAGTATGGTAAACAGTGTTCTCAAAACACCACTGGGTCAGCTGGCTTATGCATTGGTTTTGAGGATGCTAGAACAAAAAGTAGATTTTTAAAAGGGATGTATGAAAAGATAGGCTTTTGGGTATTTGCAGGCAGCTCCTTCAAACATAAAGTACAGGAAAAGGCCATTCCATCTCAAATTATTTCTTCTGAAGATTTAATGAACAGGAGATGGGGGTTGATACCATTGGGTGCTCTGAATCAGCACCGTGTCAGTGAGTCAATTCATCAACCTCTTCCAGTTGAGGGGAAAGGTCTTTCTGACTTTCATGTAGAGATGACTCTGCTATATTTTCAGAGGTCTTGGTTACAGTAGTTTTACACTGAAGGTACTACCCTGAAATGAACATTAATCTTCTTGATAAGGTGAGAAGAGAATCAGGCTGTTTCTTGACACAGTGTGTGTAGATGGAAGTGACTTTAATATGAAGGCCAGACACACATAAGTAAATTCCTCTAACTTCATTTGAAGACCATATGGTTTTATGTAAAGTAAATTTGTCAGCACGATGCCATTTGTAGATTTGGAAGACAATGTATGCCTCAATATCATCAGTGCGTTTATTACCTCAGTAAGCATGATGCTTTGTGGCATTTCTGGTTAAAGTCCTAATTAGCCTTCTCTATCTAATGAGCATGTGAAGGTTTAGCTTGTGGCTTATTATCCTACTCATTATTATGAATGATAGGGCAACTGTATAAAGCCTCCAGTTTTACACTGCGACGTAATTATTTATAAAAAGGCCTTGCCCGAGAAATGGAAATAATGATAATTACATTTAATCTTTTCATGGTTTATGCATTTTTTTGCAGTGAAGCAGATGCCTATAGGACACTAAATACTGAGAGGAACTGCAATTCACCACCAGACAGGCTTATTGAAAATATATGAACCTGAGGTTACATTTTTTCATATCCTTGTTATCAGTAATTTTCTTCTTCATGTATGTACTTTCCATGTGCTTGACTTCATGTTATACGCATATTTTATAAGCACATTTATTACTCAGTTTTAACAGCTTGAATAAGATTGACATGAGGAACATAGAAAGCTGCTGGTTTAGCGCCTCTGACTGTGGCTACTGTTGTTGTTTCTGCACTAGTAAGGGCACAGAGACTGCTCAATACCAGGTATGCATCACAAGTGTGTGGTAAAACGTTAGCACAAAGGCAACTCTTAGGTTTACACCAGATAGAGTAGTTGGCAATATTCTGGCGTTTTCTGGGTACTGCTTGCGAATGTCTCCATTGGCTAATTGACTCTGCTTTCCTGATATTCTGCCAGCACAATATCCTTAGTAAGTGTCAACATAGGAATTTTCTTTTGTAATTTCATAATCAACTGATTTATCTATTGTTGAAATAGACTTGAAAAAGTTAAAATTGTTTAATGGGACTTGACTTTCTTTGAAAAAAACATGTTGATGGACAACTTTGTAGTTTATTAAAGTTTAAATAAAGTTTTAACAAACTCATGAACACATTTTTTGTGCTCTCAACAGGAAGGGTGGTGAAATGGCCTTGTTATAGGCTTTAGCTAAGCTGGAGAACTGCCCGGTTTTATAGTATTTTTTTCCTCATTGTTTAAGGATGAATGCTATTTGCAGCATTCTTAAATCTGAGATCTGTTGCTAACAGCTTCTTTCTAGTGCACAGGCAGTGGCCCTGTGCTCTGAGAGTTTAGGCAGCTGGTCACACTGCAGAGCAAAATAGAAGCCAGGAATATGTGAATGAATTCAGTGTTTCCATTCTGTTTCCAGTGAGACAGTGATCTTGTCCCATCAATGTCACCTGGATTTGTGATGAAGAAAGAACAGTAAATTCCACTGTAGAAGTATTTGAATGATGACTGGGTACATGCATTTGGAAATTGATGAATAATACAGCACATACATACAGGTAGCATTTAATGATTTATCTTGTCAGTTGCCATCCCATAATTTAACATCTTGAAAAGTGATTTTTATTTTGATTTCAGTATAAATCTTTAGTCTGTCTAACTGCACTGCTGGCAAGACAAGGAGGTAACAAACCAAATGGATGAAGAGCTGTTCTGCTTTAATCTTAGGTAACTGAGTGTCATTTAACCACTTTAAAGCAGTGCTGATGGATCACTTTGCTGACTGAGAGCATGTGGATAATAAAATGGAAAACAAGAGGCAAGAGGCCAAGAGCTGAAAACAAAAATATGCAGATAAAAACATTGTTACCATATACCCCTATTTGTGTTGTTGGCACTTAGCTTTTCTAAGAAAATACAGCAGAACTTAATGAAGGGAAACATTCTCACAATTACTGCAGTTCCTCAAAGAGAAAGGGACCTTGACAGCACAAGACAAAATTGTCTCTCTGAGACTTTGAACCTCTCTTATGTGAAGTGCTTTTGAAGGTATTAAATCAAATGTAGCGTATATTGTACCATGGTAACGCAATTTTAGCACAGATGTCACAAGGAATTACACCATTCCCAAACAGTGGTGTTTTGATCACTCCCTTTAGAGTAATATTTTGAATCTTATTACTGATGCCCACTGCCCTGATGCTCAGATAATCACATATCTCATGTTTTCAGCCAGTTACCCCAAGCTACAGATATAGCAAGCTCATTCTTCTTTTTGGCTATGGATATAGCAAGCTTATTCTTCTTTTTGCCATGGTATTCTGTGGTCTTCAAACTCTTGTACAATGTCTGTCTTCAGTTGCTGAACTGTAGCACAATGTGACTTTGGTCACTAGAGTTACAGTTTTCATTTTCAACAGTACTTAAAAAAACGATACAGAAAAGAATTAATGAAGAGATTATTAGACTTTTTATTTCTCCATAAACCTGAGTCCCAGTAAAAGGAATGCTTTAGATACAACATTTTTGTCCTTATCCATTATTAGTGTCAGTAGTGGTGTTTTAAATCCTGTTTCTATGAGTGGCATATTACATAGGAGAAAGTAGATTTCTTAAGAAATCTACTTCATTATTTAAGTTATGATCTCTTCTTTCCTCCCACTTGTCTTTTGTGGTTTGCTTTTGTTGATTGGCTTTTTTTATAAATAGCAAATCCTTATAGCAAGGCAGGTAACTAGGGAGGATGCTGAATGTGGGATACTTTTGTAATGGAAAAAAGCCCACTCATGATGAAATGGAGCCATGCTGAGTAGTTCTGAAAGCTTCAATAGGTAATTGTAAATGTGGATACCACTTATTCAATATCCTGATGGAAATAGAAACTTCTAATTTCTCATGTTTATTTTTGCTACTAATTGTACATCTTTGGGTTTGTTGGTATTAGTGAAACAGAAGATTTAATGGAAAAGAAAATGAGATTATTGGGGTTTTTTAAGCCTTAGCTACTGTAAAGTATTTGCACTGTTAATTCCTGGTTTTATATCTGAAGGTGCATAAGGTTAAATAAAATATTTATTAGCATGCTCACAGCCCAAGTTGGATCCTCAGCTGTTCAGAGCTACCTGAATGAGAAAATGAGGATACGTAGCTGTCCTAGAAACAGACATTGCTCCTTCTACAATGAGCTGCATGATATTAAGGACTGTGCAGAATTCAACTGTTCTTCTTTGTTGATGTTTCTGTGTGGTTGCAGTGGTTTGTAGTGTCTGCTGAAACATGTATTTGAACTATATGCTGTGGAATATTCCATCAAAATAATATATGAATTTACACGAGCTTCTTTGAACATAGCTATGTAGTTTTCCACTTCTAACTACACAAACTGAATAAAAATAACATTCTATTGTGTTTTCCCAACACTATGTGAGTTGTTGAAGATGGTAATATATATCTTCTATTTGCAAGTTATTTACAATAATTTTTAAAAACTAGGTATAATCTTTATATTCATGTGTTAGAAGATGAAAAAGGAGACTAACAGGAGCAACATATCTCATGAGGCAAATTTTTTTCCCTTAGGAAGAATACAGATCGGTATGGGCATAATCAATTCACCTGGTGCAGTCATAATTCTGGTGAAATCATTGGAGATGTCATGCACATATGAGATGTCTAAAGGACTCAATCCAAATGCACAAAATCTACATCATTACATAAGTATTACGATGTAGGTTTTAAGGGATTCTTATACTGAATGAAAGATAAGTGTAGAGCAATATTCAGAACTGCTGTTCAGGCAGTGTTTCCAGGAAATTAGACATATTTCTCTGTTACAAAACTTGCTTCTTTATTACCTCTTCATTTCTAATATGTTTCTGTAGCCCTTTTTTGTACATATATAAAACTGCAACTCCTTCCCAAATAACATTCTCTTTAGTAAGACTATTGGTAAAATTATAAGATGTCAAAAAAACCTGTATGATGTTTCTACAAACTTGACTGAAAGCACATGTTTTTGTATTATATGTTTCAGTTAAGAATTATCTGTGGTTAAGCTTCTTCCAAAATGTTGTTTTATAAAATCACACAATATCCTAAAGAAAAAGATATGCTGCTAAATTGTTCTACTGTCATCACCATCTGGATAGAAAAGATTATTCATATTTTTCTCATTACTCATGAAAATCTACAAAGAAAAAATGTATCCTTTGAAAAAAGTGAAATAAATGACAGCTATAGCTAGCACACTCAACAACAAGAGCTCAAATGTTGCTTTCTGTGCCTTTCATGTTAACTTAGTTCAGTTCTGTGGGAGATTATAAGATAGAAGATAATTTCCTGTGAAATAAGAAAATTCAGGCATGATTATGTGTGTAAGATTGGACAGACAAAGCAAAGGGAAAAGGATTAATTGATAGAGGCAGTGTATCTGAAATGTAGTGTGTCCTGTATACAATAGAAGATTTTAATATGTATTCTTATTGCCCTAAATCTTTTTTTCCATGATGCAGCATTCTAATGCTTTGAAGTAATACACCTTTATAACAATAAAGTTGCAAAGGAAAATACACTGAAACCTTTTTCCAAAGCTTTCTTATTCTTTGAGGCACACTATGAACCTGATGCTGTACATTGCCATTTGCATAGTAGCTTGAAATTGCTTTAGGATTCCACAATATTTCCACAATAAAGACACAGACACTTAATTTTCTGAATATTCTCTTGGGACAAGCTGTGCTTTGCAAGCCATGTTGTTGTACATACGGTATAGATGGTAAATGTAGTCAGGTAAATTCTGCTTCTCTGTTTTCTGCATTGCTTTGCAGAGCTACAGAGGATAACTCATCAAAGTTTATAGCTATGAACTGGAGAACAGTTTTTTTCCATGCTGTTAGTAGAGCAAATTTGGAAAACTAACCAGCAAGGTACTGTTACTACCATTGGATGGGAATGATTTGTCCCAGATCACCCAAGTCTGAAGAAGAACTGGAACCTGAGCCTGACTATTCTAAAGCCTTACATAAAACATATAAAACTGGTCATGTGTGGTCCAGCCCTAGATTTATCTGTTCTGGTACCCTGTCTCTGACACTGGCTAAAAGCAAATGTCTGTGGAAGCAGATGGGAACAGAGCAGTCACGAATTGGTGCAGCCTTAGACTGTTCTCCCATCCACATGCACTCTGTAGCTCAGAGGGAAGTGGGGTGTCTGTATGATTTGAAGTTTAATGACTTCTTTCATTAAATTGCTCTGTCTCCTCTTGAGCCTCTGTAAACTTTTAGAGTACCGTGGCAGGAAGTTTCACACACTAATTGTGTGTGTACAAAGCACCACCTCTTTCTGTTGCGTTCAACCTACCTTCTCCTGAGCTCATTTCATGGCAGCCAGTGCCATGTTAGGAATGGTAATCATGGCTCACAAATCTCTCTGTGATTCCTCCCTGTTTTGTTTGAGCTGACTGTACTTCTTGCCCTTCTCCCTGTTGCCCCATGGAGTTATATAATGGCACAAGATGTCTTCTTGCTTTTGTAATCTTTTCCCAGCTGGCTTGTCTGGGAAGTCAGTTAATGCTTTTATCAGCTGATATTTTCATGTTCAGAAGTTCAAAACTCTTGTTCATGAAAGAGTACGACCAGTTTGGATTATTGTGCACGTGAAATTAGGAATTTTTTTTTCTTCCCACATACATAATTTTACGTTTCTCTGCAGTGGATGTTGTCTCTCCGTTTGTTGCCAAGACACTCAGTCGGATAAACCCCTAATGCTGTTCTGCAGGGTTCCCCATTTTTACTCCCTGAATAATTTGATATCCTCAACAAATTATTTACCTGTGTTTCAGACAGTTTGGTGGATTGGGTGTCCCTGTGCAGGTGTGGGCAGTGGGGGCTGCAGGCACCTCTGTGAGGCGAGGCCGCAGCTGCCCTGGGCTGGACGTGGCCGGTGCCACCTGGATCCAGCCGGCTCCACTACTGCCCTGCAGCACAGGGCCAAGGGGTGACACCTCTGTGGAAATGCATTTATAAAAAGGCAAAATGTGGCTTAGGAGTGAGGAAAAATGTGTGAGAAACAGCCCAGAGAGCACCAAGGGAAGGGAAGGAGGAGGGGAAGGAGGTGCTCCAGGCACACCGTTGAGACTCCCTGTGGCTGTGGAGAGCCAGTGCTGGAGCGGGGGGCTTGCCCTGGGGAGCTGCAGCCTGGGGAGAGCCCCCAGGAGCAGGGAAACGTGTGAGGAGGAGGGAGCAGCAGAGAGGAGCAGTTCTGGGCTGACTGCGGCCTCCCGTTCCCCTGTCTGCTGGGGACAGGGGCAGGAGGTACAGGTCCTGGGAGTGAAGGAGTGTAGTTGAGCCTGGAAAAAAGGGTGAGAGAAAGTGTTTATATTTTGTCTTTCTTTCTCACTATCTATGTCTCTTTTAATTGCCAGTAAAAAAATAATTAATTTTCCCCAAAATGAGTCTGTTTTGCCTGTGATGGTAACTGGTAAGTGATCTCCTTGTCTTTTGACCCACATACTTTGTTCCCCAGTCCTGTTGGGGAGGGAGAGTGAGTGAGCAGCTGGGTTGACATTAAGCAGCCAGCCAAGGTCAATCCCCACATTTGTGAATGTGTTGAATAGTCTGGGTGTTAATGTAGGTTGTGGAACTTCACTGGTGACTTTCTTGTGCTGTGAAAACTGTTGACTCCTACTTTGTTTCCCATCTTGCTATACATATTGCCAGGTAAATACCTTTCTTCTTATCTGAGGGCTACTTAACATCCTGAAGAGCTATGGTACAGAAACTTGCATCTCCCTTATTCATTCGTTCCTGTTTGTTGATTCTTTTGAAGGACTTTAAAGATAGGATTTTTCCTTATTGTATAAAGCCATGTAGATATGTCTCCAGCATACTGCCTGGTCTGTATACGTGTGCCTCCTGAATGGTTATGTGGATTCTCTCAAACTGCGTGCAGTTGATGAGTTTTTCCTACCTTTCTGTCTTCAGAGTACTAGTTTTACTTTCTCTTCTCTTCCCAGCCATTGATTATCAGATGAAACCAATTATCTTCAGTGTTTTGACACTCTCTCCAATAAATGTAATTTGCCAAAGAATTCCAAAATTATTAGGCAGGGAGGAAGGAGAGGAGAGAGGAAAGGCAAACAGACTGAAGGCAGTCACAGAGGCTTTTGTTTATTTTTAATTCCTTAGATAAGCTTTTCCTATAATAAATACAACTTGAAAATTGGCAGTTTTGTGATTTTTGTATAAAGCAAATGCAATGAACGGCTATGATGCAACACTTCACAAAGGATGAAGACCACATCTGATTATCCTGAGCTTTGGTGACAGTTACATATTTCTGAGGAAAAACATTTATAGTAAGAAGTATCTATGATCTATTAGGTATGTAATTAATTTCAGTGTTTGTAGCCAATGGGAAAGGAAAACATCAGTATGACAAAATACTTCACTTAGTTTACATATATTTTAATTTGTGCAATAATGTATTATATTCAGATGGATACATATATTTCCAATTACAATGGCATTTCTAAAGAGATGGAAGATAGATATTGGTGGTCTAATTTTATTTGCAGACAGAAGGTATAAATAGCCCCAGAGAATGGATGAAACTATTGTATGCATTTAAATTTTCTTTTTCTGGAGTGTAAATATTGATCCTGTTATGAACATTCTGAAAGATTTTAGCAACTGTCTATTTGTCGCAATTTTCTATGGAGTTTATTAAAATTATATTTTTATGAAGGCAATAGTTTTAAGAAGGAACAGCTGTAACAAATACTTTCATAGTTTATCAGAAATATGAATACTTCCTGAGTCTCATAATTTTATCATAACTTGGTGGAAGATTCTGAAGAAGATTTTTAAGATATAGCGTCGTAAATTTAGAAATGTATTCTTGATTTTAAAATAAAACGTAACAGGATGTGACATGTTTGGTTGTCTTTCATTGCAACAAGTGAAAAGCAGAGATGTGAAGTTTGGGTTAGATAATTCTAATTATTAGGTACAGAGATTTGAAACACAGTCCTCTCTCCTTTAATGCTTTTTAAAGAGACATTTATTCTGAATTAAGAGGTATCAGATCAATGAATCAAAAAATAATCTGTATTAAAGTTGAGTTGGTGATCTAAAACCTACTGGCTTGACTTCAGTCTTGCTCACTGTGATTTTACCACCACACTAGTATACCTGGCAGCATATGCCAAATCTACACTGTGCAGGTGGGATCAGAATCAAAATCATTTGGGGCATGTTGCATTGAAGGACCATTTTCTTTCACTTTAAGTTTCTGTATTGACTTCCAGTCATCATACTTTATAGTGCTGGTTGCAGATTACATACAGAACAGCTTTAAGCACGTGTTCTAGAAATGCCCTATGAAAAATAGCCTCTTCTCGAAACTAAGATCACAAGAATGTTAGGGCAGTACAGCAGGGGATGGAGACAAACATTGCTATGGTAACTTTCACACAGAGTTGAAAGATGGAACAGAAAAGAGTCACAAGCAGAATAGTGGTACCTTTTTGTAAAAGGCCAAGACAAGAAAAAAAACAAAACCAGAATATATAAAAAGGAGAGTCTTCTAGGAAGCTGATTGCTGTTAATTGAGAGTTACATGTAAAAGTATATAATAATTATTTTGTCTGATGTACTTTACTAGCATGCCCAAACCAATGAGCTCAAGACAGTTAAAAATCACTACATTTAATCTTCCTAAAAATAGCAACTGAACCCATAGATTTCCTTAACTGGGTGGGGGGAAGCAGGAAGTGTGTGTGTGTGTGTGTGTGTGTATATATATATATATATATATATATATATATATATGAGATATTTTGGTACAATT
>NW_020799117.1:13946257-13963005 GCF_003259725.1 Athene cunicularia | reverse complement strand
AGACAGTATATATATATATATGGATGAGATATTTTGGTACAATTCAGTTTTCCACATACTGAAAACAGTTTTCAGATTTCTGATATTTATTTTAAAATAAACAAACAAACAAACCTAAAAGTCAGATAAAAGTTTTAAAATCCTTCCATAAATCTTAATGACTGGTTGCCCACAGTTTTATGTCTTGTAACCTCCCTCAAAAAGCTGTCTGGTCTCCCACTAGTCCTCTAACTGCTTTTCTTTATGCTTTTGGCTGGCGAAGAGCAGTACATGCCATGGTAGCTTTGGAGCTACTCATGGTTGACTGATCATCTGATTATTGCGTTTTAGCTGATGAGTGAAATGAGCAGAACAGCTAAAATACGAATTCTCCCTACTCTTTTCTGTCAGGGCACTAATTGGTTGCAGTTCTCTATCCAGTCATTATCATTCACAAAGTTGAAAGTTAAATTTGTGAAACCTTAACCTCATCACATTTGGTTGAAATGGTCTAGTGAATTGAAAAACTATTGCAGGAAGATTGAAGGGCTGACAAATGATGATGGACAAATGGGGAGTGTGATAGATTTTTTTGCCTTTTTAGGAAAGCAGGAGAAAACAAAGAGAAAACATAAGTACTTTCTAATCTGTTACATAATCTTTGAAATAGCATAACCATAATGGAAATAATTATCTTCAAATTGGACATTGGTTTGAAATACTTAAGTCCTTATATCTTTGTAACTATACAGTTTTAATTTGTTCTTTTGAGTCACTTTGAGTTCTCGTTAAACTAGACATTTAATTTAGAACAATGTTCTTGAGCAGCATAGACCTAAGAAAAGGTTTATTTTACTGCTGTATTTCTGTGCCTTAAACAACAATAGTTGCTTTAGGAATATAATCTGTCTGGATCTCTCCTGCTGAGTATATTGAAGCTGTATGGAAGTTGGATGGAAAACCTTGAATGTTATGATATTTAACATGTAAAAGCACACGCATTGCATAGAACATGATTTGAGTTTTTGGAAGGTATCTAAGCTGGGATCTTGAGAGTTCAGAGAAATCATACCTGACCAAGAAACTCCATACAGCTGGAAAATATCATCAAAATCTAGTGCATGAGAAAGGTATTCAGTACTCCTAATTTACAAGATCATAACCTGAAAAATTTATATATTTATATAATCAATGTTAATTTTGGTGACAAAGGGATCCTAAAATTGCATATCAATAGTGCTTGGAATAAATAGCATAGGCCTGGTGGTTGGATTGTACAGCTGGAAATGATAGTTTCCCACAAATTTCCTAATGAGTAAATATGGAGAATTCTGGGACAAAGACTTGGTAGATCTGTTGTTTCTGACATTTCTGTGATACAAATAAGGATGAACTCTTTTGAAATCAGTGGACTTGTACCAGGAGCATGTGGAAGGGAATCAGGTTAATTTTTTATTGTGCTTAAATTTTTCCACAGATTTTAATTACTAAACACTCTGTGCATGAAGGGCAGCTAGGCATTATGGAAGCGTTATGGAACCTCTTTTGCAATCATGTTATTTTAATGTTTCCTACAGATGAAAAAATACATATTTAGGTAAGTAGGATAATACAATGTAAATATTGTCACCTGATTTTTATTTAAGAGCCTCCAAGAGTTTTCAAATGGTCAAAGCCCAAATATAGTATGCATTATGCAAGATTCTCAGTATTCCTACTGTATAGGTAGCTAAGTTGAATTCCTCCTTCTGCTGTTAATAAAGCTGAACAGGAGCTAGAATGAGATGACCTCCAATGGTCCAGTCAAACCTAAATTATCCTGTGATTCTGATTTTAAAATTTAATGAAATCTACTTCTGTTATAACTAAGTTTATTAATAAAAACAAAAGTGCTCTACATTGGAAGAAAGGATAGTGACATTAGAAATGATGAAATGAAGGATATCTGAAAGTATCCTAAACCTTGGGAGTCATTAGGAAAGATCATGATCAAGGCAGTTGGGACTGCCTAAGAGAAAGAGTAGAAGCTGACCTGGCATTAGCTGCAAAGATCAGTCTAACAGCTCAAGTGATTTTTGTAACATTGCAAAATGAAGACAGCTTTATAGACAGAAATATTCTTATATGACCATGGACTATTGTAGTATAAGGTAGTGTGGTGAAAGTGTGACAGTCACACATGGTTGAGTGATGCAATATGAGGACTAAAGAGAACCAGTTCTCATGGCTTTTTGGTCATAAATGCCAAAGGCATTACACTTTCAAATCATGAAACTTTCAGAGGTCAAATATCTGCAGAAAACAAAGCACGTACCATTGGTTAAATTACTGCAGAGAGTACAGATTAATAGTGTCAGTAAAACTGAAGTGATGGTAATTGGAGTACTGAAGAATGTTTACTTTAATATTCATTCTGCCAAACACCAAAGCACTTGATTTACATCCTCTGCATATAGAATATTTTATAAAGTACCTAAAGAAGAACATATAAATTTTGCCCTTCAGGAGTATGAAAGTTAGGATGGTAGAAGAGTATAGAGAATGATTTTTAGACATTTTCAGGTAGCTGTTAGTGATAAAAGGCAGGTGAACTTGAACTCCTGATGCAGTGCTGGAAGGAGACAGGTGAATGTATTACCAGGGAGTACTGGTGTAAGGACATGTGGAAGTGACATTGGGGACTTTCAAACTGTTGAAGTCCTAAAACTCGTTTGGCATTGTGAGAAGACGATGCAGCAGGGGTCAGGGGTCATGGACCCATGATATGGGAAAGACCACTGGGCTGGGCTTCATAATCAGTTGTCAACCCAGTACAAATATGCTTAGCATTTCTTTGGCAAGACAGATACTAACTGAATTGCTGACTTAGTACTTAACTATTAAATGAATTGCTGATTTACCATTAACATATTTAGTGAATTATTGATTTAACATTTAGAAGGCCATAGGATAAACAATGCAATAACGTTGCAGTTGAGGCAGATTGAGGGTGAAGTGTTTGGTTCTCTCTAGGTCAGTTTTAGAAGGACACTTCCCAGTAGGGTAGCTGCTGAACAGGGACAGAGTGACTGGTTATCTTTGGGTTGGTTTTGGAACTGACTTTCAGCAGGGATGAACAGTCCGTCCGCACAAAATGGGAAGTACAAAATGGCACAGCTCATAGAAACCCGAAGAGATGAAATGATAACACTGAGAAGTGTGACCTGCAAAAGACGCTGCAGCATTACTGACCCTAGCACCTGGGAATCAACTGCTGTGGTGAACATCATTCTGCTGTAAGTGTGGATTGCATGGACCAGCAGAGGGGGCTCAAACCTTTGTGGGTTGGGAGAAGTCAAGGATTTGGGAGCATTTGTCAGAATTCTAAAACAGTGCCAGTAATAGTCATTGTACCTATATGCTGCTAAGTTTATCTTAATAATACACAGCTGAATTTAGACAAACATAACTGACAAGTTTATATGCTACTGCTAGACTTGAGTTACCACAGTTAGAAGGTATAGGGTGTAAGCTGTGGAGGGTTTGCTACTTGTATGTCTCAGGAAGTCACAGCCTCTGTCCTTACCGGGTAATGCTGCTCACATTTTTGCTTTCCCACTAATATCACAGAAAATGATTAGGGGGGATTCAGGAGAAGCAATTGGAAGCCAGAATAACTGACTTGTATTGAAAGATTTAATGAACTGAATTTATTTGCATATCCAAGTGAAAATGAATTTTAGTTAACAAGAATACATATAAGGGAAATAATACTCCAGTAGTTGATGGTTTTTCAATCTAGTAGAAAAAGCAGGCATAAAATGTTCTGGCAATCATAACATGACAACAGATATACTTGGAATGAAACCCAGGAGCACATTCATAGCTGTGTCACTTGTTAACTTAGCCAAGGGAACAACCTACCTAACGATGGCATGAATAATTTGCCATTATCCCAAATCAGGAAAAAATGTAATTTAAGCCTACATTTAAAAATTAATATAGGAAAATATTGGGATCAAAGCTATTCAGAAGGTGAGTAAAAAACATTTCAAATATAGTCATGTGATAGACACTGGTTATTGCTTGTTTCTGAAATACAGTAGCATTGCATGTTTTTTATTTTCCTCGAGTCAGCTCAGTTAATCATTACTGTTGCTCAATCTGATGTGTTTTCTGTATTGCTATGGAAAATGGAAAGGTTTTGTATGACAGCGATGAATACTTCAGTTATAAAGATTTATTTTTTTTTCCCCTCTGATAAGTGGTAGGTGTTTATATTTCATTATATTTGCTTTTGGGGCTGCAGTTGTCAGATTCCTACCCAATTCAAGGAAAGAGGGTCCTGTCCACCATTTTGTAATGTCACTAGATAATGTAGACAAGACAGTCAAAATCTTTGCTGAGATGAGAAGATTAGATTAGACACTGCTTTGTACTTTCCAGAACAGTCAATGCTTGCTTCTAATTTTATCTTTGTCTAGACTGTGCTTCCAATGGCAACAGCTAAACATTGATACACTTTTCAGCAGGAGCTGGAAATGAATTATTTCCAGGAATGGAGTTTTCAGACACAATGTATTTTTATTATCCACGAAGAAAGGTGTGGCAAATGTTTTCTTGGGATCCTCATTGAAATTGCCATTTGTGAGTTTACTGTCCAAGAAAGAGCAAAATGTCCCAGATTGTAGAAATTCAGACTTTTAAAATGTTTTTCCACCCCCAGCAGTACACTTTGATTTGTCTCGGAATTTGCACTGGTGTCAGGTGGAAACATAAATTCCAGAGATGCTTGTGCAACATATTACTGAAGAAAGGCTTAGTTCCTTCACTGTATTTCCTTTTTGGTTTTCTCTTGGCTAAAGGTCAGGTAAAACACCATTTCATAGGACAAGCCCTGTTTTTTTCAATCACAGTGACAGTTTTTACTAAAAAACAATAGGGGATCTGTTACATTTCAGGTGGCACAAAATCAGTAACCAGTATCACCAGTAAGAGAGATCACTAGGGATGTTAGCATATTTTGCTTGAACGATGTGAATAGCTGACTGGAGGATATGCTTCCAGTATATCCTTCTGAATGTCAGGCATAAAACATGATGCACTATTCCCAACTATATGTAGAAAGTAGATCAGTAGCTTCCTGAGAAGAACTTTTAAAATTCTAAAAAACAGAAAGAAGGAAATGCAGAGTCATAACTAAGTCTGTGGCACAGGAGAACATGAGACCAATGTTTTCTCTATAGTTTTCCAAAAACCACTTTTTACAAAATTCATTGCAGATGATAATTTAGTCTGTGCAGAAAAAAAAAGAAAGTTGGATTTCTGCAGGAGAAGGGGTCAAAGTTTTGTTAATATGGGTAGAATAAGAAAAATAGACTTGGAAGCTAAGGGAAGAGAGGATTGTCCAGCCGGGGTGAAACTAGAACACATAAAAAAAATTATATTCCTCTCTCATGGAGGTCCTATAGGAATTGCATCTCCTGATTTTTATTCTTAAAAAGGTTTAGTTAATTTCCATTATATTTGTTATCTGGCTTTCCTTTTTTATTAGTTTTCAGAGTATAAAGCCATATTTCTGTTGATATAAAATAAAAATTTATTTGACATGAAGAACCTGGAACCTGAGTCATTTAATAATACAGCTACAAAAGACTTCTGGAGGATTAAGACAAATTAAACTTTACTTCAGTTACATAAAATCAGGTGATGTCACTCAAACTTACTTCTGAAACAGGTTTGACCCACTGATGCAGTGAGACAAAAACTGAACATTCAGTGTGAAAGAGTGTATACCCTTTGCCTGCTGTAAAAAGGTTTTTCCCCTCCTTTTTTACTACTACATTAGTGAAGCAGAAGAATCAACAGTTCTATATGCAATATTAATCTGATAAATTTTCCCATATCTTCATATGCGCTTTAACTTGAATTGTGTATGCTATTGCAAATTGCCTCCTTCGTTTTGGTGATTTATTTTTTTTTATCAAAGGTTTTATAGCTAATCCTTGTTTATCAAAATAAAGCATCTTCGATGGCAACTCATTTAGGCTTTCATTGTTTGAGATATATCACCCATATTCTGAAACACACAAAATCAATATGTAGTATGTGAAAGATTTTCTTATGGTAAAAGGTCAAGAAAAAGAATTTTTCTCCTAGTTATTGACATAAACCCTTGGAGGTGAACTATTTTTCAAGGTATTTTGTGTCACACTTGAAGTCACACTCTGTGATATAATAATCAATATGACCATGATGATGATAATTTCATTCTGTCTGTATCAATGCTTATGAACATTACTGATAAATTTTCCTTTGGCTGGTACAGGGTTGGTTAGCTGTGGCTACCAAACAGAAAGTTTTATTCTGCAAGTATTTTTTATATCAATCTACAATAATAATGTTGAAAGCATTTTTTAATTTAAAGTAGAAAGAGAAAGATATAATGTGGGTTTTTTCCAACTGATAAGACTCAGTACAGAAATATACAAGTTGCAAATTTTTCTCAAAGCAAAAAAAAATCTCACAGGTATTTTTACGTTATTTTGGGTTTTTTACCTGTGAGAAAGCTAACGACAAGCATTCACTGTGCTTGAGAAACTTTGGTTCTCTGAAGTATGCTGTGAGATTTGAGATACATACTAATTGTGGAATAAATCATAAAAAAGTTGTTGAAGTGTAGAGAACACCAATGAGCTTCAAAAAGGACTGAGGTTTTATAATAAGTGCTGTTAGGTGAATGTAGTGGCAATGTATTCACTTTTGTGGAGAGACAGAGGAATTCTGCAAAAAGCTTTGCTGTGTTCTGCAGAAAAAAATAAAAAAATCCTCCCCCGAAACCTTATGGTTTTTAGTGGTCATTAGTTTATTCTTAGACTTGCATACTGGAAATCAAAATAAGTTAATTAAACTTGTATTATATTTAAAAAAAACAACCAAACAACTGCAGAAAGCTGCACAGTACTCTAAATTGCAAGGGTTAACATGACACTGTTAGGCTGACATTGGGTGTTAAAACCATAATAATGTGGCTGTTGGTCCTGTAACTACAAAAAGTACATGCATTAGGAATTGACTTGATATTGTTTCCTTATTGAAAATGGCATAATGAAAAACTACTGATTAATAGTCCACTGAGAAAGCCTGTATTTTTTCCTTATAATATCCTGAACTTTCTAGTATAATTTAATATCTTAGTTTAAGATGCTATCTCTATAAAACAATTGATCATTATAAACCATTTAAGGCAGTTGTCATAGAATCATAGAATAGTTTGGGTTGGAAGGGCTCTTTAAAGGTCATCTCTAAACCAGAAGAGACTAAGCAAAGGTATGAAATCATGCAGAAAATGCTCGTTGAATTATGCATTTCTAAAACAAAAAGCATAATTACTCAGATATTTTGATACCTGTATCATAAAAAATTAACTTATCTTTTTCTGCTTTATTTTGTACATTTTTCTGAAAACAAAGTTGAGAACAAAGCTTGTGGTGCTGGCTGCAGATCATTTCATTAAGGATTGAAATGGACTTTGGAAACCCATGTAGAATGTCTTGGCCAGAGAAGGTAAGAACTGAAGTGTTTTTTTTCCTTCTTTTTTTTTTTTTTTTTTTTTTTTTTTTTAATGTTTAACTAGTGCTAAAGTATAAAGGCACGATGGAATAAGGGTCATAAACACTCCATAGAAGGGTGTTGTAGTCTCACTCAGTGATGATTTACAGAGACCATGAATTGCATAACCAAAGCTATTGGAGCATTTGGTCTTTGTTCAAGCAGCAGTAGTTCATACTGTAAACTCTAGGTACATGCAGAAAGCCAGACAAGGACCCAGCTGTAACAGTGATTTTGTTTATGACTTAAGCTGAGGTAAACGCCCCCTTTTTTACGTTGGGGCTAAAATGAGACTTGAACCTACATCAGTGGAGTTTTATAGAAGGCAGCAGGCATTCACTAAAATAGATAGCATTTTTTTAGACTGTCATGCAGATCATATACATTATAGTTTTATATAAAGTCATTATGCCTGTCTGGAGCCCATACAATACAATAGGCAAACCATACAATACAATAGGCCCATACAATAGGCAAACCATACAAATGTTCCTACCCTTAACCAGGTTAAACTTCTCCAGCAAATTTGTAACAGTCAATGAATGACCACCTCACAGTTATCCCAACACATCGGTTTTTGGGGATATAGAAAACAATTTTGGGAGAAAATGGTAGGCAGGCTACTGGAAGAGATGGTTTTATGAAATATTATAAGCATAAGGTAACTTTTCAATAGATCTGTTTATTGTTGTTAGTGTGTTTCCATAACAGCATCAGAAGTACGTATTTGGAACTATAGATTATTATAATGACTTTAATTCCTTAAAAATGAAAGGAACACCATATTATGTCACATTAGGTTGCTGTAAACCTATTGCATTATACCATTATATTTTATATCTACATTTCAAATTACTAGTTAGAAATAGTTATTTAACGATAGCAAAAATTAATCATTGTGATTATATGGTCAGACATAGCTTCAACCCTCCTCATTTTCTTATTGTAGACTTTATTCACAAAACAAAAGATCTGTGCTTTTACATGAACCTGTGAATAGAAAAGTTGGAAAAAAGACAATTACACAAGAGCAAGATTATCAAGATCTCAGACAATATCACAGGACAAAAATATTTCCTTTTCAACTTTAATACACAACGATTTGGAGAGGTTTCTGTAAATGGAGATATCAAATCAGGACCATGAAGTAGGTATACATTGCAATAGGAAAAAACCCATGTAAATGGTGTTTATTAAACTCTAATACAGAACCTCAGCAAACTGTACTCTCCAACAGCAAATACTCAGTTTGATATGAACTGAATGACTATTCCTTTTACTGGTCTTGGAGGTCTACTCACTTTATGGAACACACGTATAGGCAATGTAAACCTGAAGTCCCAGTTGCATGCAGAAACAAAAGGTACACCTCAGCACAATTAGACAGAGTATGGCAGGACGCACTTCAAGTGCTCCAGCCTCTCAGAGTGAAAGAGTAGGCCAGAGTTCAGTCCTGAAGACTGCCGGGAGATTGAATGCAAGAAGATTGTTCTTATCTATAGACTGGGATTCAATCTCATCTAACTTCAGACTTCTGCGCTATAGGTATCTGAGCTAGATTTCTTCTGAACTTGCTGAAGAGAAATAGGCACTTCCAGGATGTGATTCATCAGACCTATTTTGGGTTTGGGGGTTTTTTTAGGAAAAGATTAGGTGTCTCTATTGTGCCATTCTGAGTTGGGTGAAATGACAGATTTTGTCCCCTAGGAAGTAAAGATATTTCAAGCTGTGTTCTTCTGTGGGAATTTTTTTGATGAATATTTTGAGTTTAAGCAACTTACTGCTCTCTTCCTGTTTGAACTAGAACTTTCTAAGTGGGCTAATCATTTGAATCTGTAATGGTAGGTTTTATGAATAACCCATATTTGAGAATTTTGTGGTTAAAATCTATGAACCTGAAATACTATAGCTTGCCATTACACTAAAACTTCTCTTACTCACTAAGACTATGAAACCTGATGAAAGAGTAAGAACAGAAATTATATTAACGTTTAAGCCAAAAGATACTTATTAGCAACTAAAATAATCTCATTCAATTGATTTCCTGAAATTTCTTGATCAGAAGTCTGTTATTACAATACCAGAGTGATACCTCACATCTTACACTATTTCTCTTTTTCCTCAATGCTGGTTATACAAGAGTTGTTAAATTATATCAAGCTTTCCTGTAAATGGAATTGATGTCCAAA
Organism: Athene cunicularia; assembly: GCF_003259725.1. Lineage (NCBI taxonomy): Eukaryota > Metazoa > Chordata > Aves > Strigiformes > Strigidae > Athene > Athene cunicularia. The sequence goes on along the minus strand of NW_020799117.1, from coordinate 13,953,247 downwards.
GTATTGTCATGTCTACTGGCTTTGTTTGGATAGAGTTAATTTTCTTCGTAATATCTGCTATGACACTATGTTTTGGATTTGTGACCGAAACAGTGTGGCTAAGACAGGGATATTTTAGCTATGGTTGAGTTGTGCTTACACAGCATCACAGCCTTTTCCGTTTGTCACGCTGCCCAGCCAGCGAGGAGACTGGGGGTGTACAAGAAGTTGGATGGGGACACAGCTGGGACAGCTGACCCCAGGTGACCAAAGGGATATCCCACACCATATGATGTCATGTTTAGGAAGGAAAAACAGAAAGGAGGAGTTTAGGGAGGTTAGCCATCTTTTGCTCAGGAACTGACTGGATGTTGGCCTACCCATGGGAGGTGATGAGTGACTACATTTGCATCACTTGTTTTGTTTTCTTTCTCTCTTCTTGCACTTCTCCTTCAATTATTACACAGTTTTTATCTCGACCCACAAGTTTTCTTGCTTTTACTCTTCTGTTCCTTTTCCCCCATCCCACTCTGGCAGGGGGTATGGGGGGCAAGTGGGGAGCTCTTGTGGTTCTTGGCTGCATACCAGGGTTAACCCACATCATGGAAAGTAAATTGTTGGCTTTTTCATCTTCATGATGATTAACACATCGTAATTTCTGGCAGGAATTCCTTTGTGTGCTGATGACTGCTTCATTCTCAAAGTTCATATTTTGACAAAATGATTTCATTTTTCAGCTATTCAGAATGAAAGCTGTCATTCATATACATGTGTGCACTCATATGTATAAGATAGAATTATTAAAGGGCTCAAACTTGTAATAGAATGCTAAATGATGTTCAGAGTATGGTTTATTTTACTGATCATTGTACAATTACAATTTTGCACTTTGAATACCTTAAAGCTAGGTGTATACCATGTTTCTTCCTGTGGATACATTGGAACATGTCATATCTTCAGTTTTTTATTCCTGGCTTCAATATGTAACCAATGTACTAATGCACAAGTCTAAATTCATTTACCTTATGATTCCTGCTAACTCCTGAATGATTCTTATCGATATAAGTGAACTTTTTCTTTCTCTGGTGGCTTGTGCAGTAAAAAGTTATCAAAAACATGCATCAATTTCAGTTTAGTGTATTGCTAGCTATTTTTTAAGATAATAGGTTAGAACAAAAAGAGGTGATATCAATATATCCATGCTATCCCTAAATAAATCTTTGTTGGTGACATGGGTAGTGGGATCGAGGCACCCTCAGCAAGTTCATCAACAACACTGAGCTGTGTGGTGCGGTCGACACACTGGAGGGAAGGGATGTGTCATCCAGGGGGACCTGGACAGGCTGGAGAGGTGGGACCATGTGAACCTCATGAAGTTCAACAAGGCCAAGTGCAAGGTCCTGCACATGGGTCAGGGCAATCCCAAGCACAAATCCAGGCTGGGCGAGGAGTGGATTGAGAGAAACCCAAGGAAAAGGATTTAGGGGATGGAAAACTGACTATGAGCCAGCAATGTGCACTCACAGCCCAGAAAGCCAACTGTGTCCTGGGCTGCATCAAGAGAAGTGTGGGCAGCAGGTTGAAGGAGGGGTTTCTCCCCCTATACTCTGCTCTTGTGAGGCCCCCCTGCAGTGCTGTGTCCAGCTCTGGGGGCACCAACATCAGAAGGACACAGACCTGCTTGAGCAGGTCCAGAGAAGGCCACGAGGATGCTCAGGGGCTGGAGCACCCCCCTGTGAGGACAGGCTGAGAGAGTTGGGGGGTTCAGCTGGAGAAAAGAAGGATCCTTATAGCAGCCTTTCAGTACTTAAAGGGGCTACAGGAAAGCTGGGGAGGGACTCTTTATCAGGGAGTGCAGGTGTAGGACAGGGGGTAACGGTTTTAAACTGAAACATTTAGGTTAGGTACAAGGAAGAAATTCTTCCCTGTGAGGGTGGTGAGGCCCTGGCACAGGTTGCCCAGAGAAGCTGTGGCTGCCCCCTCCCTGGCAGGGTTCAAGGCCAGGTTGGACAGGGCTGTGAGTGACCTGGGCTGGTGGAAGGTGTCCCTGCCCATGGCAGGGGGGTGGAACTAGGTGATCTTTAAGGTCCCTTCCAACCCAAACCATTCTGTGATTCGAGGAATACCTGGGAACTTTCTGTAAACTTAAATACATCAAATGAAATAAAAAGTCATATGAGTGCTGAAATTTCATCCATTTTGTCCTGTTGTCCTGTGACACTGGCAGCTCGTGCATACTAGTGCAGCTCTGTAGCTTTCTTCCAGGTTCATGTTGCTGTATGCCAGATATATAGACCAAAGGGAAGCTGTCTCATCAGGGGTTCCTCATCAAGAGGAAGAACATCTGGGGATGCCTGTGTGTCTTTTAACAACTGCAGCTTGGCACAGCATCCCCTTCTCTGAATCCAAACCCACTGGGCTGGGGAAAAGGGAGCACTACTCCATGCAGCTGCACAGCTGTGCTATTCCTATTAAGCCTGCATCCATTCCTGCAGTGAAGAGGCTGTTGAAATTTTGCAGAAAATGTACCTAAATCCCCTAATCCGCTATTCCAGATATCAGCTCTTACACTTAGTTTTGTTCATCCTCAACTTTTTCTTCACCTTTGTTTATGTGCTATCTCATTGTGTATATTTGTCTATTTTGACCATGGCCCAAGGCCAGAATCAAGTCTTTTGCTTCTCTGCAACATCATATAAATATATGCTATATTGATGAATATATATATGAACTCAATTACGTTTATAATTTCTCTTTTCCTAACCAGGATAACAATGTGACCTCCTTAGAATTTTTCTATTTCTGGACTGAATATATTAAGAAAGAATGACCAAATGTTCATGCCTGTGTTGCAATAATTTCTGATTATTACCAGAGGCATGAGAGCTAGAAAGATGTTTCCTGGTGAGCAGACATGAGAGTTGAGAGGAGTTTAATTAACCAGCATGGAGAAACTGCAGGAGGAGGAAATATATCTTGTGGCAGATAGAAATTGAGCAAGATCAATTTGTTTGTACTGGCAGTATCACCCACTGAGTATCACTGCTAACAGGGAAAAGGTCCACACTCATACTGAGAAGATCCATAAGTGGAGAGGCCAAGAATATATGTATAGTAGAGAGAAGAATGTTCACTTAAGACTGAGGTTTTTGTGATCTTTGACAAAATCTCGAGACCTTCTGAGATTTTTATATTGCAGTGATTCTAGCTAAGTTTGTTAAAAAAAAACCAAAACAGTAGGAGGGGATCTAACCTTTTCTTTATATGAAAATATATAGAATAATCAAAAAAGGAGGAGTTGGGAAGTTTAAATAAAGAAATTGAATAATAATGCAGTAAATTAATCCAGGAAAAATGGTAATGATTATCCCTTTACAAAGTGATGCAGCACTGTAAAATTTAGCTTCTTACATATTTTTTTTTCCATAAGAAACATAATTCTGTTTATCAGTATTATTTATTCTAGTACAATGTACTATGGGAACCTGCATTCAGTGCAAAATTGCAGGGTTTTTTCAGTTTCTGGTAGCTCTTAAGCAGAACATCTATTTACTCCCTACCATTGATATTAAAGATCTGAAACACATTAAGCTGTTTATGTAGGTATTTTTAATTAGGTAACTAATTGGTTAAGAATTGACCATTATTTGGGGAACTTGTTGAACTATTCTTCATTCCCTGTCCAATAGCTAAACTCTATGACTTATATCATAGGAGTCTCAGATTAAATATTTTGAGGAAAGGGAAAAAATCCTGCAAAATATTTTCAGCAGTGAAACAAGCCAGTTCCTGACAGCCAGTAGATGTCATTCTATCTCTATTTTAATGCCAGTTCCTACTGTTCTCATATTTTTCCAAGTCACAAATTGCAGGTGGGAGTGGGGGAAACATTTATGCTTTACTTTCTTCTGATTAATGCCCAAGTTTATATCTTTCTTTTCAGTAATATAAGGTGTCAGAGTGTGAAATTAGAACTTTTTGATGCAACTGAAGCTGATAAGCTATTGTCTTCCAGTCACTCATCCATTAGTACCATTTTAGTTATTTATTTATTTGTACAAGAGATTTGTAAGCTTTGCACTGTGCATGGTTTTCATTTCTTTACTTTTTTTTTTTTCTTTACAGTTCCCTCCTTCTTCTGAGCAGGTTTGCTTGATGCTGTTCCTGTAGTTCTTTTCCTACCACTTCTCAAGATGCCAAGGCTACATACAAGAAGAGGGTTGTAATCCTGGGGAGACACATGGCCTGCTGCCCAGAATCACACAAGTCTGACACTGCATGGAAAGAGAGGTTTGATATTTGTTTTCTGAATAACCATGTTGTTAACTAGAATCCAAACACAGAGCCCTGCTGACAAAGGTAGCAAATACAAAGAATTTGATCTACAATAAGGATTTTGCAGTCTTGCTAAAATAAGCAATTTGAAATTAGTAATTGCATTTCTGCCTACAAATACACAGTGACTGTCTTGAGAACAGCAGAAGGGCAAAACATTGAGATTATGAGAAGACTGAGTTGCACTACTGTTTTAATGCTTACAGCAGCATGTTCTAGTGAAAGTAAGAGGAAACAAGACAAGCAATTCATTCTATAGCTGGAGTAGTTCAGGTGCCAGGACTATCAAGCTGACAGTTTTAAAAATACTGAACTATTATTTTTACTCTTTGGCAGCCATTGTTTCGCCTGGTCCTCTTGTGTCACACAGGGCCCCCGTATGTTTTGTTAACTGTTGAGCTGAGGCAGATGCTCTCCAAAGTGCATTAACTATGCTTCAGCATAAAACTTGCAATTCGTGGTCCTAGAGGAGCAGTAGTCTAGCCCTTGCTGTGTCAGAGTGAAAATACCCAATTTGCTGCAGAATCAATAACAAGCAGATGAACAGATGAAAGACAGGTCTAACAGGTGAACTTTAAGATGGGAGAATCTTAATTGGCTTTAAAAAAGTAAGGTTTTAAATGAGGGTGGAAGAATACAGGAACTATAAAATCCTCACAAAGATAGATTATTCAAAGCCTTTATGTCTCACATCTTCTCAAAGGGCTCACAATACACATTATGTTTGAACTCAGAATGTTAGGCTAAATAGCAGTCTTAGTATCTTGGCTTGGGTCTTACCAGTGCTATTGTGGTTTCTCTCCTGGTGGTCACTGAAGTGTAATCGGGTGGATGGTGGTTGGTGTTAATTAATCTTCTGGTGCTCAGAAGGAATCAATGCTCTGTGTGTGTTCTGGGCAATATATGCAGTGAACAACAGTTACAAACTACTTGTCTGGGTCTGGCTGTTCCAGTTGTACTTGGGGCTGTATGACAGCCCACGCTAGTTTGCCACATACGTTAATACCACACTAATATCACACCAGTAACACATCCTTACTGGAAAGAACTTGATCCAGCAGACTTGCATGTCCTCTGGACCTTGCAGTTGTGATCTTAGATAATGTTTCATCATTGTGAACTACCATCTCAAGCAAATTGGGAATTAAAGCTAATAGGAATAGGGATACAGGATGCAGTAGACCACAAGTGTTTATGCTATTGTGTGTCTTATTAGCATATTAATTATATTAATGGCAAAAAATCAGAGTAAAGTGCTACTGCAGTCACAGAAGGAAAAAGAGTTAACAAATCCTTAGCCAGCAAGCAATACAAAAAGAAGGAAAAGAGTGACTGATAGTGTTTTTAAAGTTACTGTCCAGCAGAACGTCTGTCTGCTGAAAAACATCACAATCTTGGTGCTGTTTGCATAGCTGAGAAAATCAGTTATATAAGCAAGCAAAGTAAACACTACTCACTTCTGCCTAAGAGGAGCAAACAAATAAAGGAGCTAGGTGTGATGGGGAAGTTAAAATGAACTGAAGAAAATAAAGATACTATGAATAGAAGGAATCAAGTGCTGGTCAATTTAAATCTATCTTGTACAGCTACAAGGAAAAGCATAGAAACAAATCACTCTCAACCTGACAAGAAAATAAGTGCTCAGGAAATAGGGGTTGTGGCAAAGGGTCTAAAGGACCAAAGATGTTAAAGCTTAGATGGTTGGACAGAGAGCAAAGCTTTTGTTTTGTGGTACACACCTGTATATGTTTTGCTGAATTCTGTGCATTTTTACTCGCAGCACTAAAGCTAATGAAATTGAATTTTACCTCTTAAGCTGTGACTCACTTCACTAAAGGGTCATTGCCCAGACAGTCTGAATGTGCCCAGCAGACAGAGAATACCAAAAGGGAATAGATATGTACATCACGTCTGTGTCGTGACAAAGGAAAATGTAAAGATCTCAGCTTCTCAGGGGGATCCTAAAAGGGTTCATTTCAATCTCTGTCAAAAGAATATTATTCAGAATTCGTACTAGGATGTGATTTGTGACTGACAAAATTTTTAGTACTGAGTATGTCTACTCATCAGCTGGAGTATATTGTATCCCATTGCTGCACGGATTTAAAAAATGGCTGAAAGAGAAAAAGGTTGAGAAGAGCAAGGAAAGGTGCAAAGCAAAGAAGGGGAGCCTATAATAATTTCCTAATTCCTCCTCTTTTCACCCACATGAATCATACCATGCAACACTGAGTTTGTGTGCAGACTTATGGATAAGGGAAGGGAAGTCATGCAGGTATTTTGGCTTTAATCTGTCACCTAACCCCATTAAGAAGGCAGGATAAATTGGATTCACAGAAATTGGCAGTCTGACTGTGATGGTATCAGAGCAGTCTTCAGTGAAAAATATAAGAACTAGGTGCTTAGAGAGAGGATGTCTGTTCAGCTGCTTTTTCACAAAATTGTGAACCTGGCAGCACAGCAGGCCCCATCCTCTTCACATTGCACCTCCTGCATTCCTCTGTTCCTGTAAGGACCATCAGGACATCAGTGTTAAAGATGTGTCTGCTCCACATACCTGTGGGTCAGCTCAATCTGTAACAAAAGGGAAGAAAATAAGATCCGCAGTAGGCTTCCTCAGAAAGCTCTTTTCCTGCAGAATCTGCTGCACATAGGTTTCTTCTGCTTTGGGGGGGG
>NW_020799117.1:13929405-13946207 GCF_003259725.1 Athene cunicularia | reverse complement strand
GGGGGGGGGGGGGGGGGGGGCACAAGGGTAGAAAGTGGCTGGCTGCTGCTCCTCTTACCCCTTTCTCTCTGTTGCAGAGGCTCTCAAAATAAACAGAACATAATTATTTTAGGTACAATCAGTTGGCACTCCAGCAATTAATAAATGACAAATCCAAATGTCTGTGAGAGGAAAAGCTATTACTGCACAATCAATTCAATAAATTCCTCAGATTTAATGGCAATCCAGAATGCTCAGTCACTCACCTAAAAAGCAAGGGCTCTCAACCTCAAGGAGTTTCCTTGCAGCATCCCAACCCAAGGGGAGTGTCCTTGACCGCAGCCGTGCTGCTCCAGAGGGGACTGGCTCAAAGTGCTCCCCCAGGGGACTCCATTTATACCCTACTGCATCTGCTCTGAGGTCAATATCACCAGCTCCCATTGGCCAAGGCTCCCACTTACTGTAAAAAACTGAGAACAAGGATGCAAAAAAAGAATGAGCAGCCACTATGTCTGAGCAGCCAGGAGGCCCCATCTTTGTTGGGGTGGGTGCGCCTGCCACGCTTGCTTTGAGTTTGCATTGAACTTGCACTGAAGTGGACTTCACTGGTTTTCACATATGCCCAACTAGTTCTCTTCTGTACATGTGGGACAGTATGTAATATTTCTAGATGGTAACAACCTATTAATGCATCCCACTATCTACTTTAATAATTGTGTCCAAGGATTCAGCTAAAGGAAAAAAATGATTTAGCACTTTCATTTGTGCTGTGAATATGATCCATCTTTCCTCTCTGTCCAGGGCTTTTATTGCAATCATCAGTTCACACAGACTATTTGCAAATTTCAAATGATGATATTTTGTGATTCTTTCTTTGCTTTGTCTTGATGTATATTTAGGCAGGAAACATATGTCATCAACTGTGAATACAGCTTTTACAAATAGATGACTGTTTTACTGTGCGCTGTGGTGCAGAGATATCTTAAAGTTACAGATGTTTTATGGTTTGTAGGTCCTACTTCTTCAAAGTTGGTGCTTTGTGAAAGCACAGAGAATTAACCTTTACCCATATCTCTTCCTTTCTTTCTGGCTGTAGTGTAAACTGGTTGTAATCTTTATATAAAATGCCTTGATGTGGGAATTTCATTTTTTATGTATATCAAAAAATCAAAGCAAGACTTCCATTCACCTCTTCCTCTCCCTTCCACTTCCCTCTTTTTTAAACACAATTGATGTGTTAGACTTCTGTTATGGAAAAATTAAGGTGATCAGCTGAAACATCATTACATCAGATGAAGATCTTACTGTTTCTGGAGTGTTTGTTTTCACTTTAACACAGATGTGACATGTTACATTTCTTCACATGGAAATTTCTTCTTCACATCAATAAGCCTGAATCACCATTGCATGTGTCCAGTGGTGACATGGTAGATTGCTACAAGGGACATGTTTCTCATTCCAGTCGAGTCAATGAAAGTCAAAACCAGACACTGCATGTTAACTACCACTGGGTTTGTTTGTTTGTTTCCATTCAGAGATAGCTTATTTAGAATTAGTGGTCTTTTCTGAAAACATTACTTGCCATGCTGCCTAGCTTCACCTGGTCTTATGTAACTTACATAACCAAAGAAGGGGTCTACTCACATATAAATGTTGTACTACTTACTTTATTATTATTTCTTAGCAATCAAGGAAATTTTACATGTTTCTCTGTGTTGTTTTTTAGCTTTTTATGATGCACTAGAATTACAATTTTAATAGGCAAAAAAATACATTATTTTGGGGTTGAATAACTTACCATTATTTTAAGTAGAGTTTAGATGTTGTGAAATAAATAATTTTGGAATACTCCTAAAATTATTGTACTTAATTTATTGAGAAAATAACAAATATTTGATGCTCTGATTTTGTTAGTTTCTTAAATAATTTTAAAGCTGACAAGCAATCTATTAGTTATATTGTGCAGGATTTGTACCTAAAATGTCAGTTGCAATAAATAGGTTTTGGTTTGCCCATTTCTTTTATGAGGAGAAATATAGTAGTCTTCTGAGGTTCTTTCATTTTTTTAGCTGTGTTTTTTTGCTATCTATAAGTAACCTGGAGAAATTCCACCATTTACATGCTCAATTTAAAAAAAAAAAAGTTTAAAAACCCCCCAACATGTAAAGTTAGCTGTCTTCTAGTCTTGGTCACAGGCTACTTGTGGGTATAAGAACATTCTGTATATAATAAAACACCTGTAAAGGACCAGTAGCTATTCAAAATGACTCTGCTTGGAATAAGCCAACAGAAAGGTCACGCTTTAAATAATAAATATTCATGTAATTAGGTTATATGCAGCCACACAGAATACAATAGCACCAATTACCATAAGTGATTGGAGTGTTTTCATCAAATTCAGTGATGAATGAGAGATGAAGAATATTGCCATGCAGAATGAGTCCTTTGAGTACCTCATGGTAGTTGTGAAGAGTGGCTGTTCAAACTGTTGGGATCATTTCAATCTATTTGCCAAAATCTTGCTTTTCTCTTGTCTTTTGTACAGTGCAGTACTCCTTAGCAAAGCATGGGTAAAGTTGCTTCCATTCAGCAGCTTTATACATACTTTTGGTATTGAAAAAGATATCTGTACATAGCACAATACAATAGAGCACTAGTCTGCTTTTAGTTTTCATTGTAGGAACAAGTCAAATAAATTAGTCACAACTTTTCCCTATGTACACAGTGGCACCTATATTTGTTCCCTTTCTTCTTTTTTTGTGAAGGTTAAGGCATTAGTGCTAGTATCTTGCCTAAGTTCCATTTTAAATTATTACTTTCTGCTCCTTAAATTCCTGCTGAAATTTCAGCAGGATTCAGCACTCATCTTCATCTCTAGTCCTAGACCATTGTGTGATATGTAACGATGCACAGCAACATCTGTCCGAAAGATCTCCGATTTGTAGTGGTGCTGATTTCTAATATATAGGTTACAAAATGCAACATTATTATTCACCACATGTATTCATTTATCTTACACTGCATTACAGCAGTTTAAGCTGCAAGCTTAGCTCTGCAGGCAAGATGCGGTGCAGGGAGATGGACAGTCCCGTGGGGCTCTCCCTACATTTACATTGTCTGAGGAAAAGCCTGATGTTCAGCACTTGGAGTGACAGGAAGTTTTGCCTAAAACAGATAATTTGCTTATCAGCGCAAGTATTTTATAGAAGAAAAAATCCTGAGCAAGGGGATTTGGTAGACATGTTCAAACATGCCTAAAAATACAGCAGAAATTAAATACTTTGCATAAATATACAGCTGTTCCTTTTAAGATGAAAAGAGAAGTGTTCTATCCAAGGCAGTCTGCTGCAAGTGAACATTACTGCAGGAGTTACTACATTATTGCCTATGTTATGGCTATGTAAAACTCTGCACTAATGTGTAAAAGAACACCTGAGAATCTGGGACCTATATTTTATTATCCCTCTTGGCACCCATTTTCTAGGCAGTAATGCTGCATTACAAGAAGCTGCATGTGAGGCATGTTAGTTACCTGTGCAGTCAGGAATCAAACTAAGGGCAGAAGGAATCAGACCCTCAGCCCTGCACTGCATGTACTGCATATATTCTGTCATCTAGGAGCAGCCTAACTGTAACAGTGGAAGGGTGTTTACAGTGCTCTAACAGGTAAAAAATCTGCCAGAATCAGGAGGGCACAAAGGAAGTTTGCAATACAGTCTTTCAAACTCATCATGACTGCCATCTCCTACTTTGCTCACAAGACACAAGAGGGCCGTGATCCAAGCAGCAAAGTGAAGTAATAGGTAACAGGATTGCAAAGGAGTTTTTTAACAGACCAGGCAATGACTAAGCACCCAGGCCTGCTGAGGCAGACTTGCCAGCATTGCAGGGAGTGGGGGTGTCAAATGGGTCACCTCTGAAAGGTTTGGAGAAGCTATGTGACTGACTGCGATTGCCTTCAGCATATATGGCGTTTTTAAAAGCCATGAAAAAATTATGTTTGGCTATATTGGACATAAATAAATGAAATTTAAAAAGTTTCTCATCAGAGGCAATGAAAAATGTTAAATGAGGGAGAAATTTTTCATATCCACCTATCTAGAGGCAGTAATACCTTTCTTGTTCTAAAGTGTGGGAATATGAAGAAATGCTAGTTTCTGATTCAAGGTGAGAGACTTGACTTGGATGAAATCTTGAGCTATTTTTATAGAGAAATTTCCATCTGTAACAGTGTTGATTTCTAATTAGAAGCAGATCATAGCTTCTTTCATTGTTTTCTGCTCTCAGAAGTATGAATGAATTTAAAATCTCCAGTGGTTATTTCTTCTCATCTAATGCTTGTTTCTTAAAAGCAAAGCAGAATTAGAAACCATGCGATACATCAGCATACATATTTAATTCAAAGGCTACTTGCTCCTGCTTGGCTAAAACTAATAGAGCACAGAATATACTACGAAAAGAAGTCTTTCTGTATTGTTCTCATGCTGAATTTTCATCAAGATTTCATTAAAAATTCCATTAGAATACCTCTGTCTTATCCTCAGTAACTGCAACAATGGCTGTTCTTCCAGGGCCCAGAATGTCTGGTGCTTGCTAAGGAGATCAGATTCAACCTCCTAAGAAAGACAGTTTACCAGGATGTGTTTACTCTTTTTTCTCTGTCTTTCTTGAATAACTTGATTGGCTAGTTTTGTTGTATTTTAGCTTGTTTTAACTAAATTTGTATTTTGTTAACAGTTATATGTATAATTACTATTTTTTAGATTATTTCAGAATGAAGAAACTGAGGTTTTTTGGTAGGGAATTTGATTTTAGGATGGAAACCTAACCATCAATTGTTCTTTAATTATTTTTGTGCCTGTGGAATCCAGTTCATAGAGACAGGGATAAGACTGAGTGTTCAAGAATGTTTCTTATATGTCAACCTTTACAGTACTATGAAGAATTAGAAAACCCAGCAGGATCTGTGCAGTGAGAGTACCATAAAATTGGCTAGATGATGATGAAAAATCATAAATAATAAAGATGAATATATAGAGCATTTCCATCTCTACAACAGTTATGTAATAAATGTCTTTGTAAACCTGGACAAAAGTAGATGTGTTTAAGAACTGAAAATATGGCATGGTTAAGATCTCCAGTTCATCACTTCTGTTTTACGGGATCTCAAGGTTCAGGTCTTTAACTGGAGAACTGAGAATAAGTTTGGGCCTGTAGTCCAACAGCTAAAAACATGCCTGATTTTAAGAGCTAAGTGCTAGGCTTTTTTGAAGCTATATTCTCCATACTAGTTTACAGATTGGGCAGCTGTATCTAACTCATCTCATTTTTCTTCCAGACTGTCACGATGTCTCCATATATAACAACAGTTTAAAATTTACCCAGGTAGATGAAAGAAGTGGATAAGTAAACATGAATTTGAGTTGTTAAGAAAGGAAAGTGTTGTTGAACATAAGATGATGTCAGATGTAAAGAAGAGGTTATTTGTCTATGAATAATGAAAACTTTCAGCACTATTTCAGAATATGTAAATTAGCTATTTGTGGACATATCCTTATGAACATCTCTTTCAAAAGGAATTAAATAATGATCATGTCCCATTTTAATGCAGTGTCTGTTTTTGAAAGAAAACATCAAGAATGCAAACAGATTTACACAGACGAAAAAATATTTTAAATCTGCTACAAGAAGAGAAAATAGTTGTTTCCTATATCTTCAAAGGAGAAGCTTTTTAAAGACATCTTTTTACTTTCATATTCTTAATTTGGCCTTTCTAGTCACTAGCAACTGTACCAGCCACTATTAGCAATTTGTGACTGCCATTGTCTACTCAGTCTAAAACCTTTGCCTATATTAGAAAAATAAGATAATGTGTCCTATCTCTCCAAACCCACTTCTATCTGAATTTTTTGTCTGTCAGTCAGATTGGGGTCATTCAAAGCCTAATTCACGTGGCCAGTAATTTTATTTTGTAATAAACAGAAGGAGAAACTTGCATAAGAGGAATGGAATATCACTCAGTGAGTCCATGAGAGGACTGAAATATCATTTACCTGATTCCTGAGGGATTTAATCAGAAAAGTCTCTCTGACATGCTTCCATTTGCTTGCTTGTCTATATCTAGGAACATGTAGACACCCTTCCCAGCAAGTCAGGTCTAACCATTGGAGGACTCGGAAGAGAGTGAACAGAATTCTTGTTAATGGACAACCCTCACATCATTAATGTCATCTTCTGCTCGCAGCAGCTGAATGAAAATCTCTTTTCTCTCCTTCCTCTGTTGTATATTAACTTAACTGATTACTCACTTGTGATTGTATCACTTTTCTGAAGACTTGGACACTGAACATATATGTCTAAAGTGTTTTTTGAATGAAAGGTCTTGCTAGGAAAAAAAGTCTGGAGACAAGTAATGTCAAAAGCATCTTGATTTTCCTGGGCTGGGTATAAGGCTTATATTTTGGGAGAGACTGATTATTTAACATGATCTGGAGAGAGATGTTTAGCTCAGACATGGGACACCAGGTAATAACAGAAATAATTAAAGGATATTCTCTTGTAGGTTTTCAGTTACCCGGCCTTTATGAATGTCTGTTTAAATAGATCTGTATTTTGTTGAGTACTGTTACAGCTTCTGCTTCCTGATAATGGTGGTATGCTAATAAAAGAAGTGTTGTGGAGGAAGGAAAGGTAGTGGGGAACATACTCTTCATCATGTAAGTAATTTTTACTGTGTGTAGCGGTTAAAACTGCTTTAGTCCAGAAGGTAAAAAGAAGCAAAAAAAAACCCAAACCTTTAAACTTGCCATCGTAGCTTCAAAGGGCACATGAGAAAGAAGCCTCCTCCTACTTAATGTAAAAGTTCTAAAACCAATTCTTGGAGTTTTGAACTCTCTGAGCTGTGACGAAGCCAAAACTCAATGCTTTTAGTGCAGAAGATGTAAACAAAATAGAGGAGATATTAATATCCTGTGACTAGAATGCTAAGTGGGTTATGTTTTTGGCATGTTTAGATATGGCAGACGTTTAAGAAATAAGCACTGCCAAGGTCTAATTATTGCAAAATAATTACAGCTGTTGAAGTTGAAACTCAGGAAGTGTGAAGTGCATTCAAGAAGTGCAGTTCCCTGGAGATGTGATTAGCTCACAATCATCACCCTTATAGTTCTGCTTGGAGTTTTTTCATGTAAGAAAAGAAGACAGGATTGACAGATAACCACTGGTTATATCTGTGCTGCAAATTGTCACAAGCTGATTCACATGAGTAGAAAACTGACCAATCAGTCAAGAATAGGGTCTTGTTGAACAGAAAATTATAGAGAAATATTAGCTGCTTACCTGGAAAATGTGATACCGTACTCTGCAGTGCTGTATACAGAAATGTACATTGGTGATTGTGTTCACTCCTTGTCTCAAAACAGAAGAGTATGACTTGTTATGCAAGCCTCTGTTTCTGCCTGTGTGAACTTGATGCTGACCTCTGCCACTTCGTGCATAATACTCTGGTGTAGATGCTTGTTATCCCTGTGTACTGGAGTTTGTAAGCACTCACCCTAGTTGGGGGTTTTTTGTGGTTTATTTCTTGTTGTTTTGAAGCTGCAGTCTTTTAGCACACAGTAAAAGTATGTTTAGGGTGGGGGCAGAACAGAATTATGCTGCTCAACCTGTCAGACTTGTGCTCTTCAAACTGTTAGAGTGACAGGAGGTTTGTGAGCTGAAGGCTGCCTGCCATGGGACAGTGTGGGGCGCTGGTAGCACAATTGAAATACTCACCATAAAGCCTTTGTATGCTGCTAAGAAGTTACCCCAGCACAGTTATTAAGCATGGGCAGAGTCTTACCCTAAATCTTTTACCTAGAGGGAGGAGACATTTGCAGTGAAACAAATAACTAGTATTCCTTCTGAGAGGAGAAAAAAGAATCAACAGGGGATTTCAGAGAGGGGAGCGGAGTTCCAGTTTGGGTCACTGCACTGGGAGCTCCATGAATTCCTTTTAAGTAGGTGTGATTTAATGTGAATTTAGAAAGCTTGAGGAAAACACTTCTCTTCCTGAAGTGAGACTAACTGGTGGCTGAGTTGCAAGACAAGCTGTGGGAGAGGAGTGGGTCCATGTTCATTAGACAAAAATAACGAGGAATGTGTCAGGAAAGGATAATGATCTCCTTATCTGTATTATAGTTCTCAGCTTTTCAAGATGTTTTCTATTGGCTAAGCAAGAAAATCTATCAGCCTTCAAAGCTTATTAGAAAAAAAACGTTCAGGGATTTTTTACTTGCTGCATAGTACTAATATGTTTTAGAACTGTTAAATATGCTAATTTTTAGTTACATTGAGGCTCCTGGAGTAGCCTATACTTACTAAAATTTACATAGGAGCAAGACGGTAAATAAATACTTGTGCAATTCAATAGACCTTATGAATAAAGTGACTCAGAATTAAATTCTACCCTAAGCTTTCTGTTGTGAGTGAATATTAGTGCAAAGCATACCATGAATCTCCGTGTACTCAGAGTCAAAACCTTTGCTACGATCTGCTAGATGCATGAAGTGAGATTATGTATGCACTTCATTAAATTTTGAAAGATAAATTATACACTCTGTGTGTGTGTGTGTGTGTGTTGTGTGTGTGTGTGTGTGTGTGTGTGTGTGTGTGTGTGAACGGGTTTGAATTTTTCCATATAAACCCATGGTATGGTAAGCCTCTCCTCACATACACCTTCTGTACCTCACCTCTGTTCTGAATAGTTAGAAGCACAAAGCCTGGTAGTAAGGGGCATCTCTGGTGATTTAGCTGAATACAAAAAGGAAAACACAAGGGTTTGTGTTAAGACCAATAGTTGAATCAAAGTTGACTGGTCTTTTAGCTATGTCTGAAGTCAAGAATAAGACTAGTCTATGGAAATGCCAGTTTGCTAACTCAAGTTCAGACCTTTTTTGAGTCTACAGAAACAGCATCTTACTCTGTGTTCAGAAAATAATTCGGTATATAACTTTCTGTGAACATCCACTGTAATCTAGGCATTACCCGTCTAAGAGGGTCACTTTAGACTGTCTGAACTCAATAAAAGATGTATTAAACAAATTATAAATTGTAGTCTGAATACATTGGGGAAAACTGGACTAGCAATCTTTTTTCTGTATTTTTTCCTTGTTTTATTAGGTGACAAAGGTCTGAACCCAGCAACTGCAGGAATGTTTCACTTGTATTGGCAGCATTATTTTTTGCATGACAGAGGTTACTATCTTCTCTAGGGACTGGTTTTCATGAGAAGCTGTGTTTGCGATGCAGAAGATTCATGTTAGAGATCAAGACTCCTAGCCTTCTATCTGTGACTCTGAAAGGAAACAAGGACTGGAAAAGGCTTCATGAATCAATGTCACATTGCCATTGCTGTTTCATCAACTTCAGATCAAACTTTACAATAGTTAGTGTTTGTCTTGACTGCTTGGAAAAAACAACTCAGGAATATCATTGTCCTGATGGCTAGAAACTTTCTCCTAATTTCCAGTCTCAGAGAATTAAGTTTATATGCATTTCTTCATCTACCTACTTTAACCTTTAACTTAAATGATTCTTTTAAATCCCTGGTGTTTACCCTGAGGTGTATTTATAGAGAACAGTCCTATCCTCTGATGAGCTTTTCCAAGTTTCTTCTAATATAATAGTCTCTTCATTCCTCTGACAGTAACTTTTTTCCTATGCATGTTTCAGTCTCACTTAACTTTTTAAAAAATATGAATAACCAGAGCTGTACTGAGCATTCCAGATATTTTGTCAAAGATTAATGTTTTCCAGTCTCTCCTGGAAATGCCTGACTTGATTCTCTCTAGCTTCTGCTTTAGTTTTTTGCACTTGCACAGCATTGGTGGCTCATTCCCTGGCTGGTGACTAATACGCCTGGGTTTCTTTTCTCTGTGGCATCTGCAGTGGATGAGCTCATAGCTTTTAGCAAAATTTTCTGTTATTAGTCCTCTAGTGAGCTGAAAGATATCCAGAACTGAATGTATAAAAGTTACCTCTGTCATATTAGTGACCTAGATAATGTTCCTAATTTGGCTTGTAGCAACTTTGTAGAACTTCTGAGTTACTTTATTTGTAAATCTGGTGGAAAGAGAGGGATTATAGTTGTCTGCTTTCTTAGCTAGGGATGAAGTTAGTAAATCGCATGGTAAAGGAGTAAACCAAGAACTCAGAATCTTCCGAGGTGCAGCATATTTTACAAGAATTACACAAGAAAGAAGTGTCACACTCCCATATGCATGATAATTTGTATGAGGTGTGGGGCTTGTAAGAAATGTAGAGGTGCTAGAAGAGAGGAATTGAAGGTCTATGAGGCTTCCCACAGAGGTGGCCAGTTTGACTACCTCTTACAAACAAGTCTCTGTGCATCTTCTAAGCGTCAAGGAAATTTTAGAGTTTTAATTACCACAGTTCATGAAGGTTTGTGATTGAGGACAAAATATTTTTCATTTTGTGTCTATCTTCCAATGAAACATATGAAGATAAATAGAGATATTAGCCTCTGGGTACAGCCCTCTGTTGTTTGTTACAGTACCCTTTGAACTTAAGTAGAAAGGAAGAAAAGCTGAACTGATGAATATTAATGAGTTTGGCCTATGCTCCTCTTGAATACTGGGAGACACAGCCACTGGAGTAGAAAAAAAGCGGCAGCTGGTAGGCAGGAAAAATTTATAAAGGCAATGAAAAAGTGAGATCGATGAAAACGTCCTTCTATATTTGTCAGGTTTTCAGGGGTGTATCAGCAGGCACTTACCATACCAACATCACTTTCAGCTGGGGCATCAGTGCAAATTCAGTCATGTTTCTACAAACTTCACCTAAGGCTTTTGAGAACTTTCTATTAGCTGAGAATTCCCTGTGCTGTGCTGCACTAATGACCGTATCTGCCCTATAACTTATGAACACAAGGGACAACAATGATTGAGCACTGCTTATTTAACTGACTATTGGTAGCTACCTTAATTCTCCAGGACATTATATCCTGCTACTTGGCTGGCAT
Source organism: Athene cunicularia (assembly GCF_003259725.1). Lineage (NCBI taxonomy): Eukaryota > Metazoa > Chordata > Aves > Strigiformes > Strigidae > Athene > Athene cunicularia. The sequence goes on along the minus strand of NW_020799117.1, from coordinate 13,935,208 downwards.
TTGTTCAGTGCTGTATATTTAAAAGACCTTCAGGTTATAATTTTAACAATAAAGTACACAGCTGGGGTGAGCAGGGGCATGGTGGCAAATGATTGGCAACCAGAGTAAGATTCAAGTGTTTGTTGGTTTATCTGTTTTTTATTAAAATATTCAATGTCAGACCCATTTTATTGTTTTCAAAGAGTAACAGAGTATCTGAAGTCTCTAAGTTCTATAGGGAAGAAGATGTAGGAGACGAAGGGCAGGTATTTTCAAACACTGAACCTGGCAAAGCTGTTGCAAATGATACTGTAATGTCTGATGTAAATGACAGGAAGTAGAAACATTTTGAAGGGTTATTGATTTTTAATTCTCAAGCTCATAACTTTGTTAAAACTAAGATACAAGGACTTTCTTGAACAGGGTATATGCAGTTTTCATGCAAATCTGAAATGTTATATGTGGCTTTCCAATGATGAAACTACGTAACTGTGCTATTATTGACGTCTCCTGTCTATACAGAAATAAAGAAACAGCCTATTCATTTTCTCTTAAGAATATGAAGAATAGGCAGAAAGTTTTGTGACTAAGGAATTCTAACAATATTAAAATGCCATTAAAATTTGATTGAGTAAATATCTCAAAAAGCTTTATCTACCATAGAGTTGTGATTGCGTTCTTTGTCTTTGGTCTACTGACACTTCTTCTTCACCTTGTCATTAACTACCCTCATCCCTATTCCTTCCATTGTTTTTACAGCCAATTTAAAATTTCAGTTCATAGATTTGAGAGACAGATGACTGCCCCTAATTTTTGTTCTGTGTTCTCAGACATTTTTCAAATGAATGCACAGAGACATGCCTCACAAACATTGCACAATTTTGGAATAAGAATCACTTTAGACCATCTCATTTTTTCTCATTCTTCCTCTCTTTGTTTTTTTTTTTTTTCTTTCACTATTTATAAACTCACTGATACCTAGAACAATGAAGGAAGCTGTTTAATCAAGGCAGTGAACAGTGCACCTGCATATAGAACTCCAGGACAGTTATTTTTGTTAGACAGAAAATATTTACTGGGAATCGAAGCACTCATTAATAGATCTTGTGTTATTCAACAGCATTGCACAGCAGATGACAGCTTTAGAATCTGAGTTTCCATGTGAAAGACTATATTAGATAGAAACTTGCAAAGTTTTCTAGGAGAACTGGTACAAAGAGTGCGTGGAAGCAGTTTTCTCTTTCCTATCGCTGTTTACTTTTATCCAACTGGGTCCTCCCAGGATCCACCTCAGAAACCTTGAGGGTGTAGTAAAAGTAGTGGGGTAGACTGAAAGCACAGTATGAAGTAAATCTTAATGTATGGTGCCACACTAAAATGCTGAATTGTTATAGGAGCCAAAGAGACTGTTAAGACACAGAAGGCAAAGCAAAATGAACAAAGTATTTATATCACAGTGAATGTAAATAAAAATCCCAAATATTTAAAGGCTGCTTACTAAGTCGTTCCTTTAAATAAAAAAGGAATAAACAGGAGAAAAGGATCATAAAGAAATTATTGAGAGAATAGGAGGACATTTTAGATGATTGCAACAGGAAAATAAAGGGAGATAAGTTAATGGAATAAAAGTAATTATTTAATTTGTAAAATATACAGTTCCAGGAAGTTAGTGAAAAGAAATCAGGACATGTAAGCCAGAAGGAGAAAATAATAGGTAAGGAAGTCTGTAGAAAGGACGGGTCACGGTGGGATTTAATTACTTTAATATTGATTAGGTAACTGGTTAAATAAGTATTTTGGAGGGAGTATGTGTTTCAAAACAGGAAAGATATATTAGTAATCAATATAGTGTGGAAAAAGTAGAACTTATGGCTTGATTCTTCATGGATGTTAAGGGTCTGTGATACACATCCAGTGCAGTGAGATGTGAAAACGCAGAATGCCTTTGAAATCCATGTGTGTATGTGACACTTGAAAAACAGCCCCAGGGAAGTTCCAGTTTGCAGTTTATAAAACAAGGAGGGGAACATAAGTACACTTGTAGATAAAGACAGAGAACAGAAAAAAAAAAAAAGTAAATGTTTTTGCAGTACAATCGCATCATTGGTTTGTATTGTCCATTTATTGGAGACAGTAGTACTTATTACTGAATGTGTGTATTACTGTATACTGTATGTATACATAAAACACAGAGTATGACCTGTATTTAGCTTGGACAACTTCTGCTCCCTTTTCAAACCCAAACAAGAACTTTATGCCTAATAAGTTCTTTAATTATTCCAAAGCTACTCACTGGCCTAACGAAAGAATTCTGCTTTTACTCTAGATTATTTAATATGTTTATCTGTTTACAAGTTTTTATGTATATATAATTATATTTATTTCTTACTATTTTTTTCTGGATTCACTGTCCTAATTTTCCTAAGTGATATTTCTTGATACAAGCCACTTGCTGGATTCTCCAGAAGCTTCCAATAGGAATAGTTAGTGATAATCCCTCTTCCTCACATCACAAAGTAGATGTTACTATCAGGTGGTTTTGTTGTCCCACTTGGAACCTATTTCCAGCTTCTGACACTGAGGTGGAAGGGGTTCCCTAAATCCTTCATTACAAGTTTCCTAAAGCAGCCATTTGTTTCAGTACCTTTAATTACTTACAAGTACCTTTAGAAGTGTGTCATGTAATAGGAATTTTTATTTTAAATATATGATACTTTAGAAACTATTAAGACACTATTAATAACAGAGCAACTTGCAGTTCGATTTCTTTCAATGAGATTAAATGTGAATTGTGTAAAATAAAGTTTTAAAAGGCAGTGAAATTAATCAATTCCTACATTTTAATAGTCATTAGAGAGTATTATTTAATATATTTTTAAGAGAATAGTGTGAAATCTTATGTGCTACTTAGGAGATTATAGGAAGCAGCATAAAGATCTGGATTGGAAAGAGTTATCACTGGTGATTTGGGGGGGGATGAAAGTTTACTTTTTAAGTGCTGATAGCTGGTACTCAGTGATGGATATGAAGATGGGAACAAATTATTTCTTGAATATAGTAACTGTCTTGTCATCAGAATGAATTTTTCTTCTGTGGTACCCCTCGAGGCTTATAATTGTCTGTCACCTTGAGCTTCAAGTTATGGTTTTTTGTCTGCCTTTAAACAGAGGTTCTTAAGCTTGACCCAAATCAAGCTGAGTAGGTCTCCCTTTTAGATTTGAATCTCTTCTATTTTGAGTTGGTGTCATGATACACAGGTTATACAGACAACTGACATTGCTTTTTAACCAGAAAACATCAAGGATGAAAACTTTGCTAAAGCCACCACAACTCTCTGACCTGTTTTTTTCTTAAGTGGAATGAACTCATTCTTGTCCTAATCCAATCTTCAGTGTCACTAGATCTATCCACACCCTGGCGAACTTCTAAGTGGCACCATACCTTGTATCCAGCAGGACGCTACTTCGCTTACAACTTTTTGCAGGCGTTCTGGAAACATTTTCCCTTGTTTCTGCAATGTAGCCATCCCTCACACAAGTGAAGTTGCTGTTAAAAGTATAAAGTTTGAGAATAATCTTTCTATCGGTTTACTTTGTTCAAGGTTAGCACAGTTAAATGCTAGTTGCAACAAAGTGCATCAACACAACCTTTCTCCAGCTCTCTTTAATTGGCTTTCAGCATTTTACATTTAAAATAGCAACTCAAACTGGTATCCGCTGAGCTTGGTTTATATGGTTATTTTGAAATTGAACAACAGGCATGGGAGTGTGGGTTTGGGAACACCCAAACAACAGAATTGTTCATTTTTTTGCTGAGTTCAGAACAATACCTTGGACAAGTTCTTGGCAGTATCAGTGGGTTTTTCCCTCTTATGTGTGAAAGATGGTGAAATATCCAACACGAGTAGTTAGGGAAGTCCAATTCTTTTAGAGCTGTGGGACAGAAGCTAGTTTTGGACAGCCTCCAACAGACCACTCTCGGGAGTCACAGAAGTAAGTCTTGAAACTGAGAGTTATGGTAATCAGCCACAGTCTATCAAGTAATACTTGAAGAGTTGCTCAAGAAAATCCTTCATACAAAATGGTCTTTTGGTTAGTAACTGAAAGGATAATTTCTCTGTGTTTAATTAGGTCAAATACAGGTATTACTTAGGAATAATGCTAAGTATTCATTTATTTTCTTTTCTAATTTTAATTATAGCATGTGCAGAAGCTTAAAATAAAAAGGTTCACCTGATGAATGCTTTGTTTTCCCTTTCTCTGCTTTCAGTTCATAAGAACAGAGAAAATCAGTAGACACTTCTAATGACTTGGGTCAGGTTCTCATCTTCAGCAAAACCTCCTATCTCCAGTGAAATCAATAGACTTATGTGAGTTTACCCTGAGAATCCTGTATTAAAACGTATCCTCAAAATCAGATTTTTTTCCTTTAAAATAAAAAATTATGGTGGAGGATATAGTTCTTGTCTTCTGAATTTTTGTTCATACAGGATTTTAGGGCTTTTTGTGTTTCTTCCTTTGGAACAAAGCCATATTGCAAAATCCTTTCTGAAACTGAACAGCTTTTGGGTTTAGAGTTTTGAGTCTTATCACATACTCACATATTAGAGTAAGTCTAGTAAATTTAACTTTGACTCTTGTTTTGGATCAAAAGCAAGCTTCACCTCTTAGTGAGGAACACATTGGCAGGCATGCATTATGAACCAGAGGTGCTCTATGATGTTGCTTGTTATTTTTGATGTGCCATGGCTCTGGTCTCCTATTTGGCCCTCATCTCCCTCTCGCTTCTCACAACCTGTGCTGGATACTCTGGGGGAGAACAACAATTCATGGAGTCCTGGCTTCCTCCTGGTGTGGGAGCAGAACTACAAAGTGCCCTCTAGGCTCTGCCACCATTGTGTCTGAGTTTACCAGATGAGAAGTTGCAGCAGCCTAAATATTAGGTTGAAGCCATTAGTAAAATTAGCCTGATGAGGCTAGGGGTACAGCAGGTGATTTTATCTCCCTGCAGTGTTCTGGAAGAACTGAGTCAAATGTCCAGGGCCTAATTCTCATTTGTCCAAAGGCCATATTGCCTAATTGTAAAGGGATGATGATATTTTTTCAGATAAAAGATTATTTTACAGTTTTTTGCATGTCCTGAGAAATTATCTCCAATTCTTTTACCTTAATTTTTCTTTGGCTCTTTACTCTCAGTAATAATGTCTTCCTCAAAACTCAGGCGTGTCTGCTGTTTATGTGGGGTCATAGTCGGGAAATGGCATCGTCCAGTCACTCTGCTCTCTCCTTTGAAAGAACTTTCCTTCTTAAAATAAGAATTCAGAAGACCCGTAACACAAAAACAGTTCTTCAAGGTTATTTTCCTTTGGTGTTTTAATGATCGTGCCATCTTCCGTTGCTTTTCTTAGTTCAATACTTTGCTGGAATGTTTGTTGATCTTACTGACAGTTTCAGTGTAACACATCGTCAAACTTGTTCCGATAAGATTTTGCTTTAAGTTTCTCCAAGTGCTATCTACTAGATCTCTCTTGCCTCTTCACTTGTGTTATCTTTCCTTTATTAATGGATTTTTGCAAAGTTTGGGGGAAGTTCATGTTTGCTGCTGCTTGTTTCTTTTCCACATACTTCCATGTATCTTTCTTTATCTTGGTTTCTCTGACTAGAAGGCACCTCTATATTTGTTAAGGCATTTGTTGATTCTGTCACTAAGACTGGACTTTGACATTTTAATGTTACTTTCTTGTAGTGAATCTTTGTCTAATAGCAGCTGAACAGTCTCTTTTATTGTCTTTTAAAGTTTGTGTTGTTGGGGGTTTTTTTGTTTG
>NW_020799117.1:13825988-13929355 GCF_003259725.1 Athene cunicularia | reverse complement strand
CATATATATATATATTTATATATATATATATATATATATATATATATATATATATGTAGAGTAGTTGTGGATCCGCATCTGATAGAGGCTTATGCTTTAAATCTATCAGAGCTGTTCTCAATTTTTTGAAGTAATTTATTTAGAAACTATAATCTACAGAAAGGATTGAAGTATGAACTGCAGAGTTGAAAACACACTACTTTCTATCCCCTCCCCCAAAAGACAGCAAATTTATTTTCCTTAAATATTAGCAAGATATTTAAATAAAAGTATTCATTTCATTCTGAAGAACTTGAACTTTCAAAAAAAAGAATTTGTACTGACCTTCTTAAGGTTCTGCACAACAAAAAAGGCAACCAAGTTTATATCAGGTTTAAATCACAGAAGCATAATTAAAATAAGCAGAAAAATCTGAGAACTTTCTCCTTTTTGTAGACAGACTGCCTGATGTTTGGGGAGATTGGTGCAAGTTCCAAAACATTATGTGACAAAAAGTCTTTCACTGAGTGAGAGATTCAGCAAGAGCACTCAATCAGGCCAGTCTCCCCCAGACCAGCACAAAATGATTCAGTACAATTGTGCAGTTTTGCAGCTCAGTTTCTCCCAGTGTCTCCTTTCAAACTAGGCAGGGGCTGCATTTCTGATTTAGCCTTCTCTTTTAGCTCACCTGTCTTTTTCCTATGGCTTAAAGCTGATTTAGTGAAAGCTGTGTAAATCTGACCCTGGATTTCATTAAATTGCACTGATTACCTTTTGGGATTTTTTTCTCTTTTTTTGTTTGTTTGTTTGTTATGTTTTGTTTTTTTTTTTTTTAATAGGGTGCTGAAAAACCTGAAGTGTCATTGTTAAAAGCTGGTAAGTGGTTTATTTCATTAAAATATAATTCACATTTGTAGCGAAACCACAGTAAAATGCAGGTCAATTAAGTTGAAATCACATTTTTATTTGAGTTTGATTAGATAAAGGAGAGATTATTATAAATAGTTTGGGTTGGATTTTTATTTCTGAAGGCAGATGCATTATGTTGTTCTCAATATGGTTATTTCAGTGCATGAGACAGATGTTGTGTAGGCACAGAAAGCTACACTAGCTATTCCAATGTCTGCATAATTATTCTTCAAGAATACATTACAGTTCTTATAAAATTATTTTCATATACCTGCAGTAATCTGCAGAACTTGCCCTTTCCTTCAGGTTCATAAGATCAATCTTCTTGCTTGTCTTTCTCTGGATAACTAGTCTTTCTGATTTTTAGGCAGAAAAAGTCTCCCTTTCTAATGCAATGTGTAATGAACGAGCTGCTTTTAAGTAAAATCTGTTTTACAGCTTTTGGGGATTTCATATATAGCAGATGTCTGAGACTTCTGAATACAGTCGCTTTCAAAACCAGCAAGGAACAGAATTCCAGATCTGAAATTGAATCTAGTAAATACTGTACTTAGTAGAGTACTTAAGCTTAAGGGGCACTTAAAACCACTAGTATTTGTGTTTGTTTGTATGGCTAGTGTGTGAAAAGGTAATCTCTGAAAACAAATTCTTGAGCATATGGAGGCACAAGGCATCCAGAAAAATGATCTGGAGGCCTTAACACAATAAAACTTTGAATATACTCTTAAGTATACCCCAGTGACCTTAACTTCTTTACCCAGACTCAAGTGAAGCAAATTGTTTGCGTTTTTCCTAAGAAAATTTTACAATGCTTAGTTTTATATGATGATTGGTTGGTATATGTTTTACCACGTCATGTTCCACTTCCTCGTTGGTGTAAGCAACAATATGACTACTCCTTCACCCTTTACGCTTATCTCCATGGGAGATGATTAAACAGACTTGCACAGTGTAAGTTTCATCTATCTAAGTTATGCATTAGGTTTGTGTCTGAGGATAGAAGTGAAATGAGAGCAGACACTGCTGGTAGGCTTGTCATCGGCCAGACATTTTGGAATTAAATCTGAATTACCAGTATTGCTACATCCAACTCTCACTCACTGAAACTCCCATTAACTGATGCTCAAATAGGACACATGCTCACGTGCTAATCCCACTTTTCCCACCAATTGTGTCCTTACAACCCCATTTTAAGTTTTTGTCATAATCAGAATTTATCTCTCATAGTGTGTCTTCAACATAATAATTAAATATGTTTAATACATATATTCTGTGTAATAGAATGTAATTTTTATTAGAGAAAAAATTCTTATTGTCTGCACATAAATAAGCAAATGTAAAAAAACCCTTGAGTACAGAAATGTTTTGGTCTTATAACTTGTTACATGAAACACTGAAAGTATAGACGAATAAATAAAGAAGATACAGTGTGCTGTCCTGTGTTTTAAGGATATTACATCTGTTATTTCATTATTGTAGCTATCATTTTAAAACAACAGAATATTGCCTCTGCTATTTGGAAGTCCCATAGGTCTTAGAGTATCTTCAAAGATAATGTCATATTCCCTTAATTTCTAATAGAAATCATTAAAACCACTACAAAACAATGCATTGAATTCTCAATAAGTTTCTTCTTTCTGGTTTTCCTTTATGATAATGCTTGCTGTTGCATATTTTATTTTTTGTTTCTGAGAAGTCATAATCTAACCCAAATTCTGACATCCTTTCACTAACACAGAAATGTTTACAACTGTTGTCTAATGAAATCTAGGACAAAATATGAAGGAAATTAATTATCCACTAATGTGAACTATCTGCAGCTAATTCAAATTACTTTGTTTCATCAGATCCCATACCCTCTAAAGAACAAATATTAGTTTTTATAGACATCAGCTTTCTAGTGCAAAAGATTTTCTAATTAATTAGTCCTTTCTCTGATGTTTATGTCTGAGATAATTAAAGAATAATGCCATAAAGGAATATCCATGAAGATGAAGGGTTTTCTAAAGCAGAATTTTTGCAGACAGTAACATGAAATGAAGAATTTTCTGCCCACTTTTCCTTGAAAAGATGCACTTTTACTTGTATGTAAAGGAATTGGCAGCCATGAAGTGTTATAATGCTGATCATAGGTGTATCATCATAGCAAATGAAACCTTCTTTGTGTTGATGTTTTAAGACATATTCAGATTCTTTAATTTCTCATGCTAAATACCACTAGAATGCAATTTCTATTCAAAACATGATAATACTTGTTGGGAACAGAAAATATCATTAGTAATTTCAGTAGTGCTACCTCCCTTTGAAGGCCAGCGAGCAAAGACGCAGTCCTACAGTCCCAGTCCTGCAAGCTGCCTTAGCTTCTCCCCAGTTGCTCTGTCTGCAAGAATAGAAGATGACTGAGGCAAGCTGGAATTATGACATTTTAGCAGGTTAATATAGGCAAGAGGTATACAGACATAAGGCCAGAGCCTGGAGAAAATCTGAGCCATCGCAGTGCTGCTGTAGCACGATATTAGTTGCCTGAGTGTCCACCACCAGGAACATCCAGAGCGTAGCAGTACTCAGGGTATGTTCACCTTATGCAGCATTTGATTTCTGTGGAGTAAGCTGACAAATGTCAGCTACACGATGAACCACAGGGTTCCCGATGAAGTTACATGTGGCCATTACCTCTGACTTTGTTTATAGGTCCACTGACGCTGTTTATGGGTGATCATAGGTTATGCCACTGATCAGGAAAGCAGTGAATTGTGTCAGTGAAGATATTTTTGGAGGTAAAAATTAGTATAAATAAGGAAAAGTAAAATGTTTAAGAACCCAGAAATGTGAGAGAGTAACAAAAAGTACTTCTGCTTAAGGAAAATTTATTTTTAAAATAGTAATCTAAAAAATCATAATGAACTCTTATGACTGAAGCTAATGAAGCTACTAAGTTGTAATCACTGCCTAGAGAGGCAAAATTATGCTATGCAAAATAAATCTAGGGTGTTTCTAATTGTCTTTGTGTTGTATTCTTGCATAAATTATATATTTTTGATATTATATGATTTACTATTGCCAAAACTTTAGATAAAACCACAAAACATATAATTTAAAATTCTGTTCATATATGTGGTGGAAGAAATACAATATTGATTAACATGCTTGAGTTACATATATTGTAAAATAGCATTCTTTCTACTAGCTGAAACTATTTATGTCATATATAAATGTATAATTAATAAGATAATCAGTAAGGAGTTACTTTGAAATAGTACCTTAAAAAAGTATGTGGTATAAAAATAGTATTAGAGGTGTATAATTGAAACTACCTCATTTTTTACAAAATTTCTCAGTAAAATATGAGATATGAAAACATGATCTTGCAATATTTTAACAGTATTTATAGTTCTACAGAAGAAAAACATTACTTTGTTTAATATTTTCAAGGAAGATGGTTCAGTTATAATTAAAAGATCATCCCAGGGCTGATTGAACTGCAGAACCATTCTTGAAAGACTCCTATTAATTTTATGGATTAGATTGCCGGAGAACCTCAAGATAAAATTTGATGTTTGTTTTCATGTTTTAATCTGTCCAAATTCTTCTTAAAAAAAATCTAGTTTAGAGTTGGTCAAGTTTTCTCTGCATTTACTTGAAGATTTCCCATGTAAATTGCATTGGGTTGGAATGGGCTGCCCAGGGAGGTGGTGGAGTCCCCATCCCTGGAGGGGTTTAACAGTCGGGTCGACACAGCACTGAGGGATATGGTGGAGTTGGGAACTGTCAGTGTGAGGTTAAGTGATGGACTAGATGATCTTCAAGGTCTTTTCCAACCTAGACGATTCTGTGATTCTGTAATTCCTATAGAAAACTTCCACAGTATAGGATTCCAAGGCATTTGTGGTTCCCATATTGCCACTGTCTGTTAAGGCCACAAGCTATTCCTCCCATTGTTCCTTACTAAAACCTCCCTAGACAAGGATGTGGTTTCATTAGCTTCAGTCAATGTATATGCTGGTTTGCCTTCCTCATCACTTCAGTATAACCTCACTCTCCTCCCTCTGTCAGCATCCATATGCTGTTCCTCAACAAGCATGTTCCTGACATTAATTTTGCAGCAGGGAAGAGGAGCAGTATATTCTGGGTATTGCAGCATTTGAACTCAGAAATTCATCTTCAGGATCTAGCTCAGACTTTGTAATCCATTTCTGAAGAACAACAAGGCCTGTTCTATCCTTGCCTGAACACTTCAGTCATTACATAGCTTGCAGTGCTGTCATTCCCAGAGAACTTGAAACAATGGAAGCCTCTAAGCTACTTCCATTCAAAGCCATGTACTCACTTCTGGCTAAAGGGTGGAATGTCATTGCTCAGGATGCACAGAACATAATGATCAGGAAGAAATTTTACATCACATTAATAATAGAGGAGGCTTGTCAACCAAAGTAATTTTTTTTTTTTTCTTTTTGCTGCCTCGAGAACACAAAGTGAAATTGCAATATTTTGGAGTTTGGATTGAAATCATGCTACTTGGAAAGACTGCATTAAACCTCAAAGGAGCTTCTGCCTTTAAACATATTGCTGAACTTTGCAGTTTGGCAAAATGTGCTTACTCACACACTTCAGTTAAAAAAGACGGCTAAAAATAGTTAATACAATCTGAATATGCATAAAATAACTTTAAGTTGTCAAGCTATCATCTCTGTTGGGTGAGAACTGAAATGTAAGCTAAAAATATGAAAGACCAAACTATGAAGCCCTTCTTAATTTGCAAAGTAATATCGGTAAGCAGTTTCTGAATTCTGGGATTCGTCCCACCTATGTGTAGCTATATGAAAGTTAGTCTGTTTAGTCCAAGAACGTTGTCTAGACTCTGTACATACCAACTGAGATGTTTGTCTCATCCCAAGAGATTCAAGTGAGTACAGGAAGCTGCTGGTTGGATGAATAAAGTCAGTGGGGAGGGATCACAACAGCCTGAATACTTTTTGCTGTGGGTCAATTCATTAACTATAAAAATGTGCACACATATTGTATCAGTTCACATGAAAAGTCTGTTGTAAAGTCTTTTCAGATGCAGAAATTTCTTGTAGGTAAACAAATGAAAGAACATCCCAGATTCCCAGTGAGGTGGCAATTTAGGAGCTAGGGCATCTGTATAAGAACAGGTGATCAGCATGCAGTTCTGGGGCCTAAGTGATTCTTAAATATTTATTTGTCTAGGTAAGAGCAGAAGCTTGGTGCCAGAACCCCTTTATTTTGTGCAAGTACATTATCTGTTAAGTTAATGACTATTCTGATGGCAGAAGCTTGGAAAAAGAAATCTGGGAGATCCTCAAGGCAGAATAAATTATAGCTGTGTAGTTCCTGACTAATGTTTGTATAACCTGTTTATAAAATCCTCCAGTGTTCACTATGTCATGACTACCCCAGGCAATTGATTTCACTGTTCCTTCATTGACACCAGAATTGTTTCTCAATCTCTAAACTGGTTTGTTAGTGTAGTTTAAGCCCATTATTCTTTTGCATATCTACTGTAACTACCAAGGCAAAACATTCCCTGTTCTTTCAGTCTTTCTTTTGTTACATTTCCTATATCTCTGTTTATCTACCTCAGTTTGTCCATGTCTTTGCTAACGCACGGTTGATGCAGTTGACAGATTCATTTGCTTCACTGAAGCAATAGTAGTTCTTGCTGAAGCCTTGCCAACAGTGACTGGATGAGAAACATTGTGACAAGGATCTTCGACATTATTTATTGCGTATACCTATATGTTTATGCTTACATGCTGTGTTTTGTATGTTTATATGTTATATATATATATGATTTTGTTATATATCTCTATTAAAAGAGGCACAAACATAACATTTATTTTGTTATTTGTTGTGAACAAATTTGTCTGTTTTTAAACTTTATCATTTACTTTCAGATTGATTTTCAGATTGTCAAGATCACTGTGAATTCTAGACCTTTCCTCCAATGTATATGGGGTATTTCTTATTTTGGTGGGAGCTGCATATTTAATAAACATATTTTCTATTCATTTATCTGTAAGAATAATGAAAATACTGAATAGAACCAGACCTACAAATAGGCTTCTGTATCTCCAGTGAGTATGTTTTACCATTTGATAGTAAACTATTATAAACTATTTCATAAGCACAGTTATACCAAACATTTTTGTACCTATTCTTTATTACTTTTGTGATGACTGTGCTTCACTGGTTCACCTATTAGAATATATTGTTTCAGAAGTTCTACTAAAATTAAAATACACAAGATTTCTTCCTCATCCATGTGATCTGTCAGAGAAGAAAATTAGAAAATTAAATTGACATGATTTGTCCTGGACCAATCCATGTTAGCTCTTAGGCATAACCACGTTATTTTTTAGATGCCTAGTTATTTGTGATGAATTTGGGGGTGGAGGAAAATTACATTATTTCAGTTATACTCTCATAGCTGACTGGCTTATATTTCTGTGCAGTAGACACTGCATTTTAGCTTTTGGGGTTTTCAGTTCCTCAGAGGTATTAGATACAGCATTAGATGAGCTTTAATATGTCTGAACTGTTGCAGGTAGTTCAGTAAATTTATGGGTATGAGCAACTGAGTTGTTTTAATCTATTTTTCTTTATTCCAAACTGAGATTTTACTCTTTTCTACAGTGTTAAGTGTTTGAACATCCTTCTTACAGTTAACATTTTAAAGCAAAAATATCATGCAGCATGTGAGCAGTCCTGGCATTCTGATAGCTTTCCTTCTCCGATCAGTACTAGACTGACACTTCTCCTATTGCTAACATCTGCAGTGGTTTCTTGTTGTCTTTGATTTCTTTGCTGGCTTCTTTCTATCTCATGCTTTGGCCTTTCTAATTTTCCTTCTACACACTCTTCCTATATTTTTAGTATAATTGACCCATTTCTGCTTTCTCTGTTCTTCCTTCTTTTGCTTGACACTGGTGAGAAGCTTCTGACTTAGTTATTTTCAGCTTCTATATTGGATAGTCTGTGCTTGGTTTTGCACCATTAATATTGTTTGTGGAACTGCCACTCTTTGCAATTCTATTTTCCTGTCATATGAGCTCTTACCTAGGGATTTGTTGAATCTATTGAACTCTGTTTTCTTAAAGTCTGGGGGTTTTCTATTTTTTTATCCAACCTCCTTCCTTTCCTAAATTTCATTAACTCTTATCATAATCCAAGTTGCCAAGTTTCACCATAATCTCAGTCAATTCCTCTCTATTGATTAAATATACAACAGTCTTTGCACTGATTGCTTTTTTCTGCCTCCTGGATGTGCATCTGTAATATTTATCACAACCATGACTTCCAGATTAATCTATGTTGTACTGAATTAATTCTCTTTCTAAAGATTGTCTGGATAGTGTAAATCTCCATTATTACCTTGTATCGTGCCTTGGATAATTGTGGTATTTGTTCACAAAAGTTCTTCCACTGCAGCCCTCCCCCAGTTCTCCATCCGCTGGGCAGGGGAGAGTGAGTGAGCAGATGTGTGGTGCTTGGCTGCCTGACTGGGTTTAAACCATGACAATGGTTTAGTCATCTGCAATTGACACTAACAAGTTTAACACTCATGTTCAAGTTCCCAGACTTTCAGCAAAGATAACTTTCTAAATTTGGATCTCAAGGTAAGTGTCATATGCGAACATGCCAGCGTTTTCCCTTGCAGTAAAGTGTCTAATTTACTAAACTTCCAAAGTGCTAGCCATTAAGAATTACTATTCAGCTTCTCTTGTTTCTTCCCCACACTTCTGGCATTAATGTACAGGTTTTCAAAGCATTGGGCAGATTGAGCCATCTTGTTTCATTTCCTTCATACAGCATTTCCAAGCTGCTGGGCATTATGTTTGCGCATGTTTTTATCTTCATTATTGCAATCAGGACTATGGCAATCATAAATGATTTTTTTTAAAACTTCTGATTAAAATCTCTATAAGATGCTTTTGATCCCAGCATAAAAAGATATTGTCATAAATCTCTTTATTTGCTGTCTTGACTTCTGGACTTTGCTAACAAAGAGCGATGTCCAGAAGCAGGTTCAGTCTTTGTTGAAACATAAAAGAGGGAGAGACTGTTCATGCATAACAGTACTAAAGGATGTGAAAATACACCTTGTACTAACTGAATTTAAATAGTGATGGTGGGAGAGAAGAGGGAGCTTTTAGTCATGGTTTTTAGACTACAGCTTTAAATTTGTGTCTGCTTCCTTGGACTTTCAGAACAGCACTACTTTTAGTGCTGCTTTATAGTTACATTATGTTATCATTCAAAGTGAAGTAGACATTTTCCAAAAGAAAAGAGAAACATGTCCCTAGAATTACACAGTGCTCAATTTATCTTTATAGATATATGCATGAATTTTGATTTTGTGTATAATTTTCATTTGCCATATGTGCAAGCCTGGCTAATCATCAGTTTATATTATGTGTTGTCATAAACAGGCCTCTATTAACATGCTTTTCGTCTTGCAAATATGTACTTTTCTCTACTGTTCCAGACCAGAAAAAGTAGTTGTCTTAACACATTCTTCAGTGAACATCACCAATTTAAAATAGTTACTTAGTGCATCACAGTGTGACAAGTGCAGTATTGCTTTGCTTTAACATAGACATTAAGTAACTTAGAAAATATATTTATGAACAGCAAGGTTAAATCTGTAATTTTGAAGACATGGCATAAATTTAAACTGCTCTGTGTCCCTAAGTATTTACACTTCAAGGTGGTATGAGTGCCAAAAGGCTGGCTGGAGTTACAGAAATGAGAAAACACTTAGAAACATAGAATCAAGGAGTAGCTGAGTTTGGCAAGACCCCTGGAGTTTATCAAGTCAAAAACCCCTGCTCAGAGCAGGACCAATTAAGCAGGTTGCCCATAACTGTGTACAGTTGCCTTATGAGTATCTCCAAAACCAGAGAAGCCACAGCCTCTCTGGGCAACCTGTTCCAGTGTTTGACCAACCTGACAGTAAAACACTTTGTTACATTTAAAAAGAATTTCTTGTATTTCCATTTGTGCCCATTTTCTCTTGTCCTATCACTGGATACTGCTGAGAAGAGTCTGTCTCTTCCTTCTTTACCTCCCCTCAGGTGTGTACATACATTGATAACATCCCTCTAAGCCTTCTTTTCCCCGGGCTGAACAGTCTCAGCTCTCAGCCTCTCCCTGGATGTAACATGCTCTAAGCCCTTCAGCAGCTTAGAGGTCCTTCTCTGGACTTGATCTAGTAAGTCCGTGTCTCTCCCGTACCAGGGAGCCCAGCACTGGACCCAGCACTCCAGCTCATGTGGTGAGCAGATCACCTCCTTCAACCTGCTTGCAGCTGTAATGCAGCCCAGGATGCTGTTGGCCTGCTTTGCTCCAGAGGCATGTTGCTAGCTTTTAGTCAACTTGTTGCCCACCAGGACCCCAAGTTTTTTTCTACACAGCTGCTTTCCAGGTGGTCGGCCCCCAGCTTATTACTAATGCATGGGGTTATTCCTCCCCAGGGGCAGGACTTGTCACTTCCCTTTGTTGAACTCCATGAGGTTCCTGTTGGCCCATTTCTCCAGTCTTTAAAGGTCCCTCTGAATGGCTGTGCACCTATCTTGTGTAATCAACCATTTCTCCTAGTTTTACATCATCTAATAAACAGAAAGGGAGACACATAACATGGTAAGATTCATATATCTATGTTTTCAGACTATGTGTACTAAGGAATATCCAGCTGCACAGATAACTCTGCTGTTTTGACAGGGTTGTGGATTTTCTGAAATGGGTAAGACCGTGAAGGTCACTGTCTAGGTGATAAACTCCTCAGGGAAACACTCCCAGCACCTAAGTGCTTGAGAACACAGCGCACTGTGCTCTGCTGTTCTGGCTGCTTGATCTGGCTGCTTTCAGAGAGAGCATTTGCTGTCTCTGATCTAGTGAATGATGTCCCTGCCCATAGCAGGAGGGGTTGAACTACATCATCTTTAAAGGTCCTTTCCAACCCAAACCATTCCACAATTTTATTATTGGGGACAGACTTTTTGGTAGGGGCTGTAGCAATAGGACAAGAGGTAATGGTTTTAAACTAAAAGAGAGTAGATTCAGACTAGATATAAGGAAGACATTTTTTACCATGAGGGTGGTGAAACACTGGAAGAGGTTGCCCAGAGAGGTGGTAGATGCCTCATCCTGGGAAACATTCAAGGCCAGGTTGGATGGGCTCTGAGCAACCTGATGTAGTTGAAGATGTCCCTACTCACTGCAGGAGGGTTGGACTAGATGACCTTTAAAGGTCCCTTCCAACCCAAACTATTCTATGATTCCTATTATGGGAAAATCCATTAAATGCTTTTCAGTATATATAAGTAAATTTTGCATTGGTTCTCATGCTGGTGTTTAGACAACACGGGTTATAATATGTCCAACACAATGCTATAGTTAAAAATAATCCTAGTTATTATGGTGATGCTGGGTATTGATTGTCACCATATCTTCTTTACTGCTATTTAATTCTCACTCAGGAGAGAGTATGACATTCCCTGGTAATTTCATAGCACATTTTTTGACTTGATAGGTACTATAAACTCAGCAGCTAATGTTAGAGTCATATGGAGTTCCACCTGAGTGTAGAGAGGCCCTTATTCATAAAAAATTATCTTTTCAGGTAACAACTGCTGTGACTGGTATAAGTGAAATAAGAGAGAAAAAAGGAAAGCATGCTCTGAAAGGGAGTGCTCTTTGTCATATGCTTAAATTGGGAAATCCATTTATATCTCTTGGGAAATTAAAAATGGAAAAAAGGGGCAAGCAGGTTGGTACAATTTTTAGATTACAAACGATTTCTGGGAAGAAATTCAAACTAATTCAAATGAACAGCACAGAAGAGAACAGGACAATATTCAAGGACAACTGGGTAGAACAGAACTGGAGGGTAAGGTTAATTGGTATGGGTGGAAAGTCTTCTATCAGGTATTAAGCACGGAGCACATTAAATAATGTGAGAAAATTGAGTTAGGGAGTGTACACACAATATTTAGGTACCATGATGATTGCATATCTGTTTAAATGGGAGATCTAGCTAACAGAAATATTTTTCCATTTATTCACGTGTGCATGAAGAAAAGGACATCTAGAATTAAATCTGAAGGAAAGCTCATGAGCTCCTGTCTGGAGCTTCCAACTTTAGGAAGAGGACTGGCCCCTCAGAATTTCTGGTCTGCTTATGGTCTTACTTTATTCTGACTATTAACTCAAGAGAACTCTTTGTGACTTTCCCTGATAAAGCAAAAAATAGAAACCTTGGCAACTCAGACTTACTAGGATTTTTTAAAATTTTATTTTAAATGAGCGATATTTTTATTTGCGTTAGATTTTTGATAACTGCTTTAACAGCAAACCTTTGACATGTATTTTATGAAAATTAATGCTTTAAATCATAGATGTAAAGCACTGTTTTATAATTTTTAACTACATATAACAGACAAACCCATCATTATCCAACAATTAAGGTGCATGAATTATTAATTTTTAATAAAAAATAAACTAACTCTCTAATTAACTCTGTAATCAAGATTGTTCCAGTATATCATTATATCTCTTAAGATTTCAAATCCTAACTGGGCTTAAATTGGCATAGTATTAAAATAGATTGTTTCTCTAGAATGTGTAATTACTAAACATGCAGGTCATTATCGCGATTGTTTTCCATTAGCTCACTATATAAAAAAAGTGTACCAAGGCATGAAGATCTCAGGCCAATATATTTTTAAATTTGTGGAGCTTTCTCTACTGATCAACGAAAAACATACCCTGTATCATACTTCAGTCTCTGTTGGTATGCATGAGCTGTTGTGGAGCTTTGAACAGATTTACCCCTTGGCCAAGACATTATTAAGCTCACCACTGGGGTTTCTTTAGAAGAACAGCCTCATATAAATCCTAGCAGTGGGATTTTTCCATGGAGCTTGATGGAGTTAATCCTCTAAAGCCCAATGAATGTCAGTGAGTACAATGGATGCATAAATTCCATACGTGGTTTTGGAAACTTTCCCAAATAGATTCTAAAAATCTGAGGAGAGTAATTAAAAAATGTAGCAGATCCACAGATATGTATTCACACTGATTCCTTCCCATTTTCAAATTCTATTCTTACAGCCAGTGTTATATAAAAGTCATGTGTGTATATGTTTGTGTGTATATATATGTGTAAATACATGCATATATATGTGTGAATTTATGTATATATATGTATACAAATATATATGTATGCACACACACCCCTGCTTACATAGTTAATTCCCACCTCATGTCCCCACAGTCACCAGACACATTTATTCTTAGAGGTCCTTTGTAGACAGACCTTTTGTAAATAGCAGTCAGGAAAAATTATCAGACATGCAAATAGAGAAATGTAATTACTTACAGACACTCGGAATTCAATATAAATTATACAACATGCTTTTAAAAAGTATTTTTGGACAGCTCTAGGGAATCTTCAATGGTCAGTTCCTCCAAAGGGGTAAATTAAAAAAAAGTGCTCATAGCTGTAAGTGTTAGTTATTTATTAGACCTGTTACAAACATATCCAATGCAAACAGACAATAATATATCACAACAGGAGGCATCCTAGTGACTATCCATGTGCTTATAACGCATTTATTAAAGTGTATATATAAGAAAGTAAACAAAATATATGTGGAGTAGTGGTTATCCATAGACCTAATTTCTCCAAAATGCATATCTCATGCATTATATATGCCCAAACAAACATAAAATAACTCAAATTGGCTTCATGTTGAATGTACTACACAAAGCAGAAGGAACTCTGAGTTATAAACAAAAACTATGACTAGTTAGCCAAAATTTTAAATGCAGAGATTTATGACAATTTCTTAAACATGCAGTATTGTGGATATTGAAATAAAATGCACATAAATTCAAAATTTATTTCACATCTACTAGATTAGATTTAAGCTCATATTATACCATCTACTGGCAAAATTGGTCGTAGCTCACTATACATACTTGCATACATATATGTATTTTTTTCCCTCTGTTTTCATGGATAGTAAAATATATTTAATGAAGGTAAACAGAATCTGGCACTTGGAAGCAGGAGGAGTAATATACAGAATTACTATTCAAACACATAGCATTATACTGTTTTCCCTGTTTTTTTTTGCATGACTGTCTTGTCCTGATGCCAGTGTCAACTCTTTGCCAAGGGACAGCATATGTCTGGTATTCTGAAGGCTGGCTTCTGTGTGGACAGGAAAGCAGTGACATGAAATCTCTGTGTATTTCAAGTATAAATTATTTAATTTAATATCTCTTGGGAGAGGACCTTAAAAAATACCCAGGGTGTTTTCTTTGGAAAGCTCAGCCCCATAGCAATGATAGGCTCCCAAGGAGACATTCTTTGTTGTGTGTTTAGGAACAATGCACAGTAGTAATTGCAAAGCTGAGTATTTTGGCCACAAATGAAGGGAAAATATTGTGGAAAGAAATGTGCAGCAGCACTATGCTGTGACAGCAGTGTTACAATACTGTATTATACACAGAAATGTGTATAGAGTATGATTTGGAATGAAGCTGTCTTTGAAGGAGGAATAACCACTACACAGGTCTCACTCTGGTACAAACCTCTGAGGAAAAGCAGAGAACTAAGGACTGCTTGGTTCATTTATACCTTATGCTTCAGTTGTACCTTCTACCCTGAGTTTTTAGGTTATTAAGACAGAAATATTAGCCTCTTTATTTTCAAATGGAACCCCAATTCTTAGCAGAAATTCTGAAACTAAATTTTGCAGGAGTCTCTCATGTCTTTACGTGGTTTTGAGGAAACGGCTGTGGATGAGCCGGTTATACGAACCTGTCCCCCCAACCTCATAAGCTAAGTCAGCCCATAGCTTATCCCAAGGATGAGTTGTGGTATCTGTCATGCTGTCTTCAAGTTTTTCTACTCTCCTCCTTATATTATATTACACTGGTTACCTAATGAAAGGATGTGGTGTTTCCCACTGTGATGAATTTTTGGGTTATTTTCGTGGATTCATAATTAAGTTTTTATATGTAACTGCTAGTGCTCCTCTTCAGACAGGCTGAAATACAAGTTTCTCTTGACACCAAATGGAATACCTTTTTTTGGTTTATGTTTTGTACATGGTAATGATGGTAATATTTTTAACACATTATTCACACTGTATGGACAAATTACAGGCGTGAACTATCATGCTACTTGTTCATTGCTTCCATGCTTTGTAAATCCATGTCAGTAGAACATCAATTATATTTATCTCTTAATATATTTTCACAGCAGTGACTGCTATGTGATGTTTTGGGTTTTCCCACTAGAGTTACACTTTACAAGATTGTTGGTCTGTACTTACTGTAATAAGGATTTCCTTGATGTGCCATTTGGCCGCTCTGTTTTACTACTGACATATATAACCAGAAATAAACTCCATATAGATGATTTATCTTTTTTTTGGAAACCCACCTCAAAACCATTAATACTTGAAGAAAGATTGTATTGGCAGTACCATGCTAATTTGTTTATGAAATATGTAGCAACATACACAGAAATGAAAACGTTGTACAATCAGATCTTTTAGTGAAGGAACATTTAGTTTAACCTGTAACCATGTATCATATGAATAGTAAGGAGAACTACTTAAGCATATAAAACTATTTAAAATTACTCTCTATACTTTCTCTCTTTAAAGTTTAAATTGCACTTTAAATAAGCCCATTCTAATTTAGGAATTTGGGACTAGAACTTTCACTAAAGAATGAGTAAATCAATTTTTAATCAGCTCCAGTAAGTTCATATTGTGCTGTAATTAAAAAGTAAAATTAACAGAGACAATTTAAAATTCATTAACATTCAATGAAAAAAAAATTCAATATAATCACAAGCAAAATTACCCTATTGTTTGTTTGCCAAGTTGTGCAAGACTGCATTTTGGAAAACACACTTTGCTAGCTCATATGTTCGAAGATCATAAATAAATCATTGCACACCATCTTACTGTAATGTTGATGAATCTGTGTTACCATTAATTAATACACTTCCATAATTTTAATGCTTGAAAGTAAAAACTGTATGTGAGCATGTTTTGCATAAAACTGAATAGTTTTAATGCTCGGTGATCTTTGTATTTGCTTCATTGTCATGGTGTTATAATAAGTATACACAGTAGATATATACCTTTAGATAGTCATGCCTGTGAAAAGATTAGAAAGTTCAGTCCTAAAGTGTAGTACTCAGGGTTTGTTATTACAGCTCTTGAGCTTTCATAACATAAGACAATATATTTCATAATTTGCTATTTTTGCCTCTATACAATGGCTAGAGTTGACAGTGGAACATGTGAAACTCCTGTTATGTCCTCTGTGCTAGAGAAAACCGTGTTCAGACAACCCAAACTTCAGCTGGACTTTATTAGTTTAGTGTTAATAATTTTAAAAGTTATAAGAAGATATGAGCAAGGTGAAATATTAGGAAGGTTTCTGTCTGCTTTTCCTTTTTGATTTAAATGCATATGCTATGACTACTCCAAGGTCTATGTGAAAAGGACTCTCTTTTAGGGATAGTGATGCTAAGCAAAAAGACTAGACATTCTTATTTTTTTATCCTTGAATAATGTCAGTGAGGTCAGATTTAATACATGTCTACAAGAAACCCAAAAAGTAAGTCTTCCTTTTCTCTGCTTTTATGATTAACTCAGAATTTTTAGGTTTACTGGTGCCTGCTCTCCCTAAGTTCATGTTCTCTTTTGGTTTGAACTTTTAACATCTTTTTCACTAACAAGGTGAGAAACTTTCTCAAAGTTCTTTAGTAGTCATTACTTTTTGACCTTTTAACCATTTCTAAGACTAATCAATGCTGAAGGAAACCAGTATGAAACAATAAGCCAGTGTCACTTATGCTTTATATTTTGATTGACTGTTAAGTCAGTGTCAATATAGACTATTAAGGCTTCTAAATCAATAAAATTTGATCTGTATATTACATAAGTAATTTTCCATTATAATGAAAATTCAAAGTACCTATATAAATCTGCAGCTTGTAGCAGCTTTTAAACAGAGAATGAGACTGATTCAACTCACACTAATATTGATATGAGTATGGAAATTGTGATAGGTGGTAAACCGTCTGTTCATCAAATTCAGCGAACTGTAATATCAACTATTGCATATTGTGTAATACTAACAGCAAATAATTGAACTAACATGATAGTGTAAAAAAAAAAAAAGTGACAGGAAGGGG
This sequence comes from Athene cunicularia, assembly GCF_003259725.1. NCBI lineage: Eukaryota > Metazoa > Chordata > Aves > Strigiformes > Strigidae > Athene > Athene cunicularia. Next base: position 13,912,218 of record NW_020799117.1, on the reverse strand, counting down.
GGGGGGAAGACGGACAACAAGAGAAGAATCATCTGAACGTCAGAAGATGTGGAGAATTGCAGGCGCATAATTGAATAAAACAGGAGGATGTTCACAACCATGAATCTCATTATGCAAAGAGATTACTGGGCCTAGACTGATAAGAACTCTGCAAACTCCGAGGATCATCACATTCCAAGCTACGCCGTGAGGAGGACCTACGGCCTTCCTCCCAGAAGACCACCCCCCACGATTTGAAGACCCCTGACCGTAGTTTTAACAACTTCTGCGCAAGCGTAAAGGACTGATAAACTAATTACCATATGAAGCGGGAGTAGGCGGGTTCAAGTAGTGAATATGTATATGTGTATAATGACTATGTCATACTTTGTAGTATAAGATTGAAACAGAGTGCCCTGGAGGGTGCGGGCCGTTGTTGGAGCAGGAGACTCCCCGGCCGCCCAGCACTGTTTTACTTGTTGCCACTTGCTAAATAAAAAAATTGGGAACTCTGACTCAGCCAATTTTAAGAAGTCAGTTTATAACAGAAATCAGTTGGAATGGGACGTTTGAAATCTCAGGCAACATGAAAATTGAAAGTGTAACCTGAGTGTTTAGTGCTTAGTATTTTGAACGCGTTCTGTCAGCCAAAGCATGTGTTCCAAACGTGCTGAAAGCTCTCCTAAGACTTAATGCCTCTATGAGATGTATCGTGTTGACGTGTACATGTCCTATATGTAGCTGTGGTTGGAAGTGGAAAGGACAGTCCAGTTCACAAATCCTAATACTTCCCTGTGGGAAGCAGAGTCAGGGCAGTTTATTTCAGGTGTATGTTTATGAGGACCCCACAGTATGATACTAAACCTGTCATACCAATGTAAAAGAGACATTGAAAGGGGTAACCCTATGGTGTTCAATGTAAGTCTTCCTTTAATCTTTCTGTCACATCTCTTGTACTTTGATTCTCTCTCCAACTCTGGATTATTAGACTCTGTAGCTGTGCTTTTCACTTGGATTCTCATTATCTGCTAGAATTTGGATGCAACAAGTCTGCTTAGATTAAGGCAGTACTTTGTGAACACAAGGGTAACCCTTATCTTGAAAGAATGAACGATCCTCTTATAATAAGGGTCAAGACAACAAAGAGCCATTAAAGGGACATATTAATGATATGAGTCATTGAGAATGTAATGAACTGCAAAGTCATGGTGCTTTGGAAGCCAGATTTCCCAAATCCATGTCTGGTAATTAGAGAACAAGTCCCTTCTTCTGTTATTATTACCAGGTGGCCTTTCTGATTTCACTAGATCTTTTCATAGGGCTTATATTTCCTGAGTAATGCTCAAACTCGCATTAGATTAGCATTGCCAGCTAATTTATTAAATTCTGCCTTTTGTTCTTCATAACATTTGTCTCAGCAGGATAATGAATAACCAAAATAATTAGCTCATACTTTTGACTTTGCCAGTAAATAATCAGCAGGATATCTACCCCATTTACAAAGAATATGCATCAAAATGAATGAAATTCACTTAATGGGATGAAAGAGAGACTGCAATCTGGTATGACCAGTTTTCCTGACCATATGAGCTGCATACCCAAATAAGTTATTTCAGGGAATGGTTCACAGGAGAGATAACTGTGGCTCCCCAGCCCTGTAGTGCAGGATATGGCCTGGCTGAAGGCACAGCCAGGCTCCCCAGGTGGCAGACTGGTGCTGGTCTCAGGACTCTCTGTGACTGGGGATTTGAACCTAGAGCAGCCCCTCAAACACAGTACAATGTGAATTAGTAGTGAAAACAATTACTTTTATGTAAGTATAGCAACAATTTTTACCTAACATTAGATAACTACTGTTGCCTGAAGGAAAAAGATGAGATGATTGAAGGAGACAAACCACTAAGTAAAAAAAAAAACAAACTGGAGGGGGTGGTGGTGATGTTTCCAAAAGGAAAGCAACTCCATAAACAGAAATGCGTGGCTGAAGCATCTGAAATGGAATGCTGTGCTGCATTAGATATATTAGATGATGATGTGTAAGGAGTAATTTCTATGTTAAAAAAATAACTAAAGAAAAAGCTGGTAAAAAAACACCCAAACTTGAGGCTGTTCTTATGGAGGTTTTTCCTTAAGACCCTACATTCTGGAGTAGATCACTCAAAGAATCTAACTGATATCAATGAAATACAAGATCAAGTATTGTTGAGCAGCAATCTGTGATAAGATTCATACTTCAGGATGGAAGTTATGTTAGGGTTAATTCTTAGAAATTGGCATAGGTGCCTGGATGAGTTAGCATATTTGGAATGACCCATTTTGTGGAAGTGAATGACAAGAAAAATTCAAAGAGAGTTCAAGATCCCAGGTTGCTTTCTTTTCATTATGACATTCTTTTTGTAGTAATACCTTCCTGTGTTGTATTTAAGCAAGTATTATTGATATATTTTGGAACAAATCTAAAGAAACATAAAAGAGGCTTCTAAGTTCTTCTAGCTACATAGGTAAATCTATGCCTGCATGCAGTATCACTTTCTCAGCAAACAAGTCTATTACTCTGTGTGCAACCGGACCAATTTCCAGTTGTTTATATTATTAATCCATGAATTTCAAATTACCTTAAAAAGCTATAAAACTTGCTCAGGAAAGACCTATTTTCTTCCAACAGTTCCATATTTAGCTGTTTTGGGGTTTATTCTTTCGTTGTCTCCATCCCCTCAAGGACATCCCTGAAGGAATCTGTGTACCAAAAAATAAAAGCTGTCATGGAGGATTGCTGAGAAGAAACACTGAGGCAGATGTTTTGCAGCATGAGATCTGGGAAGCAAACACAGGTGAACAGGGAGGCATTATTATGCCCCATGCAGATGGCTCCTTCAGGGAGAGCTATTTTCCTGGGATATGATGGATAATTCCACCTATGTATGAAATAATTCAGTGGGCAGTGAGACTGTTTCCCATTTGTGCAGCAGTAGAATGGGTTGCTTCTGGAACCACCAGATTAGTGGACCATTGGCTGCTTCTGAAATAGGGCTCTAAAAACTTCTTGATCTGAAAAGATGTGCTTATTATTCATGTTTCTCAGCCAGCATGGCCATCACTGACGCCAGTGTATTCATGCCTTAGTTCATTCGCTACTGCTCCTGCCCATTTAATTCACTACAGCTTCTGCCATATATTCCTTCCGTCCATGATTTCTAGCCTGATCACTGAGGGACGGTTTGGCAAGAAAACATCTGTGTATGTATCTCTCCCAAGCTGTTGGCTCAGATGTGGCAGAAATCAATGCTATTAATATGCACAATAAGTCACACTAGAGTTTGTATGTATAAAAAACCCACAGACAAACTAGTACCTTGGGCAAAGTGCAGATGAGTGGCTAAAATCTTGGGTCTTGTCAATATTAATGGATAACATTTGTGGAACAGCTGTTACAGAGGCAGAGCATAATGGGAAAGTTAAACAGGGATTAACCTGTTTGAAAAGGGATTGAAAGACCTGGTGATGGCTAAAATCAACACAACGTATCACTAGGCAACAACACTGTGTTAAACGGTGCTTCTAACGTAATCCTAGTGCTGAGGAGGGTAGGTTGGGAGGTTCTCCGTGCCTTTTGCATAAACTTGAGAATTTTTGTAATGGTATTCTTGTCCTGAAGCTGAGAAGGAAGAGCAGTGTAACCGCAGCACTGGATGATGGATCAATATCTATAAAGACCAGTGCCTTCAGCCCACAACCTCTGATGCTCTCTAGTACTGGTGGCTGAAAAAGGTGGCAGTGCCAAGTGCTCAGCAGGTGTCCATCACCCGCTCCTTTTACCCACCATCAGACATACATGTATCAAGAAGTCTTTAGTAAAGAAGCAGGCAATATAACTCCTGAGAAGCGGTTATGACTTCTGATAGGAGACATAAAATATGTGTTTATCTGAAAATAAATGCCAGCTCCCACAGAAATGTGCTCAGAGCATTGCAGAAGACAACAGCAAAATTTTCTGAGCATGTATGGAAAAATTAATGGGACTCCCCCACTTCTGGGGAGGGGGGTGTGTTGTTTTTACCGACTGTGAAAAGTTCAAGTGTTGTTTGGGAGAAGGGGACTGTATGTACAGAAGTATCCTTTCACCCTTTAGTTTTCTACACTTTCAGCATGAAAGTCAACAGTAAGCTCTTTAATATGTTTTGGGGATTTTTTTTGCATTCATATATTTATGTTTAATACACAGGGTATGTATTTCCAGTATTTTTATTGCACAGTATTGAAAAAAAGATGGCCTCAGAGAAAATGCACCTCTTGGTCTCTCCTTATCTTCTTTCCTTCCAAATGACATGGGAAAATCAGGAATCAGTTGCTCTTTCTGTTAATGCACAATGTCTCAGCCATCTTTTCCGTATGCAAATTCCAAGACAAAATCAAAGTATTGTGTGCTTTGTTCATGTTCAAAAGCTCAAGAAAACTGTAGAGAAATATTATCCCCTTGCCATGCACATTCCCTTTATCTTTGTGGAGTTCTAAATTATGTCAAAAAGCAAGTTTGTTCGTTCGATCTTTTTTTCTTTTCAATAGTGTTTTTTTGTTTTGTTTTGTTTTTATTTTTGCTGTTAACATACTAGGTAGAGGGAGTAATCTGGCAGGATAGAATCATCTTTTTAACCCCAGTAGCATGTTCCCTTTTCCAATTTAACAGAGAGCAGAGAAATTACTTTCTCCGCTTGACAGTTATAAGTAATTTAGGTGTCTTTACTTTTCTCTGTGGCTTCCCAGTCAAGGTACAAGTATTGCTACAGGCTATGCTGGCTTTACTTAATTTCTGGAGGAATTAGGAGGGCTTTTTAATATGTGTGTTTGTTTTTCCCCAGGAAAAAAGCCCTGCAAAATAGAGGAGTCAAAGCATTAACTCAAAAAAGATTAGTCAAAATGGCTGTTGACCAGCTTGTCCTTTGTGGATAACACTCTTAAACAGTGTTGCTAATGTGTTATTAGCGCACAGCTGACTTCTCTCAGCATTCTCTCAGCACACTGTCAGGCGGTGATGCACTCTTCCAGTTTCCTCCCTCCCCTCAACTCAGGAGCCACAAATGTGCCTTTATTAATTCATCTTAATTCTGCAGTTTATGAGCAGTGTAATTGTCACAAATTGTAATACTTCTGGCAGAAGTTTTTAATACTTTTCTCCTTAATACCTGTGGTTGGCTTTTATCAGAGACAAGGTATTCAAGAATATGTGGTTTTGGACTGATCAGGTATGGCAGCTCTTTTATATTGTCTTCTCAAGCTTGAAGAATAATTCAGGTTTTGGGGTTTTATAAGTCTCATTGCAAATGAATATACTTTCCTTTTTCTTTCTGTTTGCTAGAGATAAAGCCAAAATGATGTTCATATTTGAAAAAATATCATTCTTTCTTGTTATCCATTTGAGGGAAGAGTTTTGTAATACAAATGGCATGTACTCATAGCCTACCTGATCCTCTCCCACTTTGGCTGCCACAAACCTTTGAGCACTAAGCATCATAAACTGTGACAATAGTTTCTAAGGTTGTTATGCAGCTACTTGTTAATGGCAAACTATATAGGAATCTGAATATATATTGCTAAAGTTATTTTAATAACAATTTATATTTTATTTATGGCTTATTTGTATATCTATTTTAAACATGAATAATTTTGTTTTCTTTTGTAATTCTCTGTGACTACAAATACATTGCAAAAAGCAGGGTTGGTACTGCATAAAAGGTGCAAAATTTGCTTGGGAGTATTGTGAAGTGTGAAAACATGAATGTCCAATAAAAAACTGTTTAATACCTATGAAACACATGTTTGTGCTTGATAAGTAGAAAAAAAACCCGTTTCCTCAGTGAGTCAGTCTTCTTCACAAGTATGTGGGTGACAGAAGTTTCACAGTTATGATGTGGAATCCAGAAGCCTTCAAACCATTTGCTACAAAAGAGGAAATGCGGCAATTCAGTTTTTTCCACTGTAGTTATCAGTCGCATACTTCAATTATCATGGGCATTATATAAAAGAATCACTTTTCTTCAACTATTTTGAGTACAGATTTAATAATTTCTCTGGAAAGAAAGGACACATTTTCAAGATTGAATTGTTCAGTTTTGTGAATGAGGAGGAACCATTGGGAAGTAAAAATACCTGCTCTCAAAGAGCTAGTCTCAAATCTACTTGTACAACTTGGTCCAGCCCCTAGTGAAGTCAACAAGTCTCCGATTGAGACTTACAAAGAATTAGATACAGCAGTGTACAACGATGTACATCACTCAGCTAAGTGTTTCTGTAGAAGAGGTAGTTAGCTAGTCTAGAGAGAAAGGAGAATGGGTACTATATAAGGAAGACAATGAGTTAACAAAATGTAGTATGACGATGAAATACCAAAACAACTCCAACATTTCAGCCATATGGAGCAGGATACTGCATCCTGTCTATTCCTTTTAGGCTGTCTGGGCTTGGTCTGTTTGTCTATACCATTTAACTTAGTGGCAAGTGGCATTAGGTGTCTTGTCACTTGGTTGTGTTTTGTCTGTTTGACAATAGCCGAGCAATGTTTTCTTAAGGGTTGATAGAATATGTAGGAGCTGTTGAGCCAAGCACAACATGTCTACCTATTATTACAGCAAGCATGGGTACTCTCCACAGCACATACTGCATAACCCTTCAGGGCCATCATAGACATTGTGTTGTGGATGGAAAGGAAATTTGGCCTCAGACACAGCCTAAAGGATGTGTTAACCAGGGAATACAGAGACTGTTATATAAATTTTGTGTGTGCCAAGTGATCTGAGTGACCTGCAAGTTGCCCAGTTTACCTATATGTCACATACATCAGGCTAATCCTGCCTATATTGAACAGCATAGAAATGAAACAGCTGTTTTTCCTGATGCTCCTAGGCAAGATGATTAACTCACATCTCTGAGTGGGACACTGGAAAATCAGGCCATGTGCCTGTTTCTCTAATTGTTGATCTGGCTGACTGACAGGCAGGAAAAAGGTCTAAAATTTCTTGCCTGTTTTTCTTACGTTGTAATGAAACTGAAAATGGAGATGTTTTCAGCTTAGAAGATTTAACTATTCGATAACTTGAGCTTCCTTTTTCTGTTATTACTTAGTCACCTTGAAGACAATCAATTCTTGTAGTAGAAGCCCTAGTCATAGTGTGATGACTGACACTGTAAAATTGCTTAGGAAGATACTAGATGGGCAACTTCTGTTTCTGTTATCCTTTACACAGGCAGATGCCTGCTGGCCCACTAATCTGCGCTTCTATCGGGGAAACCCATGCTCAGTAAAGACAAAGTTTATTTGCGTTCCTGGGTACACGTCAGCTTTTTACAATTCTATCTCCAAGAGAGGTTTCTTTTAGAGATGTTTTGAAATAAACTGCTACTAAAATGGGGCCTAGCTTTGTCTTTCAAAAAGTTTCAGCCTTTAAAATGAAAGTTGTTGGATTGTAAATGTTTAGAACATGAAGTGAAGTTGTCCAAGAAGTGTTTGGGCACTAGTAGTATAAACCTGTGCAAGAATTTAATGGAAATTTTTACCCACTTTCCTGATGATTACATATGAAATCTGATGCCTTTTAACATCTTTGCTGGGACAAAACACCTCTTTAATTAGGATTTTAACATATGATGCTACACATCTGAGGTTTTTAAAAAAATCCTGGAACTTGTTGATCAACTAGAAAATGGAGATAAACGGTGTCACTTTTAACAAGTGCATTCCAAAATGTAAAGCAATAGCTACACAATTGATGCAATCAAGCTTTTCCAATATAATGGTGCTTTTAACAAGATTGGAGGGCCTAAAATTGACATAACTGTAATTAAAGTTCTGCATGCTGATCTACCATGGCATGCACACATTTATTATTAAGTCTGTTCTACCAAAAAGCTGAAGAACTACACTCTGAAATGTATTTTTTAAAAAAAAAAAAACAACCAACAAATCAAATATATTTATTCCAAGTAGGGATATCAGCACTCAGACAGCTCCTGCAATGACTGTGACTGGAGTTCTCAAATTAAAGAATGTACCTAAATTTTTAATTGTTTCATTTGTTAGTCTACTGAAGTGATCATTCACCTGTGTGTTTATTTTCTTCTGTTGCATTTATAAAGCTCTGATTGATGTGGTATGAAATCCTATTCTGCTTATGGTATCTGAAAAAACCCCAGTGCTTATAATTTGATTACATTTCTTTATGTAATCTTTCTACAACTTTCTACCCTCCTATCTCATTTCCTAGTTTGCAGAAACACATTTTCTATTCTGTCCCCTTCCACTTCACATTTTCTCTACTATGCCTGTTTTCTTGTTCAGCATAAATAATCATTTTGCTCTACAGTCATCTAACTTCATTTATATTAGGAATTAATACAATATACCACTAGGCTGTCTTTCCACTAGTCAGAACAAAAAAAGAGACTGGCCTCAGCTCTTAATGAATCATTCCTTTTTGGGGGAAATACAAAGGGCAGTTCACTGCGATTCCATTAAATTCTTAGATATCCATTAAATAAAAGTGCAAGTGTAATACATTTAAATGCAGAATGGAAGACAGACTGGGGATATGAAAAATTAATGAGTACTTACAAAAACGATTGTGCTCATTTCACAAACTCTAAAGGTTACTCTGGAAGAACTCCAAATGCTGTGACCACAACTTCCTCTAAATTTTCAATACTGTGGCCTATCGCAGTCATGAACTGGAAATGGGGAAACTCACTTTTACAATGGCACCGTTATGCCTGAGTATTGCATCACCATAGATTCTTCTGGTTGCTTCTCGTTGCTCCAGCTTTGCCATTTCAGTGTTACCTCTAAGTTGCTCTGTGTATGTCTGTACTATATGTACTATCTTAATATAATTTTTAAGATTTAAAGATTATTTTTAACAGGAAAAAAAAACGTGAATTATCAGTTCTGCATTTTTGCCCATTTGCAAGCATCAGACTGGTTACTTTTATTTCTTTGCATTCATTTACATTTTTTTCCTTTTATACTAGGTACTACAGTTATGTATTCTCTCACTGAAACTCTCTAGGATGTGTTGGTAAGATTTCAACTTGCCCTTCCATATGGTGATAAATTTGTTCTTTTATGACTGGAATCTTAGTCTTTTGTTCAACGTGCAGCTTTTAATATTCAAAGATATTAATTTAAACAGTAACCAGACTCTTCAAATGTCTTTACTAGTCCCTTACAGCTGCTCAGGAAATTTTTGATGACTGATAGAGGGAAAGTGAAAGGACAGAATGTTGATCAGTTAGGGGAGGAAAAAAAAATAATTTGTCCAATAGAACTCATTTTGATTAATTTCTCACCTGAAAATACATAAAAGGTGGTGGAGGTTTTTTTCAATTTTGTACACTGAGACCAAAAACATCAGACTTCTTTGTCTGTCCTATCAATGACAAGTGTCTGCAAGTGACTGCAATTTGGCAGTCATTATGTCTTCAGGAGTTTCTACAGGATATGTATAATGCAATAAGCTATTTAACATTCATTCATATAATTTTAAGTTGCAAGATGAAATGCTCTATTTGTCAAAAGAATGGCTCATCTCTAGTGCCAAAGCACAAAAGAAAACCATCATTTCTATGCCTGGATTCATCCCATCCTGACACAGAGCTCTAAAATAGTCCAGATGAATCATGACCACTCGAGCACAGAGCACATGAATCCCTCACGGTATCTTTCAGTACGGGATTGCATACAACTAAATTTAGATGTCTAAATGTAAGAAAGCAATTAAAATACGCATCCTAGGCTTCCCCCAGAGCTGTGGTCATGGACAGGCCACTTCTTCTCTTGTACTACTCCATACACTGAATAACATGAAATGTTCAAAATGTGTTACAAGAAAACAATCAGGTTTAATTAATTCAACACACAAGATCAGAAAATAATGAAATAATCTTTTCCTTATTCTTTGTTCTGGAGAAGAGATTTGGTTGTAGTATTGAAATCATGGTTTTATTTAATACAGGACTTTGTTATTTCTATATGACATTTTAATCAAACATGCTAAAGTTGGAAATGGAAAGGTTTCAACTAATGATATTTAATTACTTAAGTGTCATTTAATCAAAATAATCTTCAGTGTTAGTAATTATCATTGTGAGTGCTTTTCTCACACATACGTAGGTATATCTTATTAATATCAACTTGATTACTATACTTATTGAAAACTACATTCTAATTTTCCATTTTAAATCAGCAGTAAACTGCAGGTAATTACAGCAACATCTTTAATCCTTTATATTTACTGGTTATATCTTCAAATGTTATAAACAACCATAAACCCTCTACCTTTATAAATCAGTTTAGTGTTTCAACCTTTTATTGATCATTTAATGATCAGTCATTGGTCAATACATCAATCTCTATGCATCTTGTACATACTGTTTTTTCAGTTAGGAGTAAACTTTTTAAACACAGCTAAGTCAAAGACTTCAAGAGGTTTGAGTCTCCTTTTAAAAGTTGGTTTCATGATAAACATAATAAAAATTACCTTTTATCTGTAATTCAGCTAATATTTAGATCTGCTGATTATTTATAATACATTAACTTTCAAGAATCGTCACTCTCCGGTTAAGTCTGGATTACAGCTGCTGAGGCAGTGCTATCTTAACAGCTTGAAATGGGTTTTGGAAGCCAGCGAGATGCTGGAAGCACGGTGGTTTGTTTGGGTTAATGTAATCTGTTAAGGAGCGTGATAAATTAGTCCCTGTGGAGTTTTGTGATATCAGTTTGACTGCCTCTGGAACCTGAGCTAGTGCGTTTTAAGTTATCTTGGCTGCTGAGGTGCAGCAGTAATGTATCTCTTTAATTTCAAGTCAGGAATAATTCCTCAAGAATTAGCAGAGCTGTTTAGATATGAAGACAGAATAAATAATGGTAGTGAGGAACCCATTCAGTTTTGCTGTTTCTTAGGGAAGATTTGTTGAAACAACTCTCAGACAGCACAGCTGAGCGATGTTTAGGTAATGACCCTTCCTATATCCTCTAGCTTTGATCCGGCTCTGGGCTCTACCTCTGAGTTTGCATGGCTTCAAGGCTCTAAGACCTTCAGAAAGTGGCCCCAGTGACCCTGGGTAGCACAGACACAAAAATGAATTCTGCTCTTGATAATTGATAAATCATTACTAAGATGCTATAGGGACACCAGTTATTCTGGTTTAAAGTTTGGCCTACTGATAAACAGAACTTGATTTTATACTTTTCCAACATGGAAAGAAACTCAGTGCAGGCAGGGACTAGGCAGAATAACGAGGTGATGTATTCGGGAATGTTAGGCACTTTTTAATCTTATTCTGGAGTGCACATACAAGATACAGATAGAAACTTTGCTAGAAACTTTGCTAGACAAAACTGGAGTTTAGCATTATTGTTTATTCAACAACATGTTCCTTATACATGCAAGATCGAAAGCTGTATTTAACTGTCATCTCAGGTAATGTATTTATTTGTCACTAATGCATTAAAATACCCAACAGGTATGATCAGCAAGGATGGTAGGACTAATAGGAAATTTAAAGTCTTAGCTATTTCTTTACAGATAAAAATAATAAACACTGAGTTTCACTTAGGTATCATATAGTATAAGTTTATAAAAGTTGTGGATATTAGAGGAAAATTTGACCAGAAGTACCTGTATTAGTGTCAGAGTAAGCTCTCACCACAATGAAATAGAACACTGACAGACTACTGAAGTCAACAAAATGACCTTCTATGAAAATAGAGCCCAAACAATGTGCCGTTTTCATTTTTGAAAATTGCAGACATATCTGCTGTGTCATTCTGTGACCTAAAAGCTTCCTCAGAACCTTCCAGAACCCAGCCAGCTTCACTGCACTGCCTGCCTCTTGATTTGTTCTATCTCCAGTGCACACATGAAGTGGTTCCTGATCAACAGTCAGTCTTCCACTCCGTGGAGGATAATTAATCTGAAATTTTCACACAAATCTGATTTTGTGTGATTTTTTTTTTTTTTGCAAAACAGTATTTACATGTTACATAGTTCTAGATCATTCGGAAATTGTTAAAAATAGTAACCCAAGTTTTCACTGAACTCTCTCCCTGGTGCCAGATGTGCTCCATTTACCGTACTAATATCCAGCAGCAATAAACAAGTGATATTTTGAGGGGTAAGGTAAAAATAAGGGTAGAATTCTGAGTTTTATCAAACAGAACTTAAGATACAATGTCATTTCTAGCAATCCAGATGTCATATCAGATAACTTTCAGTGTGCTGAGCATGCTGTGTATCTCTTTTGTTTATAAAGGAAGTAATAGTGTCAGATATACTGTGAGATACCCACCTTCCCTTTTTCCTTCAGATTTAAGTTGGGTAGAATTTTGTCCTGCAGTCTCTGTAACAGAAGACAAACTTGGTTATCTTGGACTTCTACTGAAGTTCAAATATATCTTGACCTGATCAAGTTTGTTTATGAAGTACTTTCACCGCAACTATACTTCTTTTCACAGTGACTTCTTTACCTATGTGAAGGTATTCTTTATGTTTTGTGTATCTCTTTTCTGATCCTGAATGATGTGTCACGGTGCCACAGTGGTATCTTTTCATATCTACACATTAAGTTAGTAAGAACTGTTACATAGCTTTTTGCTAGATACCTGTTTACCAATAAATATTTTTTAATGACGTTTGGAAGCAGTACAGGTATAGTCTGGATTAGTAACATGTATTATAGTATAGCATTATCCAAACTATCTGTCATGGTTTGGACTCAGTCAGTAGCCCGTCACCAAATGGCCAGTCATTTACTCCTCCCCTCTGCCACCAGTGAAATAGGGGAGGGACAAAAAAAAAAAATAAAAAATCATAGGTTGAATTAAAAAATTAATTAGTAATAATAACAAAGCAGCAGTAACAATAGTAAGTCCAAACAGGTAATATGCAGTACTTGCTCACCGACCAGTTCACAGCCCACCCCCAGCAGCGATCCTGACCACACCAGAAATCCCACCGCCGACCAGCTGGGAAACCAAAACCAAAATGGAAACGGAGAGAGCTGGTGTCCACCTGTATGCTGAGCATGATGTCACATGGTATGGAATACTCCAGTGATCGATCCCGAGCCTGGCCCTCTTGCTGTGCTCCCTCTCAGCCCAAGGAAACCAGGACACTATCTTAAGCATCAGAAAAGAAAATTTTCTGATGATATCAGAGACCATATAAATATGCATTAATATTAATCATCAGCACTCTATTAAAAATCTTCTCAACAAGTCAAACAGAAGACAAAAGGTTGCAAGTTATGATTTGCCAACTAATGAGAATAATAATTTTTGATTATATTCTTAATAGTTCATATTCAAGTAAGTAATAAATCACTCAGTTTTCTATGAATTTTTGTTAGCTGAGAAAACGAACAAAAGCAGCTGCATTTTTTTATTAGATTGCCATATAAATACTACATTTCCACAGAATGACCTTCCTCACTTATTGGAATAGAAAATGATGGCATTAACTCATTTTAAATTATACAGTGATCTTGAAGAAAAGAAACTTTGTTAAGATGAATTAAGGTTTAGGAGATACAATACTAACTTTTTTGGAAAGCACTGGAAGAGACCATTTCAGTAAATGCATAAGAATCCTACATGAACTGCCACTTAGAAGAAACGTCAGTGACCTAAAAGCCTAGCAGTCTAAAGTTAAAACTTTTTAAGGCTAAAAAAATGAAAATTTTATAGCACATTGAAATAGTCAAGCCTAAAATAAAATTGTAAATAACATATCGGCAGCAGTGTTGAATACAGTGGAGATCAGTCAGAGGACTGTTCTCTAGCCACACAGCACTGGTAAAGACCAGCCCAAATGTTGTCAGTGGTCACAGTTTGCTGACTGCCTACATGGGCTGGAGGTGCCAGGGCCTCCCTTTATGTCAGAACACCTAAAGTCAGTGAGCTAGAGCACTAAGTGGGAAATGAAAAAAGATTTGGAGACTGATCTAGATAATATCAAGAGACTCCTGTCCAACCTAAAGAATTCTGTGATGAGTGAGATGATTGAAGACTTTAGGGTCTGGGATTTGCTTAGCAAATGTATATGTTGTGATGAGAGCTACCACAGTGACCATGCTAGCTACACAGACCTGTCAGGGTATCCTCTCTAAACCCATTATTCCCACTCCAGCAGGCTATCAGTCCTCACTCTGAAAGGTCTCAGAGTGAAAACAGAATGGCGTGAAGAGGGAGACAGGGTGACAGGAAAGCAGAGACTGTTGTTTGCTGAGGTTGTCTGTGATTGTATACACTTGGAAACATCAAAAGGCACTTCTAAGGTTGCTAAAGCTCAGATGCTTGTGACTATTCAGTAGAATAGGTAGATTTTTAAGGTAGGAAACAGTGAAGCCTGGATGCCACCAAGATGCTCCAAGAGTAAGAATCACTGACTTTGAGGGAAGCAACTAGAGCTGGTATTTGCCTTGATGCAGAACAAGCTTATTTTCTACTGGCTGAGAAGCAGTGAGTTCAGTTCCTGGCCTAGGAGCTGTAGCAGATCGCCTTATGTTCACTCTGTTTTTCTGAGGCGGTGTCCAACTTCCCCTCATCTCCTCTTCTCCTCACTGTTCTGTACTTACTCAACCAGCACAAAACCCCAGTGGGGGGCAGATTCAGCCTGCATTCCACTCTGCTTCCCAGCAGCTTTCCCAGGTTAGTACTTGATTTCAGAAAGTTCTCATAAAAATATCACCATAAAAGGGTGCAGTCGTTCCACAGAGAAGGAAAAATATACACTAATTTCCTTGGAGCAACTTTTTATATTAAAGCTGTCAGGATTCATTGGCATGAATGGAACGATGATGGTTCAGGTCTCCACTAGATGAGAATAGTAATAACAGCAGCAAAACAAATTATGCCTCTTTTTTCCCCTTATGTGTATTTTAAAGAAAAGGGGAAAGAAAGAAAATAACACAAGCATCCTGAAATGGTCCTCACTTCTGAGGATGGCTGAGTTTAGAATACTTAGATGCTTTTCATCTCTTCCCAGTATGTATTATGATCAACAGATCCAGAATTAATATTAGTTCAGAGAGAACAAATACACGATGTAATCTTCCTATCTGCTCCATGACTATGTTTTTTATTTTATTCTTCTGTGTAGTTTTTGTGCTGCTTGTATTCTAGAGACTTCCAGTCTCTAGAAGGAAACATATCTTTAACATTCAAGAAAAGGAAAGATTAAAAACTAAAAAATGCACCCAAGAGTTTCATTCCAGTCACATCAGGTCCCTTTTAGAATTGCAAGGGCTGTCGCTCACTCTGCTGCAGCCTGGCATATGAAAGCTTATACCTTGCCTCTTGACTTCCACTTTGTATGACTTCTTCAGTTTTTCTTCCTTCACAATAGTATATGGCCCTGAAGATCCCATTATTTTCCTACCTCTATTCAATTTAAGCCATTTAAGCTCTGGTTTTCTGTGAAATTTGCTGCATTTTTTTTCTCTGTGATAAAGCATTATTTTCACATCTGAGGATTTTAACATTATAATAGTACTAAAATTCTTGAACACGTTAGTAAAAACCAGTACGATTCTTTCGATATTCCCTGCAATGCCATATTAAATGTGAAGTCTTATTGTACAATCTTACTTAGATTATGCTAATGAAGATTAATTCTCCAGTAAAATACGCATTTTCCAAATTATCAGGCAAAAGCATCCTATATGAAGTAGTTTGTTTTCTTTTACATTTTAAGTTAAGATGTAATTGGAGTTTGGTCAAAATTGCCTGAAGTTGAAGACTTTCTGCCCAGCAATAGTCTCATTAAAAAAACAAATTAAGAGTAGAAAAATATGGAAGATGCAAAAACGGAAGATGTTCAGTCCTCTGGGGAAAAAAAAGAGAGACCAGTACTGTAAGAATGAGAGGAAAATACAGTGTGCACTGCTGTTTGGATTCTTTGATGAACAATTCCTTTTCTGACTTCTGATGCAAGGGTTGACTTGCATAAAAAACTCTCTGGATCTCCATTGGTGGCCTCTTTTCCTTATCCTTTGGAGGTTAAATGCTTCTGGGTTATAGTTTAGACAAATGTCTAGACCTGTTTGACAAGGGCTCCTCAAAGCAGCACACTGCTAGGGTAATATTAAGAACAAGCACAAAGTTTTTGTGTATAAAGTACCCATCCACAAATATCTCTGGATGTCTAATGCAATGTAATTATGCTCTGAAAAGGCTATAAATAGCATGGTAATTGAGCCACTACGAAAGTGAACAGGAACAAAATGAAACCAGAAGATAATGATTTTGTGCCATCAACTCCAAATTTTTCACAGAATCACAGACTCATCTAGGTTGGAAAAGACCTTGAAGATCATCCAGTCCAACCACTGACCTCACACTGACAGTTCCCAACTACACCAGATCCCTCAGCGCTAAGTCAACCCGACTCTTAAACACCTCCAGGGATGGGGACTCCACCACCTCCCTGGGCAGCCCATTCCAACGCCCAACAACCCCTTCTGGAAAGAAATGCTTCCTAATATCCAGTCTAAATTCTATTGTTGACATAATACTCTATTTTGTAGAGTTATGATAACCAAAGATAACACCAGAGCCTGGAAGGATGCAGACATGTGTAGTAGCTTAGAGTACTTGTATGACGTTAATGCCTAGAAGGCCCATCTGAGACAGATGCTGTACTCTGCCAGGCACTGTATAAACAAAATTTAAGAAATTATCTGTTTCTTTACAAAAGAAGATGGCCCCAGTTCTCTGAAGATTTTGTCAAGAATTTATATTTATTATATAAAGGCAACAGTCCTGTAACAGTTTAAAAGCTAATAATTGAAAAATGAGGATCTGAAGGCAAGACTGCAAACCTCTCATTCATAAATGCTGTGCCTGTCTGAACAAGATTTCTGGCTTTTTGTAGTTGGGGTAGTGGTTCTTTTACACACAGCTGGTAAGCTTCCAAAAGTGATTTGAATCAATTAGTCTGCCTTTCTGCATGACGTATTTGAATTCCATTTGCTAGCTTCTGAACCAAAGCCAATCTATGATTTATTTGATCTAAATCACTGTTCCCTCAACTTCATTTTGTAGGCCCTTGAATAGTTTCCAGAGCAGCTGCTGACTCTTCAGCAGGAATTTAGGCTGTGGCAATAGGTTTGCTCTTTCTTAGTTTGGAACGAACCACAAAGCAGAAGTTTGAGCTCAAAGTAAGGACACATTGAATTGTAGATTTTCCGTTACAAATCTTTCACTTAAATTCTTATTGGTGTGCTAGTTAAAGAGATAGTCTTTTCGTGTCCTTTTTCAGGATGGTCTGTGTAGACATACATACAGGAACTCATACACACGTGTGACTCCTTGCATTTAGTGGGTAAGATCCCTTGGTGGATCACATTTAGTGGGTCAGCACAGCTACATTCACAGCAAAACTCCCGTGGGCAGAGGGGAAGGCAAAGACACTTGCCCTTCAGTACGCTGGCTGCATTATGTAAGTGTAGTCCCTCAGCTTGAAGCTGCTCTAAATTTTATGAGTTGTGCAAGCCCTTGCACACCAGGTAGCTTTTCCTTTCTCTGTTTGTCCATTATCTATGAGTGTTCAAGAATGAAGTATACAGTTCAAGCATGGGTTACATAAGTATTCACTCTACAGGTCAGAGAAAACCCAATCATCCAATTTAGCTGTTAAGCGTGCTTTGCAGAAGTGTGACAAGGGAGCATGACTAATTTGTCCTTTTTATTAAGCAAAAGTTAAAAAATTCTGTTTGTATCATCTTTTAGTATTTTAGAGTCTAAAACATATTCTAATTTTGCAATTGTATTTCTTCATTACATGGGAGGATGCTACTCTGCTTTAACAGCTGTCCTTCAGAATTGGTTTTGAGACCTCCCTCATTTTGCTACGATACATAAATGTATATAGGGGCAAAAATGTAATGTAGGGACAAAGCTCTTGCACTCCAAGCAAAGAAAGAAGTGAAAAGAGATGTAAACAGATTTCTCTGAAGCAAAAGGATCAATATTCTTGTGATTTATCCCCTTTCCGTCTGTTCAGCCCCAAATGAATTTTGTTCTTGACAATTACCTTATAGCAGGAAGAGCTGAGGTATTCTTATGCACATAAGCTATAAAATGTACAGGTGCTGACCTGCAAGGACAAACGATGATTGCTTGCTTACGAGGCTCTCAAAGGCTACCCCCAGACTTAATCATGCAGTGCTGACGTACCATTTTAAGCAGAAACTTCTCACTGTGTCCATAGAAACATTTAACAAGTAATGCTCAGGGTAGAAATGGAGGCTTCTCTTGTGGGTCAGTAATTGCCCAAAAGAGATAAATGTGTTTAATTTTGTGCCTGAAACCTATGACAATGATATGGTATTAAACACCATTTCTTTACATCAAATTAACAAAAAGTAATCCCTTTAAAATGGAAGGAAAAGGCTATATGATTTAAATACCTTTAAATTTATTTGGGTATGACTACATCCCAAATTAAGGAACTGCGTATAGTTCAATACCTGTACTAGTTGAAGATGACACCTTTCAGACCGCATCTCAATTGTTTCCATTACAGTATGCTGGCTAGCCTGATGCTTCGTGCTGGTTGGCACCATTTGAAGCCAGGTTCTCAGAAGTGCTCAGCATCTTCTAGGCTTTTATTGTTCCTCTGAGTGCTTTGGAAGTCTGGTCTCGGTATGTGAATCCAACAGCTTGCTTTCTGTACCTCCACTAGTGGGGCTGTGAAGGCCTGAGGAACAAAAGTGATATTTTTTGGAGGGTCAAGATTAGAATGTTTTGAGGGAATCTCCCCTCTGTGCTTCTCAGATGCTAGTGTAACTCTGGCTCGCTTTGAGAGAGAAGACATACCTTCAGGTTATATTTGCACTGTAAAGCACTGAGAATATTTGTCAGAATATATTTGACAGAAGCAATCTGTGTCGCTGAGTTAAAGGAAAGAACAGTTTAGGGAATGGTAAGTAGGTAAACTGAAGACTAAGTGTTTCCAGCTGAGAGTTAATATTAGCCGAGGATCTTGTGCCACGAAAGACTAGAGAAATGCAACACTCAGAGCAACAGAATATAACACACTAATTCAGTGTTGTATGTATTCAGACATTATCTGATCTGGAAGCATTCTGTCACCTAAAGGATATAAACCACAGGAGAGCAATGAAGCCATGGTGGAAAAGCATGAAGTGTTAAGGCGTATGTTTGGAAAAAATGTTTAGTTATACTTCATCTAGCACTGAACCAGGTGCAATAATGAGAAGGGGTGAACAAACGGAAGAATCTTGCAAGATACATGTATATATTCTGTCTTCCTTTATACCTGTATATATTGTATATACATATATATGATACAATATCTAAGATAATGTACCTTTTATATATGTATATATTCTGTTACCTTCAAAGGTGGCAGATGCTATACTGCAAGTATGGCCGCTAAGTTTCAATATACCCTTGCTCTCTGTAGAATAGATACTACCTTTCCTAAGGACATGAATTATGATCTAGAGCGTGAACATTTCTTTGCCTGAAGATAACAGTGTTAGCGAATTCATTAATGATAAATAAAACCATATTACCTTTTTCACTTGCACAGAATCATAATGTATTATTTATTTTACTTTGCCTATGTTAAAGAGAAACTCATGGACCAAGTCATGCAACTCCAGACATAATGTGCTATTTATTAACATATTTAATATCATGCTCAGTTTTATTTCTGATATTCCAGATCCTTGTGTCTCAAAGTATGTCTAAGAAAGAGTGATGTGAAGCTCCGTTCTGGTCTTAATTTAGTGGGAAAAAAACACCTTTCAGAAACGTCAAGTAGATTCTAGTAACCATGCTTTGATAATGGCTAAATAAGTTTGAAAGTAGCCACATAAAAAAAGGTCCTTAAAGGGTTTTTCTAAGAATGGAATTATGTTCTTGTTCAAAATGGGGGCTCAAATATGCTTCTGTTTCTTCTGCAGAGACAGGAAACTGTCATGATAGTTGTGACTAACTGGACAAAATGTTGGATTATGTGACCACATCTTTGCATGACCATGACTTTAATCTGTCGCTGTCAAAAGTCCAAGATATTGTAGTACTAGGGCCTGCATGATAGGCCCTGAAACACCTCTAGATGAACCTCACAACCAAACATTGTCCATTATTAGTATCTGTTAATTAGTAAAATCTGTATTACCATTAGTGTTTATAATTAGTATCTGATCATTAACAAAATATGTATGCTCACTAGTGAAAGATGTAGCTTAGACAAAATACAATCAGTAGTGAGGATGAAATGTTGTGAGAATGTTTCCAACTTCCCTTGTTCAGCCTTGTTCAAGGCAGAGATCCCAGGTGTTTGGCCTTGTTAGAAACTCCCTTGGTTCTCCCCCCAAGCCTTGGCCAGGCCTTGGGTAGAATCCAACAGGTGGATGAAACCAGATGTTTTTGCTCAAAGAAAAGTGCATGTTATTCTGACTTGCTGATTTTTGGTACGTAAGGCTGGACCCTCTTGCCGCGAGTTTGGATGCATCAGCTGTGGATGGACACACTGTGTGGGACTTCCCACCTGCAGGGAAAGGTTCTCCAAATCCTCGCTGCAACTGGGGCTCCCCAGCAACTGCAGGTCTGGGTGTGGGTAACGTATGCAAGTGGTGATGTATCTTTCTTAATCACTGTTCTTCCCGTCGTGTAGTAATGATTAGGTGCATTACCTTACTTGTTCTTATTTTCTATAATTAACTGTATGTAGTGATAATTAAATGTATTATTTTTTTTATTGCTTATTTTCTGTATTATTTGGTTATATCCTTTGATTATTAACAGTAAATTAACCCTACTCTTTTTACTCTGGTGTCTGAGTTTAACTGGCACCCTCGATCAGCAAAAAGATATGAACAGGGTACCCTTACAAAAGCTTTGGCTATTGCAGTCAGAATCTGTGGTAATGAACTTCAAGAATTTGTAACACTGGTCATCCTTCCTACCTAACAGTGGAGTGTTCTAAGATTTTATTCATATTTGATCGTAGTGAAGGGGTTTGGTCTAATGTGGAAAGAGAAATGGATGCTTTGTCATCTTGTGCTCTGAAGCATTCCCCATCAGTGATTTGAAATGTCAGGATTTGGTTCATGCTAGATTATCAGTTTTCTCCAGTATATTTGTCTCAGTGCATTTTTGAGAAGAATAAAATACTCTTAAGGGTAAACTAACTAGGAAATGTCACTACATTTATAGTTTAGAGGAATGTTCTCAAGACAACTGAGGAATGGGAGATTAAAAATGTAATGCATTCTTTTTAAGGTAATTATGAGAAACATGAGGTTTTAACAATTGAGTAATGGACAGGAGAGTGCAGTTTTCCCTTTTTCAGACAGGCAATGCAATTCCACAAGGACTCACCAAGTGCCATATGGTACTACTGTGATTTTATAGCATCTGAGGAACTAGTCCTGTTGGTTTACAGTCAGTCATTGTTTCACTGGTGACTCTCAGCCTTAATCATCCCTGAATTCATGTGGTCATTAATTAAGAATGATTTTGAGAGTGCTGCCTTCATTGTGGCAGCTCAGCTGGTCAGGGAAGTGCTCTCTCTTCAGTCATATCTCCCTTCCTCAGAAAGACAGGATGAAAAAAGTTTAGATTAAAACTGCTTTTGTTTCCTTTCTCTTCCTTCAGAACCAAGGTGAAAATTAGTTTTGATTAATGGGCAGGACTGTTTACATAGAGAGCTCTGAAACAGGTGGCTGGAAGACACCTGAGTTGCTAGGTGCCTTTGTCAAGCTATTTAACTCCTTTTAATCTCAGCTAGTCCCCCTCTAAAACAGCAGAGCAAAGGTCAGGCACTTACCCTCTTTCATTAGGCATTAGCATTTAACTGCCATGAATGTTCCCAGTGGAACCCATAGGTTTTCCCTGAGTATTCAAGAAGGTGCGCTTTTTTAAATTTTTTTTTTAATGTGAAATTATGTATCTTTCTGTGTTAGAAAAATCACATGCATAGAAAATGGCTCAAAGACAGTGTGGAGAGTCTGGGGATGGTTCTGGATGACTACTCAGCAAGTGGGAGAAGCTGCTGAACAGCAGTTCTCTGGAAACAACCAGGCTGAAAATTAAGCAGCCAAACAGCATCTCAGCCATGGAGCCAGAGACAGAAAGGGTCAGGCCTCAGATAATATTGAAATTTAATAAGAACATAAAATATGCATCATTTTTCCTGTTTTATCTATCAAGACTTCTTTCTTATTTGCATTTAATGGGCACAGCCTTAGAAATATTACAGCATAAAAACCAAGACACCTTCAGTCCCAAGGCAATTAAATGTTCATTAACAAATCTGTATCTTATCTTAATTTGCTGTTGCCATGCATGAGCAGCAGGTGAATGTATATATCATCTGGCTTGTTATGATAGCATTTAAAAGAAATGTCACATCTACTTTTTAAGTAATTTTTCTCATTAAGTTTTGAGTACAAATGAAGTTGTTATGCTTGGCTGCAACACTTTGTGGGGAGAAGTGGAAGTTAGGTGAATTTTCAAGCCAGTTCGAGGTTGCTACAGGCTCTAAAACTGAACAGAGGAGGGAAGTGAATAAAAATTAATTTGTCATTAGTCTAGCTGGAGAAGTCAGCATGTAGTAAGTGAGAGGCTGTACTGCATATGACTTGCTATGTTATAGGAATCATGATACTCAGCTGTAGGAATTCCCTCGTTCATGGAAATTCTCAGTGTGCACTTTGCATGTGATGTAATTTACTTGGCTTGTAGTGTTCACTAACAAGATCCAGAAAAATAATTAGTGCACAGACAGCATCACCGTATCATTCATCTCTACTCCTGAATTTACCTGGTACTCACGAAAGATTGTGCCTAAAGATACAGCCTACCTGGCTGATATTTAAATCATGCAGGAAAGAGAATTTTCAGTAGCTGTGGGCTTGCTGATGTATTTTAGATGCATCAACTAAGCAAGCACCAGCACTGAAATGTAACAACAAAAGCAGCAGAATTTGCCATTCTTCTGGATGTAAAACCCACTCATCCCATGTAGAGATCATTAGACCCATTTGGTCTCAAGCAATGTCTGTAAGAAACTGCACAGGGAGATGAATATTGGAAACTGCTGTGGAAATCCCAAGCATTTCATGTGTCTCTTTAAGGAATCACAAACCAATCCAGAAGAAGTGAATGTGACTATAATTCATCTGTTGCATTATTCTGTGACACCTCTGTAGGTGTTGGCCTAGAATGTAGAACATACGGTTAATGACAACTTTGGACCAAAAGATGGTGTGATACAGAAAACAAGACATCACCAGAGAAATGAAACAAGCCAACAGAGGAAGATTGAGTGGAGGACAGGTTAAAACAAGTAATAAGATGCAGCAATAGGTGCATTTCTACTGCCAGTCAGTCACAGCTTGCCAACTGTGTTTAAAATTGACTCCTTTAACTTAATCCGTATGCTGTAGCTGCTGAGAAATGGCATGTGAAGCACAGAAGTCTGGAATCCTCCTTTCAATTGAAAGATGATATTTTAATATGAGTTTCTATTATGCTCATGTTATTGTTATTGGTATGAATGAACAACTGCATAATTCCTCATTGGTTTAAAATCATATTAGTTTGACAACCTTGATCATTGGAGGGCTGCAAATTAATGATTTACAAGTAGTTCATTTGTTCCTTCTGGGAAGATGTGAAAACTGTTACCTTCTAGGTTACAATCTATTAGATTTTGGCCAAGATTAACATAAAAAATTCATTAGTTTACTGTAGATGCTGCTGCTGATAGTAACAGTGAACTGAAGAGATGAATTAGTATCTGGTGTGATTATGTATACACTTACCAAATCAGAGGAGAGGGGATTGCAAGATACACTTACTCTTTTTCCAGAGAGGAAATGATATAGAGGTCTGTAACAATGAGACCCTCCTCCTGCAGGCACAGAAGGCCACAATGGCAGTGGCACAGAGGACATTTGCAGAGAAATGGCCATTACTTCCTTTCAGAGGGTAAAGTTTAGCTGGATGAGACTGAGTACTTGCACTTCGAGCTCTCAATCACAGAAATCTTAAAATGTGGCTGTTCGCTGTGGGATGTTGCTGCTAATTTGTCTGATGAGGGTTATTACTAAGTCAGCAATGCCAGCATCTTGCTGCTTCAGTGTCAGTGGAAGGCTACTTCTTGGACCCTATTAAAATAATCAGTAGTAACTCCTCTGAGGATAGGACAGATGCAAGAAAGGCCTTGATAGCAAGGTTATTAATTTACATTGTGTTATAGTGGACCAGGTCAAGTAAAGTTGTCCAGGGCTGAGGATAAGCAGCTGCATGTATATGTAAGAAAGTTTAAAAAAAATGATGTTCAGCAAATCATAACTGAAGGAGCTTGACTGTGCAGCAGACAAGCTTGGTAACTGAAACTTTTGTCCCTTTATTTCATTTCTACCCCTTACCTAATGGCAACAGCTTTGTTAAATCATAAAAAATTCCAGAATCCAAAAGTAGGGAAGCAAAACCTGATAGGAGAAAATTTTTCTATGTTCTTTGTGCTAGGCTTTAGCAGGCATCCAAATAAAAACCCTGAGATCTTCACAAGACATTAGACAGACCACCCATAAATCTCACCCTTACCCTCTTGTGCTGCTAAAATGGATGCAGACCACAAAGATCAATGCTTCATCTTTTCTGCTTATATCCAGATTTTTGGCATAATTAAATCCTTGAGTCTCTATTTTTGCCATGGAACCATGGCAATTGCCTTAAATTTGTATTGGTTTATGACCACATATAAAAGTCATTCAGTATAAGGTAGCATCGTAAATTCCAATATCACCAATACATAGTAGTGGCATAAAATATGAATGACACCAAGGTGATTTATATTCCTGTTTGCAAGATACCTCAGTGCTTAAAGGAAATAGATACGTTGCGGAAGTACTGAAATGAATAGGAAAAAGAAAGACTTGAAAAAATGAGGCAAACATGAAATGTGAGTAAAGCATAAAATTATTTTAAATAAATGTTAATCCATGTAAATTTCTGTAGCAAAAGACTAGATTTAAAAAAAAAAAAAAACAACACACATAAAAAACCCAAACCCCAAGTGTTCCTTGCTATGAATAAATTATTATTTGAAAAATCCAAGCAGACATTGTCATATAGGAAACTGACTTCTGAGAATATTGACTTGGCTTAATTTGCTTGTGTTACATGTGTAATTAAAACAGGGAGAATGAACTTCACATGCTAATTCCTTTAAGGGTCCATAACAAATGCAATTACTGTTTCAAAATTATACATTAATGTAAGTTTTCAGCACTGTCTTCGGATGACATTGGTTGTTAATTATCTGTCTAGTACAATACAGGTGTAAAGTATAACTTTACTGGAAATAATGATCAGTATTCTTCCATTCATTTTTTCACAATTTCTCTAGATAAAATATTTCAACATGAGCATCTGAAACTTTAAAATACAATTAAAAAATCAATTTAGCCTGACGTTTTGGAAGCTCACAACAGATACTTATCATCCTGAGGCATGCAAACTGATTCAGAAATAGAACAGGAAAGTTCTTTAGACTTAATTTTTATCTATGCAAAGAAGACATTAAACAAGTGATTCAATTTTATTTGTTCCAAGTAGGTTCGGACTGTTGCAGTTTTTACAGAGTCTATACTGCTTGAGTTGCAAATAGATACTGCTGCCAAGGTACAAAACAATGAGCAATCTCTGTTAATGTGCTGATAAACCTTTGGTATCTTTACATTTTTTACTATATGTTACCACTTAGAATAATAGCTCATTCTAAAATCCAGTTCTAATTAATCATATCTTTGTAAGGGTTTTATGAGAAGTATACTTAATGGAAATATACCAGAAGTTAAATGTAGAAATGCAGAATAATCCAATTTATCAGTTCCAGATGGTAGGGCATGAAGGCAACCATTTATGTCTGAGCACTTGCATTCGCAGACACCGATTAAACCTTCCTCTCTATGCATGTAAGAGATTCCACAGCTTGCTCTCTACTCAGTCGGGAACAGCTCCTTGCAAGTAGGTACCCTTGTATTCCTGTGTTTCAGAGCTGCCCGCTGATGCTCCAGGGCTGCTGGAAGCAGCAGGAGCCTCAGTGGTACCGGTCAAACGCTGAGGCTTTACTCAGCAATGGGGGTGTGGGGGTGTGTGTGTGGAAGGTGCAGAGCTGCAGCCAGAGGTGCCGTGGCAGGCATCAATGCATGCGACCTCGCTGCTAGTCTTTCCTTAGAAGTGAAAGGGAAGAACAAGAAAACTAGATCATATTTGTATGCTATAAAGAAATATAAACAAGCCATTCTTTCTGCATTTTAAGATCATGTACATTGTTCATGTAGCACATAAACAATCCACTTCTGTCAGTACAATGTCTGGGCAACCTATGTGCCTTGTCCAGGGACTTAGAGCTACTAAATTGAATACTGGAAGAGCTAGAAGAATATACATATCATTCTTGAAATACTCTGAAATGCTGTCATTTGTCAACTTGTTTGTCACAAGTTCATATGCAGTCAGCACCTATGGAGAAGATGGGAATTGAACTCTGTCGCACAATTTAACACAATTTGTCTGAAAGCAATGTGACTTCCCAAAGCCCTGAAACAGACAAACTTTTCTCATCTTTGATTTTTACTGATGCCCTAGTGGTGGAGCTCGTTCTTTTGAGAATTTGTAAACGGAGGCTCTAAGCAGTTTCTAAGTAATGATAATGTGAATTTTTTTTCAGTGAAGACTCTTCTTCCACTGAGATTTTTTTGCAAGTGACTTCTTTAGAATGCTTCCATTTCAGTGGAATTCTCTATTTCACTAGAGACTATAATCATATTCTCACAATTCTCCTAATAATTTCATTTCATCGCTTTCTGTAAGCCTCCTGGAAGCACCTGACAAAACTTGTACTTCCAAGTCTTGTGAGGTTCAGGTTCTCCTTGAGGAGTCAGTCATCTCTGCGTTTAAAGTACCTATCCCATGACATAGTTATATTCTCGTATGGCTAAAACCCTGTAGTATATCATGGGAAATGCACTATAATTAGAGTCTTCAGTCTGTAGGGTGAGAGGGGGCTAAAGACACTAAAAGCACAGTTTCCACACATTCATATCCCATAACTTCCTGATCATATTTAGAAAACCAATCAAAACTAAATGGATTTGAACAAAATGTAAAGACTTGGGTGCAGAAGGATAATTTGTATCTGCCTTTGTCATTCCATTCCCACATGTAATGGAGAGGTGCTCCAGAACATATTACACACACAATATTTTGTGAACTTGCCTGAGTCCTTTATCTGAATTTCTTAAAAGTACAAAGAAAAGTGCTTCTCCTTGGTGTTCAAATCATCATTACTATCATCTGATGGGTATGTCCTGTTGCAGAGCTGACAACCAGTATTGACAGAACAGAGGCAGTGTGCATATATAATACCAAGACCCCTTCACTTTGCATTAACCAAAGTACTTCCACACTTGATCTGAAACATGGGAAATTATGGGGTGTTTAAATTTTAAGTTCTGTTCAGTCTTTGTTTTCTGTGCAGGCTGTCAAAATAAATTGCAATATCAGATTTCATGAAGATTTTCTGTGGTTAAATCTCCCTCTCAAAAATTTTTCCTCTCCTAAGATTAGGGTAAAACAGGAACATTTCCAGGTTATTTGTGTGGTAAATCCAAACAAGGATAGTTTTTGTTTTAAGTTTAAAGGCTGTTTGCTTTTTACACTACTATGGCATTAGCTGTTATCTTTGAATACTTACCATAATCATTTCTTGCCTAATAATCCCTGATGGCACTTGACTTTTAAGTTTACCTTTCCTGATTAGAAAGCCAGCTTCATCAAGTCAAAAATAGGAGCCAGAAGCAAAATTACCATAAAGTTAATTTATTTAGGGGGAGGGAAAAGATGTGGGGGTTGGTGTGTGTGGCAGAGAGTGGAGAACGTGAGACTCTCTTTAATCGATCCTTGCAAAAAGAGCTCCATTTTCCTCATGCCTAATACTTCTCAGACAGAAGCACTAGGGAGCAATATTATCTGGCTTGGACTATCTGAGTTTATGTGGCTGAAAAAGTGAATCTACTTTTCTGGTTGTTTATGTACTAAATTTCTATCATATGTTCCAAAAATATATGCACATAACTCCTTGAAAGAATTTAAAAGTTGAATTAAATTGGAGTCAATGCATTATCAAGAGGTAGATATTAAGGGACAAACTGCCAACTGTGAGGAGTCTTTTAAAAAGTATTATAAAAAAACCCTTCCTGTAATTTTCCTCGGACTTTAAAAAGCTGTTTTGAAAAACATCTTCTTTAGCAGATGTTCTGACATTCAGATAAAGTTAGTTCATATTAAGTGAGTAGAGTTATTTAACTAAAATATATGTACTATCCCTTTGCTGTTCTCTAGCAATTGTCTAAAATAAATATACCTGCCTTCCACTCTTCCTAAACATTTTTTTTTTCTGCAACTGGAGAGGGATTTATTGAAAGAGAATAAATTAGTTCGGGGGGGGGGAAGCACCCAGCAGCATTTATTATGGCACCTGAAAGTCGGTAGAGCATGCTATTTTTCTGAAAGTTAATGAAACATATAATTAGAATTCTCTTTCTGATGTTTTTTGGGATTTTAGCTATGGAGTGTATGCACTGTGCAAGCAGAACAGTTAAGCAGAACTGTAGCACTACTCAGAATTGGAGCAATTAGCATGCTAAGAAGCACACGTACTTTTAGATCATTTCTGTTTCAAAGTGCTTGTATCCAAAGCTGTCTTCTTTGATGATAAACAGTACTTTTGTTTGAGACTATTTGAACTTTAAGATGGACAGTATCAGCATTTTAATTTTCCTGTATTTCTTCCTCTTCTATTACAAGAGTGAAGAAACCAGAATATTTTATAAGTAGACTGAACATAATTTGTCCTGCTTGATGTAATTTTATTTTTTATCTGTAAGTTCATATGCAGATAAAACATTTAATTTTTAAACTATGTAAAACCTCCCTTTAATGGAATTATTATGTTAAATGGTAATGATATTCATGAACATGTTAAGGCAGTGAAGACTTTGAGAGACAGGAAGAATAAATCACACCCTGCAGCATCCCCTTGAAGACATAACAGATGAATGAAACAAAACAGAGACATCAACAAAGATCTTCATATGTGGTTGCAGTATAAGGATTTCCAAAGGTAGTTCAAAACTGGCTATGTTGAAAACCAGGGTTTTTTAGAAACCAAAATAATTTCACAACAGGATAACAAATAAAAACACATCTTAAATTGTGAAAATTTGCTTTAATTGCTGTTGCTACTGATGGATGAATCTATTAATAATTACATCTGCTTTGGCAAGGCTTTGTGAGTCCTTTGAACATCAGAAGGTGCTTAAACACTTGTGGTCAGATAGATGACAAGAAGTAAAGTCTGAGAAGAGGTGACAATATCTGTTCAGGTGCTGTGAGAATGGCTATACAAGAAGTCTGTCCTTCAAGCAACCTACTCAGATGGGAAATAGAAAGAAATGTTTCACCTGAGTCCTGTCACACTCAAACAAGAAAGGAAAGTGAATAATTGCTTTCATGCAGATAAAAGGGGCCTGAAGTTGAGGAAGAGATATAAGCAGAGTGCTGAAGAGACTGCAGTGTTTCTGGTGTAGGTGTGGAACTTCTAGAATGTTAATTTGTTTTGCTGCAAGGCTACAGAATAGTAGCATATGAATAAAAATATTGTATGGTTGAAGCAGGTGACTGAATTTAGTTACTGAGCCAAGCATAATATCCAATGGAGAGGCCGTAGGAGTGCCTTAAGGTCCATAAGGCACTATGGAAGAAGAGAGGGGGAAAAAGGTGTCTAGCAAAGGCTTAGTGAGAGCACAGGGTTTGGGTTAATGCTGATAATTTTTTTCTAGGGCCAACGCTCAGAGTTCCTCACTGGACAGTAGTAAGTATTTACCCACTCTATTCAGTTGGTAGCATGTGTGTCTTTAAATAAAGTGATCTCTGTAAATGTTGAATATTTGGACAAAAGACACTGGATTTCTAGGTTCATAAGTAAAGCCTGTGTCTCTAGTGTTCAGCGCTACTGGGATGGGTAGTTCCAACGGCAAAAAAGAAAAAAAGTATTTCTAAAGCTTAATTCAAGTAATTTCTGCATAACAGTGCTTTAAGAGGAATTTTGTGACAATGTGAAGTGCAACTTTGGGTCTGCAGCTGCAAGATTCTTGAATCAAATAATAAGGCTAGTCCCATGTATTGTCCAGCCAGCCATTTATGAAGACAGACATTTATGTGAGTGTTCAGAATTCAAGTTAGGAGAAAATACTAAGAAATTCAGAGCAATTTTACCAGGTGTTTCTACAGAATGCTTCAGTACATCCTGATGTCAAATGTTCCCCACCCCAGTTGAGATATGACTATTTTCTATTTTTATATATATATCTATATATATCTATATATATCTATATATATATAAAATCTATGGTTATATTGTATTAGCAAATCCATGTGGGGAAAGTTTTTATTTTGCATCTTTAAAAGACAGAAGAAATATTCTTTTTCCCATGTATTAATTTATGTAAGGTGATTATTTCAGTGCTAGCTCAAAGCAGTCTTTCTGGATGTCTGCTACTGCAGTCCTGTGGTCTTCCCCCAGGAGCTTGCAGTAGGTAGAAGTGAGATACTTCAGCTGTATACCCAACAGTGTGCCTATGAGTTTAGTCCTGAGCTGTTCCACTCCTTTCGGTCTCAAAGAATTTTGATTAAACTTCCCAAGGAGTGTTACTGGGGAGGACGGGAACACACAGTTCCTGTAACATGACTGTTCTGATGTCTGTCTTTATTCAGGGGAATGTTTCATTGAAAGCACCTGCAGATACATTAGAAAAAAAGGAACAAGTATTTATATAGCTTATATAGCCTTCTATAGCAATGCTTTTCATTTTTATCTTTTGATCAGCGTGTGCACCTCTGAGAAAAAGAGTTAGAAATGGAAATGCAGCTTCTCTACGATGCTAATGCTTACTTGCAGTCTCTCTATTGGAGAAATGGAGGTACAGAGTATACATTAATCAGCAAACCTGAGACCATGAAAATTTCTAAAACTTTCTAGGTAGTGGAGAAGTTGCTTTTTAGCTATCTTTCTAGGTGAAGGTTCCTGACTTTTTCAAAACTAGTATTGTGGTAGGCAGGTCTACTAGGAAAAAAGGAAAGAAGTAAAAAGGAACAAATGGGAAAATTGAGAAGGGTTGCACTAGTAAAAAAAACACCAGTAAGAGCCTAGAGTTTGTATCCCCCTAGCCTCACTTGGTCAGCATAGTTTAGGGATCAGACAGAGACTGAAGAAGGCAGCAATCTATCACCTATTGCTCCTTTTTGGCTGTCCATCTTGTTATGTTTCTTAATTTCTAAATAAGGACAGCCAGATGGCAATCTCATATTGTTATTCCTCTTTTGTTGTCTGCTTAAGAGTTTTAGCTTCTTATACAAATTGAAAACTTGGCTATAATTTTGTTCTTTTCCTCAGGTACTGTTCTTTTTAATTTTAAAATGTGATATGTACCAGTCTTTGATTCTAAGTTTTGATGACTTCTTGCTGTAATATCATGTTTCAGGCTGCATTAAACTTACTAACATTGAGGCGTCTGACCTAGCAGATGTTTTCTGAGATTGTGCCCTTTTCATTGTTTATACCAACAGAATTTAGGACAAGTAAAGGAAAAGAATTGGAAAGGACTTCCTTCACTGTCTTACCCCACTGCCCCATCATTTCAGAGATGCTCGCCACACTGGAAATGTGTATGGCTGGGTTTGATTAACCCTAAGGAAATATGAGTTTGTTTAGATTTCAGATAAATGTCTGTTTTCACAAACTGATACTGTTACCCAAGTAAGTCACAATGCATTATGTTGTGTCCTGAAAAGAACTGTATGTAAATGAAGTAGTCCTTACCATGTAATGTGTAGGGCTGTTAAAAGCACTGAATTTTCCATATGCACTCACTGCTCACAGATAACTTGATGGCGTTTAATATAAATGTTGAAGAAAGAAAATCTTATGTCAGCCACATAGAAGGAGCAGGCTTAACTAACCCTGAGAAGGAATAGAAAAAGGGCACTTCAAAGTGCTCAACAGCACCTCTGTGGGTTCACCTCAGAAGGGATGGGCTGTGTGAGGATAGGTTATGTGCTCCTCAGTGAGTTTTTACTAGCAAATTCAAGCTACAGGGTTATGAGCAGGTTAAGACTGTGTTTAGACTTGTCAGGATGAGTCCCTTGGACATCTGATGGATGCTCATATTCATAAACCTTCAAAATATTCTTGGTTCTAATGTCAATTTTGACTTCATTATGTCCATTCTACAAGACAGAGAATTTCATGGAAATTTTAGTGTTTGGCTTTCCCTACAGCATATGCTACTTAGAAACCATCCGACTAAAAATGACACATACTTATAATCCATTACAACAATTTCTTTGAAGAAATAATCCAGATTCATAATGTAATTTACTAGCATCTCCAATGATAGTATTTTTCTCTTTTCTTGGTGCAGAAAAGGTGGCATATATAGCAGCTTCCTAAATTATGTTCTAATTGATACATGTGACAGGTCACCGTATAGGTGTTGAAAGTACCATTCCGGATTCGACTAAAAGTTCAGGACATTCTTGAGAAATAGCTGTACTGGTGGTTTATGTTTCAGAGACTAACAATGTTTGGACACAACTCATTAGTGACTACTTGGCAGTTGGAACAAGTAGTTTCTCCAGAGTGGTGACCAACAAGGCAGTCAGTTCTAATTGACAAATCAAAACTACATAAAGAATTTTATTTTACTGTCTCATTATCTTAACTCTAATCTAGATACCAGTGAGTAAACAGAGGCAAAAACCAGTCTCGTGGTATTCATTGCCCTTTGTCTATATAAGAGATTCTAATTTCTACAGTTAATATTTTCTGAAATGATCACAGCACTAGAAAAAGATTTTGCTGGGCTTTCAGTGAGGCTGTGCTCCTTGAAATGTCACTGTGTATTAGATCTACCATATCTCACAGCTCTAATTAACAACAACAAACCCTCAAATCATTAGTATATTTCCGATCATTGATTTATTTCTTACTTTTATTTTTCCCTATTGAAGTATTTTATCATCCTTAATATTTTATCCATGCCTTTGAATAAAGTGATAAAGCAGCTAATTTTTTCATACTGAAATAGAGCACTAGCCTACATGGCTCCTCAGTAACAATCAATTATTGTTAAACATTAGATTTCTTTTTAACTGGACATTGTTCAAAATCTGTGTCCTTCAACTGCTATTTCAAATGCCTCAGCTAATTTTGTAGCCATCTACACTGAATGCCAACAAACACTTAGTAATTTTCAGTGGCTAAGTCCCTCATAATCCTTCCTGTGTCATCTTAAATTATTTGAACTGTTGCTTAGCATTGTGTCATCAGCAATTTTGTACCTCTTTTCATTGATTCTATCAGCTAAATTGTTTCTATAGAGAGCATCAGGACATAAAATCGACTAGAAATGCAAACTAACTTAAGAGTGTTACCTAAACACTCATCCCTAAAGAGTTACATACAGGTTTATAATGCCTTTGGCACAGATTAACTGCAAATCTTTATACTGTTTCCAAGCAAATGATTTGAAGGACAGAAGCAAGTCATGCACCCTTCAGAAATTTGTCATTATGATATACCAGTGGTTAGACAATAGAGTCTCTGTTGCAACATGCCTGCAGTGTGCAGCAAGGTGACTCCTGTCACCTCTAGGTTAATATATCTGAGCGACTTACCTACCATGGACAATGTTCAGTGTTGCATGAGATAATTTTTCTGTTCAAAATTTCCTTGGGAATTGATCCTGAGTTTTCACAAGTATAGAGGGTATTTTAAGTATCACAAAAATATATCTACCATATGTCCAACAATGTAAATTCTATATAGCTGTGGTATTTTGCTAATTTAAGTTGTACCAGAGGGTTCTCTCTTTCTCCTGTGGCTTCATAATTTTTGGAGAAGACTAGCTAATACAGTATGGAGCACAAACAGTTAAATGTTTTATGTAGGAGAAGACTGATAGCAATACCTTAAACAAAGCTGAAGCTCCCTCTCTCCCAAAATGAAAATAAAGAGTCATGACTAAGAAGTTAAGAGAATGGACATTTTCAAAATATTCCCTTTGAAGAAGCCCAAGAAAACTTTCTTTGCAAGCTCTTGGGCTGCTGGGGTTTGCAGCAACAAGCCTGATGGATTGCCAGAGATTTGGGGCCCCATCTCACAAACATTTTGTTAGGTGAGCTGCCACAAGGCAAAACTTACAGAAGTTATGTTATTGTTTCTAAACACTGTTATGCAATATCCAACCATCTCAAAGAGAAGACATGATGTGGTATTCTGAAACATGAGCTACTTATCTCTTTCTTTAAAGAGTGGTGATATTGCAGATGAATTTGAGGTATAAAAATGGTTCAAGGGCATGCTTTTACCATCAAATAATCTATAATAGACTCTAGCTATATTTCAGCTACTTTTTTTTTTCCTCAAAGATGTGCAGGGTACCAGGGATTTGCTGTATTTCAACACCCTTCTCATTGGATGCCCTTTGAAATGCCTATGGTTAGCTGCGAACTATTCATCTAGAAATAATTTACACCACTTCCTCCACCTCTTCTAATTTTATTTTAAAGTCTGTTGCTCCAATTCCTAGTCAGGGCAAGGAGAATTTACAAAATGTAGCAAGAGGTCTGAACGATGAACTTTATGTCCAAGGATCAGTACTACTGAGACTACAGTACATAAAATGACAGCTTTATTATGGAATGAATTGAAGTAATATGACATTTCTGAGAGTTTAATCTAATTTGGAGTTTTCTAATATGGTATTAAAGGTGTCTGCACCTCTAAACTTATTGACTGTGTCTAACAACACAAAGAAATGGAAAAACAGTCTTTCTGGAAGAAATTTTACATGAACTCAGTGATGTTTCTTCTATATTGTCTGTTTACCCGAGTTAATTTCTAGTGTTTATAGGAAAGTATGGCTTAAGATAGTGTTAACTTGTGTGGTTTTGTTTACCATAGGAATGAAGTACCAATCAAAAAGCAAAACTGAAATCTTTCCCCTTGCCTTCTTGGAGTGACTAAGCCATTTTCTGTTTCACATACTGTTGAACTGTTGATTACAGGACTAAATCTGGGAAGTATCTGAGTTTCAAAGAAACACCACAGTTAAGTGTTTCATAGTTCATTCATCCCTTGACCTTTGGGTTGAAACACTCAATAAGGAGGCACATTACTGTCAATATCTGGTTGTTTTCCACTATAAGAAATCTCTTTCATACTTCAGTTTTCCCTGGGTATACTTTATTGACTTTCTCAAATAAACACCATTCAATATAGGCCAAGGGAAATAGCTTTTAGCTATAAAACAGCCATACTAGTATCAACTGCCCAGTTCCTAAACTGAGAAACAGAATGAAAAGACTAGCTTGGATACATGTGTTTAGTTTTTTCAGATATTACATACAGTAAAAGTATTTTGATTGTTTCAAATTGAGTTTATTTATTAATATTACAGTTCATGTTAGGCTTAGCTTTAGACTGGTTTGGTTTTGTTTTATTTTGTTTTAAATTTCATATGAAAGCCTAAGGGGTTTTAAAACAGTTCTAGTCCCTCCTGTGGGTTAGGGACCTGAATCGTTTTGAATCAGTAGCCAATGGCAAGCAAATTTCTTCAAATAATATCAGTTCCAGCTTTCAGGCAGAAGTGAAGCCTGGGTATTGTAACTTCATGTTACTGCACCAAAATCCTGTCTCTAAACAGCTCTCAGCTGCTGCAGTATAGGTGTCTTCCATGACAGAACTCTGTCAAAGGAAGAAATGCAAGGGACAGATGTGCACTTTTCACATTTCCTTTGAAGATCTTTCTGGATTTTTTTGTTGCATTTCTAATTATATTCTTTCCTAAACTCACACTAAACTCAGGTTGAAGATTTGTGGTTTTTTTATAAAGTGAGATACCTCTCTTCTCCTTCCTCCTGCTACGTGTTGGGAAGATTGTCCAGATACAATTTATATGCATACTTATGATATATGTAGTCTGTGATTAACAGAACAGGTAGCATGGTTTGATAGCACTGGATCTAGAAAGCAAAACAGTTGGTGTGAGGACCTGTGTAACATTATACATGTTTGGGGATCTTACCTTGACCTTGTCTCGTCTGTACCATGAACCGAATGTGTTAGCTGGAGTGTGTGTTCCTTGGGGCTTGCCTTCTCATTTAGTTTTCTGCAAAAGAAATGCAGTTTGTACCCTCAGAGAGCACACTGCAATGCACCCCAAGGCATGCCAGGTTGTAATAATCAGGAGTTTTTGCTGTAGAAGTGCATTCCCCAGACTAAAATGGTAGTGTGGAAGCAGCAATGGATATGGTATATATACAGTGTTTGTGCTCTGAGGTGGTTGTTTTGCTCCAGTAAGATTAACCTTTCTGCAAGCATTTCTGCTCTCTTTATGTTGCTTACACAGCAATACAGCTTTATCCAAGAAGATAATACTTTATGCTCTTGGTTCTAAAGGTCTTTGCTCAAATTCTCCTGTTGACTCATTTTGTTTGACAAAATTCAGTTTGTTGCCTACAGTCCAATGTGTGTCATCGTAACAGGATGGTAGCCCAACCAGATGTGAAACGCTACATGCTCTAGGCAGTCTTCTTTGTTCTCAGTTGTGCTCTAGAATTTTATTCTCCTTTGCCAGTTTAACTCTGAAGCATGCACTTAAAAAAAATGCTGCTTTAATTAGATCAGAGTTCGTTTTGACAGAGTTAATTAAAAAAACCTGTGAGGCATTTAGCTGATTTTGGTGGAATTTGGTCAGAAAGTCAGACTCTTAACTTCTGTGTCATACCCATAGTTACCCTGTTTCTGAGAAAAATTATGTATTCAGTGTCTGCAACCTTGATTAATATGTTCTCTTACCCATTAATACTATCTCATTCAGTTTAGTTAAAAGAAAGTATCAGTTAACATGACTAGAGATAGCAAAATGACCTGATGACTATTAGTTGCTTTTCTTGCATAGCACCTTTTTTCTTGTTTCTTACCTCTTTTTGTGGTATTTTGTACTTCCATCTCTAGACAGCTGTCTGAAAAGTAACATTCTGAATTTCTTTTAATTTCAAAAAAAAAAACAGGAGCAAAGTGTCATGCAGTTCACAAAATACTTTCCAGTCTGTAAATGCTATGACATGGAATTTGAGAGTTTTTAATCTTAAGGATCCCTCACATAGAATCCCAGCACAAATATTGTTGCTTGCTCCTGTCCAATTTACCTCTTATTGGCCAAGCGTTGCTCTTGAGGAACTGTGAGTTTCTAGTTTTCTTGTCTCTGTTTCTTGTTCATTAAATCATTTGATGAGTCCAAGTTACTTGGACTAGTTCACTTCCTATGTTTTACTTGCTATTTTATCATCTTTAGAGAAACAGTTAATAAAAAATGGTATTTTTCTTCCTTACTGTAGTATAGTTTGGTTTAGAATACCAAAAGCATACAGAGAAATGTTAACATTTCAGCAGTTAATTTATTTTATAAAAATGGTTTCTTACAGAAGTGGTAGTAGCTAAGAATAAACATAATTCTTTCTACCTTACTGCATGTTAAAAATTACCTGGGTGCTCAAAGACCACATTTGGCTACAACCCTAGAAGCCTGAAGTGCTGTGTCAGCCGACTGGAGCAATACAGAAGAAACTGGAGTAATGAAGAATTTGGATTTAGCACTAACATGTTCAGGGCTTCTTTTTGACACTGGGTGAGTCAGTGAGTTACTAACATGTGAGTCTGTACCTTTGCTTAATTGAAGTACTTACCTCACAAGTGCTTATTATTCAAGCTGCATGTGTTATCCTTATTAATTACATTAATTAGCTTTCTCATCACTCTGTAAGCTTACATTTCTCAGAGTTAGACAGAAAGCTAGGGCTTATTGATTCACTGGTTTTATTTTAGGAGGGGACTTTACAAAGCAAGTGGGATTTGAGATCATTATTATTTTAAATTTGGGGATTATTTTTTAGTTTAAATATAAACTCTGGGTGAAGAGGCATCTACACCTACTCTGGCTGATTACTTGTACCCTCGGCCTGTGTTGCTACAGAGATTTTGGAGGAGAGGTGACTTCTGTCAAAGGCATCTGCTGCATAAGTGTGTAGTTGTGTTAGAGAGTAGCATGCTTTATAGAGAGGCAGATAAAAAAGTAATTTTCAGGCTGGTGCAGAAGCTGGATGAGGGAAGAGACCATTAGCTACTGTTGCAACTGAGCGTCTCAGCCATTCCATGCCCGGTTCCCTTCTGAGGACACAGTAGATGAGCAGGGGTAGTGGTAACAGCTCAGGAACTTGGTGCCATCGACTTCACCTATGGGACCCCAACAGTCTAATAATGGCTGGTAGAAACAGAGATACTTGAATATCTTTTTCTAGGAGATGTCATGTCATCCTATTTTTATCCTATAGACTGGTAATTCTATACAGCTTCAGGAAAGGAATTGTCTCCTGGTTCTGGCTTTTTTCTACAGTACTTAGTACAGCAGGATTCTACCTTATTGCTGGGACCCTAAAAATTATCTTAGTACAAGAAAGAATATAATAATACATCTGTTTTTCAGGCTAGTTGAAATGGCTTAATCACCAAACTCATCTGGGCTGCATGAGAAGAAAGTGGGTGGTAGCTTCTTTCAGCACTGAGGAATAATTTATGTTGTGGGAAGTAACTTCTCTCTATATTTACATAAAGAAGATAACTCTGATCGAAAGGCTTATCAGAAGTTCTTCTGCCTTGTTAAGACTGATATGCTTTATAATACGAACTGGATTCAAGAATATTATCCCTATAGTATTAAATCAATAAAGAACCATTAATTTCTTAGTGGTTTGTTTGGGTTTTTTTCTGTCTGAAGCTGCTGTCTCTGTATAGGCTCCTCTGTCTGTATCTGTCAACCTAGCAAATAAAGTATTAAATATATGTCCGGTAGACAGGAACATTTGCCAGTGCCATGCTATTTTTATCTGTCAACTTCTTAGCTTGTGTTTACTTCTTTTGACCATACGTTGCTGTGTTTTGTTCTCCGCTCACATAGAAAACTGCCTTACTCTAGGATATTGTCCCTGTATTTTAACACAGTATGTTCTGATCTTGGCAGTGGTTATGAGGGTGCAGATCGAGTACTTTTTGAATGTGTGGAACTGATTTAAGGCACATTATCTTTTTAGGTATCACGACAGTAATTTATACTATTAATTATTCAATACAGGGAAATAACTTTCCCAAATTGTAGTTGGAAAGCAAGAGGAAATTGTCTCCTCAAGATCTTTTAATAGACCAGTTATCAGATTAGCAATCTGTTAGCAGCCTGGACTGTCATGAGCAGGAACCTACGCACAATATGAGCTGTAATTTATTTTTAGAAACAAAAAGAAAATTAAGAAAAAACCTGAAAAATTTTCATGTCTCAAATAGTATTAAAAGGTACCTTATAATACTGGAACTATGCTCCATCAGCACCGGTATCCAGCCTTCAGCAAAGGCTGTAGGAAAGTGCATCATAAGAAGAAAAACTGAAACAAAAGGTAGCCAAAAGGCAATCCAAACTTAACAGAAGAATAGAATCTTTTCCTAAGGCATATCCTTTAGCTCCTGTAGAGAAAACAAACAACATATAATAGATGTTAGTCACTTTATGTGCTGAGCTTTCTGAGACCTAAGGTCCTGAATAGTATCAGACAGAACAGAGTAATGAAGTGGCAAGGAATTTATTTTCTTTATCTTTCATTGACAGCATTTGAAATGCAGGCACCTTGCTATTACCACAACTCCATATTTCAAGGTTATTTTCTAGGTTTTTAAATTTTCTGTGTGTTTTCTTAGGGGTTTTTTATGGTGCTTCTGAATCCCTGACGTTCATTTTACATCACATTGTGGTGTGACTTGGTAGAACATGGGGTTATACTGATTAATTCAGGGGAAGGCATTCAAACTGTCTTGAGCACGTGAGCCCTGATGGCATATTGCCAAATATCTGGTGTATTTGATACAGCCACTGAACTTGGAGACTTCCAGCTGACTCTCTCGTATTGTTTATTTCTGACTTGAAATTATCTCTATAAAATGAGCAGAAGTTCAGTAACAACTTCTGCCTATCTCAAAAGTTGGGTTTGGTTCCTATTTCTAGAAATTGCATCTCTCAAGCCCTCTTGTGTTTCATTCAAACTAGTCAGTCTTGGCTATTACCTGCAGACAGAAAAACATAGGTAAGCTTATTTATAAAATGCTTCCTTTTCTACTGCTACATAGTCATTGTGAAAAATCAGTTTATTAGCCACTGGCAGAGGTAATATGAAAGGCTTTCACAGAGTCTAATTTGAACTCCTTAACTTTGAGAGTGACTTTTGATCTGCTGGAAGAACTGTATTAGGTCCACATTTTTGATAGCTACAAGATGTTATTCCACAGACTGTGTGACTGATCATTCTTTTCTTCTATTTCCTTACCTGATAGGTGAGATTCTTTTATTTCAGAATTGCTTTGTGGTAAAATAAACTTTGTGAGAACTGTAAAAGCAGTAAAGATTGTAAGAACCCTTAAAGAACCTCTACAAAAGGTTTTCTTTTTCAGAATCTTTGTTGCCTGTATGCTATCATTCATGCTCCCCCAGCACATAGCAGAAGAACAGCTCCTACAAAAGTATGTTGGTTGTTGCTTGTTTGCTTTTGAGCACTGGCCAGGTTTGGTGTGCACTGACGCAGGTGATCATGTGCAGCTGTGTGTGCAGCTATGCCTAGAAAGTCAGTTCGCTGTGCTAGTTTTCAGCTGGATGATTTTCCTATATTTATGGAAAGAAGTATGGAAAGTCACAGAGTGTGACTGAAAAGGTTGTATATTAGTACTTAAATTGTCTTTGTTTCTTCAGCCTCCCATGGGGGTTTGCGTGTCAGGTTTGTGGTTTTCTAAGCCATGCTTTCACAAAAACTGCAGACAGCTATGTGAGATGGATTGCTATGGACTGGAAATGAATTCAACACCTGACTATCTTTTTGAAGACAAATGTGACTAAGATATGTGATTGAAAATCAAGGCAGTTGAAGAATTCGTGGACTGTTTTATTTCATGAGGAAGTATTCACTTGCATTTCAGATTAAGATCATAAAACAAAAGGTTTGTTCCTTCTTGTTGGTGTTCAGAAAAGCTGTTTTTCTCCAAGGAGAACTTCAGGAAAATAGAATAGTTTATACTTTTTGATATTTCTATGGAAAATAGTTTTCTGTAGAGCCACTATGTCGTGGCATAGACCACTACCCAAGAGATAGGCAAATGGACAGACAAGGATACAGAACTTGGTAATAACTGGGGTCCCTGGCAAACAAACAGTTCTTGTGAGAGTTTTGGCATTTACTTAATGGGCCAGGATTTCCTTCTTGCTTTGTAATTCAACAGCTGCACTTCAGCTTTATAAGGGCGGTAGAACAAACACCACTGTTCTTATGCTGGCTTTTTTCAGAAGCCACTAAATACAAGGGATTTAAAAAAAAAAGTATTTCAAAGATAAATAAACTACTGCAAAGAACACATCTCTCTTGTTTCTTAAACTCCTACGGGTTATGAAAATGTATAAAATTTTCCTGCAGAGATCTGTATGTCAAGTTCAGCCTACCATGAATATTACAGTTGAATTATAAAACCCTGAAAAATGGATTGTACCTTGTGGCAAGATAACATTTACTCCAGGAATGCAAATGCTTATCAGGGTAATATTTTATGCTTCTGATCATATTCATTTTGTTAATGTACCCCAGTGTCCATTCTAAAATTATGGGGAAAATCAATCTCAATGTGCACAAACAGATTGATGCCAAAGGCTGAGGAACAGGGACAGTAATTTTGATGCCTGTCTATCTTTTTAATGTAGAGCAGCGGGAGAAGGAAGCTGCTTCCCTCTACTTTGAGCTGTCGAGCAGCAACAACAGTGCTGTAGCATATGATTGAAGGAGGGCGAAGTTATAGTTCAGGCCTGTTACTCTGTGACAAAGCTTTGAGCTGTGTTGTATTACTGTGAATCAGTTCAATTTTTGTTCCATCACTTTGTCTGCCAGAAGTCCCCAGGTGATTACAAAATCCAAGGAGAACCAAGAAATTGGTGTTCATTTGCTGGATTGGAGACTGAAAATTCAGTGCATCGGCTTTCCAAAACAATGTTCATCTGGTGTCATAGCCAAAGATCTGAAGGGACTGACATATTTTATGTGGTGGTTTAATGGCTGCTAAGTCCTTCACTGAAGGTCAATATGGAAATTCTTGATTGGGGGAAAAACTGATTAAGCACCAGTACAGTTCTCCTGTGTTGCCTTTAGCAACTGTATTAGCCACTTTTCTGACTGACAATCTAATTATAATACTAATGACTTCTTTTCTCAGAATTAGGATATCATTTTGATCATGAATGGCTATATATAATGTTCTTTAAAATATCACATATTGTATGCCTTTGCACTGAGAATTTGGTTGCTGTAAGTTTATGAAATACGATATGGCACAGAAATAGGTGAGTAATTTTCTGTGTGCGTATGTGTATTTTTATACAAATCAGCTACCGTTTTTGCAGATGATTGTATTATTCTCAAACTATATTTTCTCTAACTTGGTAAGAAATACATTTAGAGGTATCTTAAGAAAACAGACATATAATTTACTGATGCCAGTATACCTTTATGATTTATAAAATACCTGCTGACACAGAATTTTTCAAATCTACTTATTCTTTCGTTTTTTCCTATATATTAGTACTCACTAATCATAGCTCTTCTGCATATCATTGTTATTTGTTAATTAATCTAAAATATATTCCAGCAAAAACATTATCCTGAAAACATTTTTTAAAAAAAAAAAAAAAAAAAGCTTTAAAATAAACACACAAGTATTAAGTAAGTTAGACAAAATGCCTAACTGAAAACATTTCTTCTGAAACTGTGAGGAGCTGGGCAGATCAAGTGAGTTAACTAAAATGAGAAGCTATAACTTCTCAATATATGTCTGTATACCTTATGGCTTTGTACAAGTTTATCTGAATACATTACTTAAGAATTTCACCAGTTAGTGTATCGCAGTAAATTTCTGACTGAACTGCATCTGTACCACCTAATAACATATAAACTGACGGTAATGGAACTAGGTCATGTACAAATAGGGAACGAACAGATTGTCTGTGTGTAAAAACTTACTCTCTCTTGACCTGATGATAACTTAGACTCTTTACTCTCTCTTTTCACTTGATGGATGATAGAGAGCAAAAATCTCACATTAAATGAGAATGAAGACAAACCCTTTCAGAAATAGAAATATAGCCATTGAAAGAATTCTTATTGTATGCTTGTCTTGATTTTTTTTTTAAAGACCAATTAATAATCAAAATATTTCAACTATAACAACTATTTTTGTCATTTTTTACTGTAAAAATATAAACAGATTTAATACATTCCTATGAAACATTAATTTTCATAAAGTCAGCATTTCTTCCATAAAAGTTATTTCATAACATGTTGAACAATTATGCTTTTCCTCACATACCACAGAAGATACTCAGATCAGACAGACATGCAGAAATAGAACTGTCATATTGCTGCATGCTCAGTCTTTGGCCTCTTAACCTCAAAACATGT
The DNA here is from genome assembly GCF_003259725.1 of Athene cunicularia. Lineage (NCBI taxonomy): Eukaryota > Metazoa > Chordata > Aves > Strigiformes > Strigidae > Athene > Athene cunicularia. Next base: position 13,868,492 of record NW_020799117.1, on the reverse strand, counting down.
AATCATTTTAGACAGGTAGCTAAATTACCCCATAGAGGGACTAGAATGTGATAATACTTTTAAAATTAATTTCAAACTAGTTAACTCAATATTGGCAAAACCGTAGCCATAGCGGTACATTGCTCAAGTATTGAATATGTCACTACAGTGCAGACATAACTGAGATGGATTAAGTCTGTTTAGGTCAGACTGTTAAATCATGTCCCTAATATTAGTTTCTTGATGCTTGTGTTTTGATGAAAGCTTTGGCGTCTCTTAAACATATGCTTAGGAAAGCCTCAATAGTGAGATGTTTTTAATATTAATATTCTTCATATCTTTGATATTAATTGAACAACAAAACCATTTAGAAGTGACATGGCTGAAAGAGCAATATAACATATTTCATAGTAAGTATTTCTTTGGAGTTATCTTCTGGGTTGATAATTACATGAATCTTCTTTAACTTGTGTCGATCCAATGAGCAAAGTAAAGCTTTCAATATAAATTTGCATGAGTAAATATTTCAAAAGGAATGGAGTCCTTTGGGTTGTAGAAAAGGATTGAAAGGGTCTCCTCTAAGCTGACATACATGTAATGCCCCTAGCAGGGAAATGAGCAAACAGCTGACATCCTGGGATGCAGTGAGACAAAATAGTTGGTGTTGGTTCCCAGAGTATTCAACCCTCTCTCTAGTACTGAGTAACATTTTATTTTCTAGTGCAAAAAGAAAAAATAATCTCCCTTGAATTGCTCCTTGCAGGAAGCCATTTGATTAGTGTGTTCATTTCCTGTTAGCTGTCAGATAACTGAGTAAATTCTCTTGGTAGATATTTTCCAAACTTCTATGGTATTACAATTCAGTCACTCAGTGACTGAAAAATTCTGGCAGTAGACTCATTTCATTACTGTAGGCTTAGAAGAAATTAAATGAGAGATGTCAGGCTTTCGTTGAAACATGTAAAATATGCATGTGCCTACTGAATTCAGGAAGTATGAAAATTTAACCAAGTCAAAATGAAATAACATGTTTTGATGTTTGTTGCAATGGTCCTTAAGTACATTCATGCATGGTATTGTTTACGATAGAGTGTCATATACACTGTAAAACATAGAGTTTAGGATTATATGCTTGTAAAATGTGACTCATTTTGTTTGATAAATTTATTTTCTCTTAATGCATTTTTGGTTTGGGCACCATGAGTATTAAAGTTCATTTTAATATCAGTAAAACCAGTTTGTTCTCCTCCTTTCTGATACTAACATGATGACTAATTTTATTTCATTATCTGTAAACATTTTTAATACTTCTGGGAGATACTAGCCAAACATTTATGTCTTGTTCATAGCATTTTAAATGTCAACGAGGCAGGTCAATAAGAGGCTCCTGCTGAGGATGGCAGTGTGACTCTTAAGTTGCCAGTTTCAGGATCTGTCTTCTCCAAGACTGCAAACTGTTGTCTATATTCAGTAACTATGCCAAAAGGGTGTGGTAACTGCATTCAAAGAGGAAAATATAAAAACAAAACCCACACAACCCCAAAGATGCTATGTGCATTATAGTTAAAGCCTACATCCATTTCTTAAAAAAAATCTGTGGTCTAGAAAGGTAGAGAAGAAGGAGTGGGGAAAAGCCTTCTGTATCTCCTATTTGATACCAATGGAAGCAGTGAATGGCAAGTTATTTCACCCAATGTATAGTTTGCAGTAGCCAGCTAGGTCCAGTATTTAGTTTATCAGTTTATCCAGAGCATCTCCTAGTAGTGTAGCATTTGAACAAAGTCAATGGCGTTCCACTCTGATGCAGCTGAATTGATTTTTACATACCTTAGAAAATATAATGTATTGTATTTATGAGCTGATGATGTAGAGACAGAAAGTAGGTGTTGTCAGGTCATTCAGCTGCAAACCATATATATAAGTGATCCTTTACCAGACAATTGCTAATGTTTTCAGGCGTTTTTTCCTCCAAGTGGATGAGCAAGAAAATAACTGAACAGTGAAATACAGATGTTCAAATATATATGGCTCATTAATTAGGTGTATAGCAACAGCTTTCAGTGGGTCTCAGATGTGCAAATAACAATTTAAAATGAGGATTGTATTTTAAAACAGTTTCCTGTTCTTTAAACATGACACTTTTCTGTTCTAGATCATTTAATTCAGTAATCAAAAATCTACATTTTAAAAATCGTTGGTCTTCTCATGTCCCATGAGCAGATTTTTCCATTTAAATTATTTTATAAGCTCTACTGCAAATGTAACATTGCTCTTTGGTTCCAAATGAATCGATCCCTGTATTATACCAACTTTTAATTAGAACGTACTCTGATTTTGACATGAAAATTTGAGTATGCATGTATGCTTGAAGAACAATAAAAAAAGATTACATGGAAAGGTCAGAGCAATCACGTTAAGTTTCTCACTAAGTCTTAAAATCTGAAACACCGACTAGGTTTAAGTTGTCTGAGTTTGGCCATAAAATACCCATTCATACCAGGTGGGTCAAAATGTACTTTCAAGATTAGAGGAGACTGCACATTTCTGAGCATGAGTAGTGGGTTAGTTATGTACCAGGTACCCTTTGGTTCCTTTCCAAAGGCAGAAAGAAGGAAAACAGGAGCCTACTGTACTAGAACTGCACAGGGCTGGTCTCTCACCATACCACTGACATTGAAAGAATTTAATAATGTCACTATCGATAGTATTGATGTTTTTCCAGTCACTGTATTCTCAGTAATAGCACAGTATTTTGTAATATATCTGTTACTTTGGATGTGTCTCTGTATGTGGGTATACACTTGGTTAATACATTAAATGCCTGTATTATGGAAATTATTTTTATTCCAGCATATAAACATAACTGTTGGTATGTTACCTAATTAATTCATTTTTCTCTTTCTAAATAATGAGGGAAAAGTTTTTAGAGGAGCTTATGGTGCTTGCTATGAAAGTACACACTGTACAGAAATTAACTCTTTCAGCCGTTGTTGCTATAATTGAAGCTTCAACCATATTAAAAAATTATGAAAAAACAACCATATTAAGACCAACATGATAAAAACCCACCTGTATTAGAAAAGAGCAGAAAAAAAACCACCTGTATATATTTAAAAAAGCTTTTTAAAAAAGTTTCAAAATTACAAGTTCTCTAAAAAAGTAATCATCAGCCCAACCTTGTTAAAAAACTCCAGCTGTTTAAAAAGCAATCATATTCAAAAGTGTAGGACAAAACCCCAACAGTCTAAAAAACCTAACCTTAAAAAAAAAAAAAAAAAAAAAAGAACCAATCTGTATGAAGACCAACTTTATTTTTTAAAAAGTATTAAAAACAATAGTATAAATACCATCCACATTAAACATCCAAAGTACATATATAAATATATAAAAACCCAAAGCATATTAAAAATCAGTTGTAGAAAAAGCAAAAATATAAAGTGAAAAACCCTACTGTATTAACAACCAACCATATCAAAATCAATCAAACTAAAACCAACCACATTAAAAACCATTGGCACTGAAAATCAACCAATTCAACCTTAAAAAAAAGCAACGGGAATGTAAACCAGTTTTAAAAATGTTATATAAAATCCAACCAGGTAATAAACCCCTTTGTATAAAGACTAATCATATAAAACCCCAACCCTATAGAAACAACCAATATGAAAATCTAACAGTATAAAAACTAATCATATTACAAAACCAAGGCATAACCCCCCGACCATATTAATCAACCAAAGTATAGCAAGCCAACCATATAAAAACTAACCATAATAAATAGCAACCATATAAAAACCAACCATATAAAAACCCTACCATATTAAATACCAACTGGGAAAAAAAGCATAACAGAACAACTGTAATTAAACCAAACCATATTAAAATCAAGTATATCAAAAACCAGCCCAGAAAAAAACAATGTTGTAAAAACCAGCTGTATAAAACCCCAAACATATAAAAATACACCCATATTAAAAACAATCCTATAAAAGGTAACTATTTTAGAATCAACCATGTAAAAACCAAACATATTTTAACCAACTGTGGAAAAGCCAATAGTGTAAAAAATGAAAAAAAAGCACAAAAAAACCTGTAGAATAAAATTGTCTAAAACCCAACTATATAAAAATCCAACAGTATAGAAACTAACTGTATTACAAACCAAGGCATAAAATCTGAAATGTATTAAACAACCAAAATATAATAAACTAACCATATAAAAAACCAACTATACCAATCCCCAACAATATTAAAACCAGACTTGTAAAAAAACTTGTAAAAACCAACCTTCTTAAAACCAAATATGCAAAAACCAGCTGTGTAGAAAACCAACTATTTGAAAACCAACTGTGTAAAAACCAAGTGTATAAAACCCAAACGTATAAAAACCTAACTGGACAAAAAGCCCAATCATATGAAAAGCTAATGGTAAAGAAACTATTGCTAAACAAAGGCATAAATTAAAGAACAAAAGTATAATAAACCCACTGTATAAAAAAGCCCAACCATATTAAAAACCAGTCACATAAACCCAAAAGTATCAAAGACTAACCACAGAAATACCAACTGGATACCAAAAGAAATCTTATAAAAAGCCCAACTATATGAAAAAACAACCAAATAAACAACCAACTGTATAGAAGCCATCAAATACATTAAAAACTAATATTTTTTTTTAAATTAACCCCCAATATAAATACTAACCATATTAAACAACCAGTGTAAAAAAAAAAAACAGATAAAAACCCAACCATATTAAAAAAGAATAGTAGAAAAAAAAAAGTTGAGAAAAAAAAAGTGTAAAAAACCCTAATCATGTAAGCAACCAGCTGTATCAAAACCAACCACATCACAACCAGCCACTTCAAAACCAGCTGCACTAAATACAAACATTAAAAAGCCAACTGTAGTGAAAAGTAATCATATAAAAAACTGTAACAAAAAACATTTGTATGAGAACCAAGTGTATAAAAACCAAACAGGTTAAAAACCAACTGTATTAAAACTGAAAGTATAAAAAAAACCAAGCCTCAAACACCATCTAAAAAAACCGAATGCATCTAAGATAACCATCTAACAAACAACCACACACAAACCAACCATAGAAGAACACAATCACATAAAAAAGTAGTAAAAACAAGAGTAGAAAAAAAGAACCACATAAAAAAAAATCTGACAAACTGTCCAAAACCCCTACTATATTAAAAAGTAACTGTATAAAAACAAACAGTATAAAAACTATGTTAAACAACCAAGGTGTAAAAGCCCAACCATATTTGAGCCAAAATATAATAAAAAAAAATATAATAAACAAAATGTTTAAAAACTCAGCTGTATTAAAACTAACCATACCAAAAGACCAACTGTAATAAAAACCTGTGTAAAAAAAAAAAAATTTTAGAAAAAGCAACCATGTAAAACCTCCTCACCAAATTAAACCAATTGTATACTTGTAGAAAAATGAATTGTATAAGCAAAAGTTTAAAAATAAACCACGAAAAAAGTTTAAAAATAAAATGCAAACAAAAGTGTAAAAATAAACCACAAAAAGTGTTTACACCTAACAATATTCAGTCCCACCGTAGAATGAACAAACCCTATAAATACCAACTGTAAAAAAAGTATAAAAAGCCATATGCAAAACAGAGTATGAAATTCCAACTGTAGAAATAAAGTGTGAAAAGTATAAACAAAGTATAAAAACCAAACCATATAAAAATCCCAATGTATAAAACCCCAACCATATAAACCAGCATTTAAATAATATATAAAATTCCAGCTAAATTGAACCATTAAAAACCCAACTGTATAAAACGCAGGAGTATTGAAATTACCAGCATTATTAAAAACCATTATGAGATAAAAACACAACAACAAAAATATTCATTTTACTGGTGCTCTCCTTTCTGTGATTTTTTTCATATCAAAAATTAAAATTAAAAGTGTGTTCATTTGACACTTTTAAAATGGCATGCAAATGATAAACTGTATCTTTTTAGAGAACTGCATTGTTGGGTTGTGATCCATTTTTGTGTCACGGCAGAGAGGAAACTGTGGTATTTTACTGCCAAAAATACTGATCCAGTTTATCTGTGTGATCAGAACAGAATCTGAATGTAATCCTGCTGTTGACACACCGCCACTGGCTGAACTGGTGTATGACCTCCACCTGTAGAAATCTTCCAATTAACAACTAATAAAAGATTCTCGTGCGCATATTTAAAAGCTCTGAATGTGTGCAAGTTTCAGATGGACGCTATTTTCTGACTTGGGCGTTACCACCAGAGTGGCCAGTAGGTGTCAGAGTTATGAAAGCAACTCTGTCAAATTACCTGCAGCTTCCTCGCTGACCAAAGCGCAGGACTGATGGTCTGTGGAAGTGTGAGAGCAGAAACCTTTACTGGATCATGCCGTGAGGGTTATTGGGGCACTTGGTTGATTACTAAGGAAGACTAGAGATATAGCCTTCCTAGGCTATAGTTAATGTTTGAAAATATGTTTCTAAATTCCTGTTAAATTGCTCTTGTTCAGCCCCATGTAGCTGGCCCAGCTGTGGAAATGCAACAAGGGCTTACCCAGCTGCAGCTGAGCTTTGGGGAGCAGGTGGGGGGGGTGGTGATGATGGTGATTATGATGATGATGATGATGATGATGTGAGGGCTGGGCTGATCTCTGCCCAGGTCTCAGCTGTCAAGAAAAATTTTCTTGACTGTCAGTTAAAATGAAGGTGCAAGTTGAGGGAAAAGAAATTATCTGTAACTTGAGCAAATATAATGGAACACAATGTTATGTAGAAACCTGATACCATTTCTATAAAGTAACTTCTCAGCAGAACTATACTTTACAAAATCAAGACATAAGCAGGACAGGTCATTTCAGCTGATGTAATGTACTGTAACATTTAATTTAACTTTTAAAAGTCATGTAGCATCATTGCAATGTATCAGGACACTAACCCTTCCCATTAATGGACTTGGCAAAGAGAAGTAAAGGTGTCTCCACCAGCAAATACTGAATGTGTGGGGAATAAGTTCTGTAGTGCCCTGTCATGTAATTCAGTAATGTCAAATATATAATTTTTCTTAGCACACTATGACAGTAATTTAGGAGCTCGTAGGGAGTATCAGAAATAAAGCACAGTCACCTGTCCCTGTCTTAGTAGCCCTGCTTCCAGAGTGCTGATGTAATGGGAATGATCTGATTTGTCCAGGGATTGTGTGTTGCGAATAGGCAGAGATACAGACCACACATTTTATGTTATGTTGTGTCACTTTCTTTACAAATACTCATGTTTATTTCATTGCTGCATAATTGTATTCAGTGAGAGAAAAGTCCAGTTTCCTTCCCAGTGTACAAAAGCCTCTGTTTTCTACAAGTCCCAGGCAGATTGTTCTCTGATTACATAAATATATAAAATGTCCCTGTGGAGAGAAAAGTCACTTTGTCAAAACAGTAACTTGATGGTGTGTATGTACCTCTATCATTCCCATACTAAGTTTTCTGTTTGCTAATCACAGGAAGTTCAATTAGTCTTCTTCATGCTATAAATGTCCTCTCTGTTTCTGTAATTCTCTTGGTTTTCTAGTGCATCATATAACTGAAGACAGTGGGAGCTCTGAGCAGTTTTGGAATGGGTTGGCCTGGAGAGGTTGCAGTGTCCCTATCAATGGAGATACTCAGAACGCAGCTGGACATGCCACTGCTGTGGTGCTTAGGCAGGTGGTGTAGGGGATCTCCAAAGATCACTGCCAACCTCAACCATTTTGTGATTTTGGTTTTAAATCATCTTTTTGTCATGTTGGGTTCCTCTCAAAGCCTCATGACCTTAGCTTTAGATCAAATGTAATATCCAGCTGTAGTTTTGAGACCTTGCTGAATTTTTTTTCCATGTTTAGCCAATGGAAGTTCTCCTCAGAAGTGAAATTTTGGTTCTGAGAAAAAGCTTTTGTGATCCTTGTCTGTATGAGAAAAGCTATCTACAGAAATTTGTTCATGAGCAGATTCAGTTTCTTAGAATATTTTGTGTTGGGGGTTTGAAAACTGGTAGTCTAAGCTCAGGAGGGCTCCTAACTGTGTGGTAGCAGCCTCCATACATGGTTCTCCCCACACTTCTTCAGTGTTAGAGGGTTTTTTGGAGTAATCCCAGACTTTGCAGACTAGGATTCTGGTTTCCAGGCCAATCCTATCAGTTATGCATACTCTTGTAAACCCTCACTCATTTTCTAAGCTGTGATGTCTCACCTAAGGCATAAGATGCTCTTTCGCCTTGCCATGGAAGCAGATGAATGACTTGCGTGCATATACCCACCTTCCTGCATTTCTCTTTGACTTGAGATGACCACTGACATTTTTACCGTGCTAAGAGCCACTCAACTGCAGCTATTTTCCAAATAGTCATCCTTCTAAAGCCATTTACATGCACTAAAAAGGAGTGAGAGTCTGCTTAAGGGTTAAGACTTTGTAATTACCAAATTAAAATAAAGGCATTGAGCAGTTTCATCACATTTTGCTGAAGAATAGGCTTCTGTTTAGAACAATGCATATTTCTTGCTATTTTACACCTGACTGAAGTGCGTATGTATTCCTGATGTACCATAATGAGAGAGAATTTATTTTCTTTTTTCTCATCTACTTGTAGTAATGTCATGGGCCTGATAAATCTTATCTGCTACCCTCCAAAAGGCAGTAATTGAGACAGATAGAGCTGACACATTTGTTCTTCACCTGGAGATGGTAGTAGAGGAAATCAGAAGGAAAACTGTGCAGCATGTACAAGACCATAGTAATAGCCAGCTTAGAAAAAATACTATCACCACCTGCACACCAAATTACATCTTTTTCTTGTGCAAGGATTAAAATGACTTTAATCTGTATGTGACTAATGGTTTACTTTGTATAAAAATGGCAATTATTATAATGCAGAATTTGAAATTTTGCTAGAGTAAAAGTAATATCATGCTATGTGCTTTAAATGTGGTATTCTGAACAAGTCCAGTGCTCTCTGATACATTCAATTTGTGTTTCAGTACAGGAGTTCTGCTCTGCAGAAGGCATGCTTTATCAAGATGCAAGAAATGTTTGCTTCAAAAGAAATTACTCCAGAATGAAATTAAATATGATAAAAACTCAATTTACCATGATACAGTTTGTCAGTGACTCAGTGATAAAGGCAGCAGCTGCAAGAAGGTAGGAGATGAGCTTTCAGAGAGCACTATGTGAGTGTATGAGATGATGTAAGGGAAATGGCTTTATGCACTGAACCTGCAAGATGGAACAGAAATGCCTAGATAATGCTGATAATGAAGTGCTTAGAAAAAATAAAAACGTTTATTAATACAGACTGGCCAAATTAATCTAAAGCATAGTTTCTGTGTGGATTATAAAAAAAAATAAACACTCTGTTGTTGGGGAAACGAAGAAAACCACTTTTGGAAAATTCATTGAGAATTTTGGGATTTTGTTTTAAATTTGATTTATGGGAAAGCCTATGTGGTGATTGCATCTTGACTTAATCTAAAGTTGAGTAGGGTCCCTAGTATTTCCAGTATAATGCTGTGGCAATATTTCATTCATTTAATAATGAGGTGATGATAAAAAGTAAGATTTCAACATAATCTAGAAGAACAATAAGTAGGTTTGGGATTTGTAAGTATTTCTTTAAAGATAAAGAAAATGCTTCAGCAAGAGCTAACTTGAGTCATACGCTTAAACCTGACTGAATTAAGAAGAGAGAAGAATAGCTTTCAGATTAGACATATGCTGAAGTGCTCTCTGATTCTTTTCAAAAAAGAAGATTCTTTTCAAAATCAGGCCTATAACTGCCCATACAACAGCAGTCTTTGGAAAATTGAACTCACAAATAATTCAAATTGTGAGTACAATCAGTCATCAGCTGACTGGCATTTAGCAGAGAAGGCAAAAGCATTTTTTGCAGCTCTCACTTGGGTAAATTTGATAACTGAGTCAGGGAATCAGAAGAGTGTGTATCTGCAGTGACATGCTCACAAAGTCTGTTTCAGAGTAAAATAAGCCTTTTTGAAAGCTTGGATGTCATTTTCCTGGATATAAGTATTCACTGAGATATTTGAAGATATTCAAAAAGAGGGATATATTAATACTCAAAAATAAGTTCATTGCACTGAGTGTGGAGCTGTCATGTCTGGCCGCTGATTCATGCCAGCCTGAGTCAGCACTGACTAGGATCTTTCAGAATTCTGATGCCTCTTTGATACACTTTGTAAATAAGTGAATTGATGTTGTTTCAGTGGGCAAGTAGCCATCACAGAAATTATCAGCTATAAGGAGTAATTGCTAGTCATATGACAATTTCACTGCACAGGGCAAAAAAGTGAATAGAAATGGAGACTGAAATGTTCCTTCAACTGAAAAGATGTTAGTTACAGGTGATACTTCAGGTATGCTGAAACCAGTCTCAGGTTAGTTTGCAGGGTTGTTCCCATGGGCTGTAAATTCACTCTGAAAAACAGATTAGATGAGTTACATGAGAGGAAGGATGACAGTACACAGCAAACAGCACCACATGACCTCAGCGGATGAAGGCTGGGGTTGATAATTTTCCTTGAGGAGCCATCCATAGGAGGAGGCAGAGAGATAATGTAAAACATTGAAACTCAATCTGGACTGAATCCAGATTTTTTTCTCTCTCTTTGGGAACAAGATGAAAAAAAGTTAAGTCATATGTGGGTAAGCATTCCTGGGAGGTATTTGACTCTTACAACAAAGAAGTAAGAGCCTATGTTGAATAGAAACAAGTAGAATATTTGGACTATTTCCTGACTTGAATGAAAAAAGACTAAATCAATGAATAGCATGAGTTTTATGTTGGATTAGAATAAACTATAAAGTGTTTTACTGTTCTCTAGATAATATCGTTGTATTTCTATTGAGAATGACTGTAAATGTTCTTTCTCCTCCCCTCTTTTTAATCATCCAGTAGTTGAAGTAATGATATTGTGCTTCAGAGGTGGGAATGATGAGGGGCACTGCACAGGTACCAGAACTCTCCTAAACTCCAGTAGTCATTACAGTCTTTTATAGACCATACAGCCCCCAGAGTATTCTGCAAGTGGCACCAGGAGCCTCACTGAGGGCAGCGAGAACTAAAGTCTTTATACATAATCCCAAGAGTGTTTTAGGGAGAAATACATATCATACCTAAAAAACAAGTGTAGTTTACTCTCCTGTTGGGCTTTGGCCAGTTGGCCTTGCAGCAGTGCTGCTGAGCATCACCAGCACTTTCTCTCTGCCTCTGAGGTACTGTTAATCAAGATTATCTTTGTCTGGGACAAGGTTTCTAGCCCAAAGACATGGGAGTAGCTTTTAGACCCTACTTAGGACTTTTGGGAATCTCCTAAATTGCACACATGGTTCTTAAAAATGTCATTTCTTTTCAGGTCATACTGTTTTCTTCTGGATGTTCACAAACCATATGTTGCAAAACGAGCATTGGAAAATGTTTTAGAAGGCCATGACTTCCTATGGGAACATGCTGAAACTAGACCATGCATTTCTCCACTTTCCCTTAGCTTCCCCTCGATTTGCAAATGTACCTGATAGATAATTGCCTACTAACTGTTAGGACCCAGTCCTTTTCTTTGCTGGAATATTACACTGTAAACTTATCTTTTTATTCAGTGTAACTCTTCCTAGTTTCTCGAAAAAGTCACAACTTTTGAGAAAGGGGAAAAAAGAAATTTAGTTTAAGTACAGTTCTCATTATTACAGTATTTTTCTTATTTGTACTGTTTATGCAGTTTTGTGCCAGCTTGTTTTGGATGTTTCCAAAATCTTCTTGATCTGAGCACATATATAGACTCTAAGAAATATTTTCTGAAGCACAGAAGAGACTCAATTTTTGTCTAGCACTACTGCTACTGTCTTAATAAATAATACTAATAACTGGTCTATTAGAATTCCCTGTAAAATTCTCACTGAATTTTGCTTCTGAATTACCAAGGGTGGTCCCATTTCCATTTTCAACTGTAAAATAAAATTAATTCCACTTCATTTCTTCATGTAATTTTCTTTGACATATAAATTCATTTTTAATTACAAAGGAAAATATCTAGTAAAAACATGCATGGCAGTTAATCTCGTGCCATCATATGGCTGTTTGTCAAAATTTTCATTAACTTAATCAATCTTTGATGATGCAAAATGATTTTTCTCTAGTTGGTTGGTTTTGCAGCCTTGTGATTGTACAGAAATGTCTGTAGTATGTTTGCAAGATTAATTTCTTGGCACAGGAAATTTATTTATTTATCAAGCTGATGAGTAAGTGGAGCCTTTTCCTCGAGGAAAAGAGGTAAAGGGAAGATTAGTATGTTTCCCTCATGAAAAATAAGAGAAAATGTAATAAATCAGTTAGAGAGATGCTAGTAAAAGGTGAAATACATTTAAAACCATGCAGCTTAGATTTGCTCTCAAGAACTTGGAAACGGAAAAGATTCGTCCTCAAACTCTGTATTTAGAAAGGTTAAGAAGGGTAAAACTGCCTCTTTTGAGGGCACCTGGCACTGAATGTGTTATTGTAGTAAGACTCTTGTGGCCTTTCCTGGACAAGCCTCCGCCACCCAATTTGAAGGAGAGGGCTGTTGCTACCTGCCAGGCATAGCTGCCATCTTTAGGCTAAAATTTTTTTTGTGATAGTGAATGAAATCTCAGTCGGATTTTACTGAACTATGAACTGATAGCCACTGGTTTCCTTCTATCATCTGTGTATTGTAGTCTGCTGAAATAACAGCTGGATGCACAGTGCTCTTACAGCATCAAGCTTTATCTCACAGGAAGGCAAAGGACACTTTAGTGCAAATATTGGGGTGCTGCAAAATGTGTAGATGGATTTTTTTCCCACTAAAAATTGGAATCAGGCATTAGAACGTGACCCCATAATGTCCTTCAGTCTAGTTTGCCAAATATTCCCTGTTTTCTGAAGCTGATGATGTAGATTCCATGAAAAGTAAGTGCAGCTCTAAATTAATTGCCAATGACTCTGTTTAAGCACCATCATGTGGATTTCATAATGTGCTTCTATATATTTAACTTGGCATATGCTTGGGAATGCTGCTGAGCACATCCAAATGATTTTGAGAAGATATGACAACTGCAATACCTTTTCCTAATTTACTCATCTGTGGTTCCATAATAATACTTTCCAAACAGAGAAAGAGAGTTCCAAGTATTGCTACTATTATTTACATTACAGCCCAGATGGTTTGCTGAGTCGGGACAGGCATTACATTAAACATCATACAAACATGGACTTGCAAGAAAACCCTGCTGTGAAGAGGTTCCAGTCTCAATCTGTAAAAAAGGACATATTATTATCTACTTTTTGGCACTTGCAACTGAGTGGTTCAGTTATTTTTCTCACAGTGTTTAGGAAATCTAGGCAGGATTTGAGTTCAGTTCTGCTTTAGTATCACGATCTGAAGCCTCAATCCTGGTCTATGTTTGCGCATATTTAATAATGCCTGCAGGTGAATCCAGTGAACAAACTGAAATTCAGCGTAAAGGAAAAGCCTACACTTTGAGAGATCAGTATTGTGGCTGATTACACCCCCATGTTGTGTCTGTGCTTTCTGGACAGTCTCTAAAAAAAAAAACCTAAAGCCAAACCCATTACACAAATAATGTTCATTCCCATTTCAAACCTCATACCCTGTGCCAGAAACCACAGTGAACTCCTATAAAAGTGAATATTCTTGTACTTCTAATGCCAACAGGGATTTATTTTCTTGGTTTCATTAATCCTTTTGCCTAATTATTTTCCTTTTTCTTTATTTGGCAAGGCACCAAGATGTTTTTCCTCAATGAGCCAGAAATAGAGTGAGACAGATGCACTGACCATGTGAATGCAAAGGGGGTGATTTCTCTAATGAAAGATTATGTACTTGGGAGAAAGAGTATTCTAGTAATGTTTATAGCAAGTGTTTTGGCAGTGTTCCCTTTTAAGCATACCTGTGCCTGTTGAGGCATTACTTCACAAGAAGCAGTATTACCAGCTGGTCAAGACAGTTATGAAAATGGCATTTTAGATACTGTACAACTGGCATACCGAGTCACATAGCATGTGGTTTTATGCATCAACTGTCACCAACATTTCCAAGTAAGAAAAGCTAATAAATTCATGATTTCTCCAAATCTTGATGGGGCCTCCTCAGAGCTATTTAATCCCAACTATTCATATTCATCACCAGCCAACCATAGAAATCATGCATAGTTTAAAACGCTTTTGTGAGACAAAATATCACTGAGCTAGGCGATCCAGTGATTTTCAGACTGTAGGCTGTGAACCTCCGATGGTCCGAAGTTTAAATTTGAACCTTGGAAGTTTATTGCCACTTAACCAATCCAGTGCACTTTGCTATCAGTTAACAGTTATCAAAGGCCATATTTGCTTTGAAGGAGTAGCATATTAGTATTAATGTAAGCAAGAATGATAACATCTTTTAATATAGATAGTAAATTTTTCAGGATATATTAGTGTTAGTACTAATAGAAGCAGTGTTATATCTTAGTTTGTAAGAAAGGTGCACTATTTCCTAGTGACAACTGAGAACTGAGAACTCACCATTCACTTGAAGGTCTTATCACTCATTTATTTGTTTATTTGTAGTAACTGTTGTTGTGTCAAGGAATGAGAGATGAGCAATTATTATTGAAAAAGGCTAAGATTTTTCAAGCATTATTTCTGAATCTGATAAATATATTTTTATGGAATAAGCATTTACAGTACTAAAAAGTCAACAAGTATTCTTCTATCTTATATATATTTAAAGGGTTCTGAACAGAATAGGTAAATGTGTTTCTTTTCTAGGTTGCCATATTGTAATAAACAGAGAAAATCCACATTTCTTAAGACGCGGGCAAATTGAGTGATCTTTAAAGTGAAGGCCATACTGCTGCAGATGAACTAAAGAAAGGACATGAGCGCCACACCTCTAGACTCAAATGAGACAAGAGGGTGGGGAATCCAAGAAAATATTTCTGACAGTGTTTTCATCTTCTACTTTAGTCACTGTATTGGTTTAGCCTTTCTCTTCTGAAGCTGCAGATTGCTAGCACACCCAGAAGATCATTTCTGTTAAGATGCTCCCACATTTGCACAAAGTGCCTTCTCAGGTGTCATTCTGCGGTGGCAGGGGTGTGTTGGTGCATCGGGCATGTGCTGTGCAGGCAGTTTGCACAACCACAGGCTTCCAGCAGAGCAGAGCTGTAGGGGAGAGGAGGCTGCAGGGATCCCTGCCCCGGCAGCATCCCCAGAACAGTGCAGCAAGCACAGGGAGGCAGCAGGGGAACCCACCTCAGCCCAGACCTTCTTTCCACTCCTAATAGCCGAGAAGCATTTGTATCATAGCTGTTTTTTTAAAAAGAGATGATGTTTAATTTCTTGATTTTGTCTCTGTTAAGTGTATGTATGTCTTTTTGCTTGCCTGCATTCCCATTGAAATAGATACCTTTGTGTGTGCTATTATCATTGTTTGTAAACTGCTTTCAATATTGCATATATGTGCAACATCCTAGAATGCCTTCAGGCATAAGCACATACATCGTTTACAAGTTTGACTGATACACACACATATTCTAATATAATGGGACAGGGAAGACAGATGAATATGGATATGGAAAAGGACATAAGATGTTTACAATAAAAGGTAGCAGGACAGAATAGTGAGCAAGAATCAATAAATATCTGGCAAGATACTCCTTAGGTAAATGATGGAACATGTTAGGAAAATATTTTCTTGCTTCATCTTCTAAAGCATACTATAATCTTACAATGTTAAAGGGAAGATAACAAGCTTATTTATATAGAGGGCAGTGTAGTCCACATAAAAAAAAAGGTGGTGAATGAGAATAAGAAAAACAAAAAAATGCAAACTTTCAAGGGATTTCTCCCACAGAGATGTTTTTGCTTTTCTGTTGAAAAAACAATGTGCACTAAGTCAAAGTTTTATATTCTCTCTCCCTGTTTACATTTGGTATCCACTTTTTCAATGCATGCAGTTCTCGCTGGGGAATATGACCCTCACTGAACAAATAAATTTTTTAAGTCATTAAAGCCTATTAAACCTAGAAATCCTCGTGTTGCAAGGAGAATTTGAGGAAATTTGGCCAAAGCAGCCAAAAAGTGGTGGAGGGTGGTGGTGGTCAGGAATTGAGAACAGTGTGCAGGGTTGTAAATATCAGCAGAGACATACAGAAAGGGACAGAAGTAAAAGAGGTGACAAAAATCCGGACTTCTTCACAAGTATTGAGGTTATTGTTTGTTCAGGTTTAGCAGAAAGATACTGCACCTGTCCTACTGAATGGCTTCAATGAAGACTTAACTAGATAAATGGGTCGCTACCAGATTTTACCACTCATCAAGCATATTTCCAGTAATGTTTTAGTTACTTGCATTCAGCTGCTACCTAGATTCAATCAAAAGCTCCTTCTTTTATAGGTGCTACAAGCACACTCTCTATATACAAGAGTACTCTCTACTGTAAATAGTCATCAAAATATTTCCCTTTCCCATATTCTATGCTCTTAACAGAAGTCGAAGTATTTCATTTTTATACACTGCCCAAAGAAACCTAATAATTTAGTATAATTGTTGCACTACCTGTTTTGTTGTTTGTGCTGTTCTAATAACAGATTTATTGCTTATGTCAGTCTTATAAGGTTTTCATTAGATCAGCTCAAGCTTCTTAGTTCACAAGCCTTTCCTCATATTTCTGTAATTCTCATTTTTATTATCATCTGTGGAGAGGAGGGGAAAATGGGGTCACATTGCAGAATGTCATTTGTGTAAAAACAGAGGTTTCTGCATATAAACAGGATCGAGCTTCCTTACTGGCAAGCTTGAGGTCTAGATAAATAACATCCTTCTTGAAGCACAATGTATAAATCTGTCTTTTCTGTCCTTTTGCTGCAATACTTCTGGATGGTGAAACACCTTTTTTCTTTCTAAAGTAGGCCCTCTCTCTATATTTCTTCTACCCTGTAGAGTTATTCTCCTGTCATTATACCTGACAAGCTGTTTCCAGCTCCTGTGATTCAAGGCTCATCTCATCCAGACGTGTCCTCATCAACAGCAGAGTATCTGTGTTCCAACCTCTGGCTTGTGTTCAGCTATTTCCTATTGCCTTCACCCCATGTCCCACCAGGTGTGTTCCCTGCCCATGTGATGCAAGGGCAGGCTGCTTCTCCTGGCACAACAAAGGTAATCGCTGCCCAGTATCAGTACTCAAACAAGTAAAACATGGTGCATCTCCCAGATATGTGTAGTCGTTTTGATGGATAGTACACTCCCACCTTATAAAATGCTGTTGGAACTTAAGGTGATGATCTGACTCAGAGAATTCTTGTAAAATCTTAGATTTACTGCACATTGTTGTGCTACCTTAATCCATCTGAAAAAACAACATTCTTTTAAGATTTAATTTTCCTGTGTCACAAATTTTCTAGAAAATGTTTCAAGCTTTGTTCTTAAAAAAAGGTCATAGAGAAGAAAAAATCATTATTTTATTTACAATGTGTATTTAGATTTTTTTACAACATTACTGCTTATATATTACTTTAGAGCATAAATAGAAAAATAAAACCCGCTGATGTAAAAGTATTGTGTCAACACTAGTAAAATCTGTCAAATGTTTAATCCCATACTTCTCACTTCTTACCCAAGTAACCTTTTTGAAGTCAAGGGAATTTTTCACCTGATAGAAACTAAGAATAATAGTCTTGTATATTTGAAATTTCAGGATAAAATATACTGGAAGATACTGTGGGCTTCAGTACTATAAAAGAGCAATTATTGTTTAGCAATTATTCACTGAAAACATAAGATGGAATTGTTGCAATTACAAAAGCATCTCCAGCAGGTCCTGGAGGTATTTGGTATTCCTCTAGTCCTTTTTAATTTCAGGCACAGCTGACCTACCACTGTTTTTAATGTCTGTAAAGTGTCAGAGCTTCATTGGCATCAGTTCCTGGTGGCTTCTTCATTTCCCTGTGTGGCTGTGTTGCTTCATTTCTGCCTTGTTTCCATGCTAAACTGAGTTTTGCTGAAGCAATGAATTTATCCTATTCTTGACTCTCTAGAATAATGCAAGCTCTGTTTCACTTCAGCATGTTGTACAACACAGGTTGATTGAATGACACAGTTCCTTGGGGAAGCACAAACACTGTGTTTCAATCTCATTTGAGGAAAATCTTTTATTTTCCACATTCTTTTTCAAAACCAAGTTGTTCTGTGAAATGAAACCTGTTTTTCATTCATTGCCTTTGTGACCCAGCCTTTGTATCTTAGTCACATTCTCTGATGTCTAATAAAATTAAAGCATCTATTTAAACTTTTCACTGTACTAGGCACTCCTAATGTCTATTTTCAGTGCAGATCCTTTTGTGCTTATGAAAGAGTGGTTTTGAGTTTCAGCCTTTGAAAAGAGAATTCTAGCATTTTTCTCCTCTACCTGGCTACCTGTTTTAATAAATCATGAGGAGGTTACTAGCTTTAGGATTTATATTGCTATACTAAACTCAATTGAAAACAGCTAACAGGATCATAAGTGGGCATTAATAAAGACACACAGGCAATATGATGACATAAGCCTTGCTGGCTTAGAAAAGTAGGTAAGAAATGCTCTTCAGAGGGACACAAATTTGTAGTGCCTGGTCTCAGCCATCAACAGAGAATATATCCACACAAAACTATTAATACCAGCCAAAGGGGAAAAGATAAGAATTATGTTAAAATATGGAGCTGTGAAGTGGCAGCAAATCTTTAACACTATGATTTTACATATTAAAGTTCTTTGGAGCTATATCTATTGTGTGGGTGGACGCAGTCTCTGGAGAAGTCTGTGAGCAGGAATCCTAGATTCTCAAGTTTTTAGGAGTCTTCCAGTGCAGTGATTTTTACAGGAGTACTTCTGAAAGTGCTTTGTAGGAAAAAAGGAATTGCTTTAAAGAGAAAAAAGTATATGAGCTATATAAAAATGTTTCTGCATAGAAAGAGAAATGGATGCATCTAGAGTGTTTTGGGACTTAGTTTTGGTTCTGACAAGGGCTCGATGCTGGTTTAAATCTTTAACAAACCTTTGAGGGATCTCAGAGAAGTAACCTTTGCTTTCCATTGTGTGGACAACAGAAGAAGGAGAAAGAGGGATAAAAGCAAAGGAATTGTGCACAGAAGTTTGGCTCTAAAACGTTAGACTTTTCTTCTCTCTCTCCCTTTCACATAGTTTTGTCAGGTGGAATAAATACTGTTAT
Source organism: Athene cunicularia (assembly GCF_003259725.1). Classification (NCBI taxonomy): domain Eukaryota; kingdom Metazoa; phylum Chordata; class Aves; order Strigiformes; family Strigidae; genus Athene; species Athene cunicularia. The sequence continues at coordinate 13,849,235 of NW_020799117.1, read as the reverse complement.
TTGCATTTTAAAGGCAGAAAAACTGAGTAACAGAGTAAAACAGCAGCAGAGCTGGGGTTTGTCTAACATCCTATCCATTAATTATCACTCTCCACACAACATCTGACTACCCCATGCCATTAAATGTAAGAAAACAAATGATTAAAAGGCGTGTTGTAAATTGCTAATAGAATTCAGCTGTAGTTTGAAGACTTTTAGAAATTATTAGTCTGAAATCAAAGATTATTTGACAGTAAGAGAACCCAAACTATTTTTTCTCAATAATATCCTAAATCTATGTGAAAATACTACTCTTCTTTTCTAGAGTAGGTGCTTTTCATATGCATCAAGTTCCCTTTCTATCCTAAGAATCACTCCATCATGTATTGCCTCACTTTACCAAGAATGCAGATCTCTATAAAACAATGATTACAGATGTTTTAGAGCAAGCATTGGCTATAGTCTTTTGCTCCTCAGTCTATTTTCTTATTGTCACTATTACTGTCTCAATTTTATGCTACTAAAATTATATTTAAAGTTTTCTTGCACTGATAGTATTGAGGTTCAGAAGTGGCCTTTAAAACCATTAAAAATAGTCAAGCAATTAATTAGTTTTAATGTTCCAAGGAACAAGAAAAAGACAAATTATTAGAGCAAGAACAAGCAAAAGACAAATTATTAGAAAGAGACTTTTCAGAGTAAACAACAACAAAACAATTATGGTATCAGCATGAAAGCTTGAGACAGCCTGTTCTTACATGGTAGCAGCTCTGTGAACCAAGTAGTCACCACTACAGAATATTTTCTGGTCACTCAGTCCAAAAAGCCTATGAAGACACCAACTAATTAGTTGCTCTGGGTTTTTTTAAATAAATAGCCTAAATAATCCTTTGCTAATGCCTTTGAGGCTCTAGGACAATTCCAAATTTACTTGGGTTTTAAGTATTTTGGATTTAAGTCAGCTAAGCATTCATGAGGGACTTTTGAACCTTAAATAATTAATGAGTAGCTATAAAATTTTGTTAATTGATCCAGCCATAAGCAGAAGAGGAAATATTCAACATTAGTTAGTAGATAATTCTAGGAGTACTGTGGTTTACATTTAAAAAAAAAAAGGAACAGCAGGTTAATGAAGTTATTATTCTAGTTACAATGTGTTTGAGTTTTATTCTGTGTACATTCCAGACTCATATGAAAGCCATTTCTATGTTTACACAGCTGTTGTCAAACTCAGTAACCACTATTCTGCCTCAAATTGTTTTGGAGAAAACAGAAGATAGCATTCATGAAGAACAGATAAAATAAAATGAATTGTGCCAGCCTTCAGAAAACAAACAGCAAACACAGGCTGCATGCAGTCAGTACACAGTTGTCTTCAAATAACTGTGGGCAGTGTTGGCCATTTACAACTCTGGTTTATAAAGCTTTAACTGAATGAACTGTTGCCTGTTAGACACGGAGCAAGCTCTTTGCATGGGTTGAAAAAGCTGCTGAATTCAAAAATACCCTTATAAACTCTACCAGCATTGCATCCTGCTAATTTAGATTGAACCTGTAGCAATTCCCTAAACTATTGTTGGTAATCTTCCTTAATCCAGAGTTTGCATAAATTAAGGTAAATTCACACACTCTGTCATTCATAGCCGACCTTTGCAGACACCAAGGCAGAATTTACTGATCTGCATCAGTCAGTAAAATGGAAGATAGTGTGCACCTCAGAGGTTTCGAGAATCAAAAGTTTGAACTGTTGGTGTGTTCACTGAAAACAACACTGCCTCCTAACAAGGTTCAAAGAGCCATTTTTCAAAAATGAATGAAGGTAAAAGTGAAGAGTTTATGTTGTTATGTTATTGGTTGCTTTAAATTGTTTGGAGACTCAGTAGCCCTGGGAAAGTCCGCTGCAAAAGGTCCAGAGGCAGTGATGGTGGCAGAGAGTGGAAGACAAAGGAAGGTGTGAAAGAGGGGTGGGAGATGGGCATTACTCAGAAGAGCTGATTGGCTCCTTATGGCTAATAGGAATTGTAGCTGTAATTTCATGGTTACTCCTCATAGAGCCTCCCACTGACCCCGCGAAGAACAGCTTCCCTCTGCCAGGTTTGGTAGCTGCCTTCCATGCCCTCAGTAATGGATTAACTCTGTAATGCATATAGTGCACAGTTGAATATTCACAAATGAGAATAATTTAGTGGGTTTTCCTCCTTTCCTTTCAAATGTAGCTGAATGACTGTATTTTTCACAAAATCCCTCCAAGGATCTTTGGCAGAGATGTAACCTTTTCTAGCCAGCACCTCTACTGCTGATTGTGTTTTCTCCAATAATTCTAGCTAAGAACACTTCCAATGTCTGTTAGACACCGCTGCAGCCAAGTGAAATAATTCTTCCATTTGGCCAGTAGGCATATTTTAGTTGCGTTTCTAGTAGTCTGTTGTTTTTCAGTCTGGTGACATATTGCAGGGGTCAGCATGAAGAAAAACAGACATAAATCTTTCACATTTACCATTAAGTGTGTGCTCAGTTTTTAGCAATCTCTTCTCAAGAAACCTATTGCACTTGGCAGCTTGGTTGATTCACTCCATCTTATGAATGGAAATAATCACAGCATCACCCATGCTTTGAAATTGCTTAGGAGTACCTGTTGGTTTATGTTACATAGGGTTTGCAGATTTATACGAAATCGTAGTACTAGATGCTACAGGGTGACAATTTGCATTGCACTGCCAGCACTGAAAATGGCTCCTGACCCCTATGAGACTCCCTCGTAGAAGACCCATCCTTTCTGACAGTTCTGGCATGAGAAGTCACTCTTGCATGTAACACCTCTGCACCAAATATGCCGATCTGAACTTCTTTAGGCACAAGGTGAAATCCAATATCTGAGTATAGGCTTATTAGCAGATATAAGTAAAGGTACTAGAAAGATGATTCACCAGTCAGTTCTAGGTATTGCTGAAAGTTTTGATATAGAAAATGCCTTAAAAAGAAAGATAAAAAAAAAAAAAAAAAAAAAAAAAAAAAGAAGTGATAACTACAGGAATCATCCTGGACTCACACTAAGGAGAAAGCAGCATACGAAGTAAATTTAGGACTTTTTCTGTTTTCATGGTTATGTTTAGAACATCTAGAAATTTGATGAGATATTTTGGTTATGAATGAATACATTCTGCCTGCACTTTCTCTTGGTTTCATTATATACTTCTGAGAGATAATCTACTCCCCTTTATGTGCCATGCCATTCTCAACACTATGTATTGGCCAGTTGCTGTTGTTCCTTCAGGTCCTGGCCTGAGGTCATTTCTATTCACTAGAAAACCTTGATTGTTTTTGCTGTTACTTCTCGTGGCTTTCATTGATTTATTTATACCTATGTCACCAGAAATAAATGTAAAACTTACCAGTCAAATACAAGAATCAGCTCCTGATGATGATGCAACTTGAAAAATGACTAATAAACAGTAGGGAAAACAGAGGAAGTGTCTTAAAACAAGAAATGTTAATCCTGAGAGGAACTGCCTCAGAGAAATTCAGAGAATATATATATACTCGGTTTGTCAAATGACCTCACCTACCCACCTTAGAATTTTCCAGTTTCATTAAGTTAATCAAAACCCTGGAAAAGCTATTCAAGAGCAGTATCACATCAGCTTTTCTTTTAGGTCAATTGTCATATGTTAATTTGTAGTGAAGTTTTATACTCTTGAACAACTTTCAGTTTTTCATGAGCATGTTGGGAGACAGTCCAGCAGTTCACTGCTATGAGGGAAACCTTCACTCCCAAGCAGCTTTACACCTTGTTGTCCACCCCTTTAGCTCCCCTTCCTTCCATACATAAACATACTCATTCCTCTGCTGGACTTCTCTCTACACCATTATAGGAATGAATTTCAGCCAGTTGGTCACTGTAGTGGACTGAGTGTTAATAGTGATTAACAGCTGAAAGCTAACCACTTGATAAGGGTCCTGCATCACTGAGACTGATGATGTACACAGAGATATGACAATGTCCTACTTTAGACCTGTATGTTGTGTAGAAGTAGATCCTTACAAAACAGAAGAACCCAACTCTTTTCCTTCTGTTGTTGATTTATGCATTTGTGACTGTGCCTTATCTCTTAAAATATTGTGTGCTAGTTCACTGAAGAAAACATATTTCTATTCTCAAATCTTTTGTTGTAGGAAATCAGGGAGTTTGCTGATAATTTCAAATCATGCAGTCACAGGGCAGATCCCCTTCTCACATAGCAATGGGATATGGTTCTAACTGTTGGTGAAGGGCAATGCAATCTAATGGTGAAGTTTAATTCCAAAGAACATAGAACTAAATTATAAGATCCCTCACAGTTTATGGAAATGATATGTGACAGTCAGGATCAAGCATAACACTGAAATAGCAACACAAAGATATTATGAACCCAAAGAAATGTTAACAGCAAACTGTTTGTTAACAGTTCTTGTTAGCTGTAATCAGTGTGCCAATTAATTCACCCACTATTTTTCTGCACCGCGTTTGGGGGGTCTACCCTGACAGATCATTCTAGACAAATCTCATAGACTTGTCTCCATAGAATTAATTGTCTAGACAATAAAATAGATCAAATTTAGCTGGACCCCTGCATTAGATTAACTGGAGATTTGGGGGATTAAGAGCAGCATTTGTGAGATGGGTACAGCGCTAACCTGACCAAGCACTGTGCCAAAAGGAAAACCCAAGGCTGAGCTACTGGACCTCTTGGAATCAGGGTGGGTGGGAACTATCTTGTAGTGCTTCTGTTTGTAATTGTGCTAGAAAAAGTAGGAGGGGTCTCCTGAAGTTCGGCAATGGCACATGCGTATCGGGCACTGCCAGCCCATAAGGCGCCTGCCTGGACTATCACACACAGCGAGCACTGCCTCTCGCACCTACTCTACTAGATACAAGGTAGAAACACTATTCATTTCACCACCTCAGAAGGTAATAGAAGCTGGTTCACTCTGGACAATTTCATACTAAATGGAGGGTTTGTTAGACCTGTAATAAACTATAAAAAGAGAAACACATACTAGATTCTTCAATACTTTTAAACAATCAGGCAGGAGTAATGAGAAAATTTAAGAGATGACTGTGAAATGTTTTGTGTCCATATTCATATGTTGCTTATCCACAAAAACTTTAGCAGCCAGAATAAATTAGTATTTTCCTACAATAGAGAAATTATGTTGTTAAATATCTAAATATGTATATAAAAATCTTTTCACCTTAAAAATGTCTCTGGTTTCTGAGTAAATTTTCATTCATCCTCTCTGTCCCATGTGTTTTGATGCATATACAAATTTGTTTATCAGCTTTCCAGTTTTGCTTTACATAAACATATAGGAGAGAGCAATTTAGTGTTGTTTAGTTAAGAGTTTGATATCAACCAGAGAGGAGGAGACAAAGAATGAGGAGGAGAATAAGTGAAAGAGACTGGCTGAGTTAAAGAGAAATAACTGAAATAAGAAATACAACTGCACTGCATGCATAATCAGATGGCAAGTAGTAACCAGTTAAGATTTTTTCTGTATTTTAAACCCCTTGGTGATACTGGTTTAGAATTGGGAGTTTATTCTGGTTCCACACCAATGTATATGTAGATAAAATAATTACATGTATATGTCTGAAGTAAATAAATGGTATAAAGGAATTGGTGATGTCAGTTAATCTCGGAGCTCCTAGTTAATTTCTCATTTCTTGAATTTTCTAGCACCGGACACTTTTTTCTTTTTCCTTTCCCAGTTCATTCTTCTCTAATTTATACCACCCGGGGCAGATCCATCTGTTATTCTGTTCAAACATCTAAAACTCAGATATATTTCCCATATTAAAGCTCCAAGGCTGTGTGTTCAATTTTAATATGTAACTTAACCAAGGCTTTTAGAATACAGTGTCTGTATTCAGTGCCGCATCCTATGTAAAATATAGCTCACTGAGCTGAAAAATGAGAAACAAATTCATAGTTATTCCTCTATCTTCACCGCACATCCTTTAGCTAATCTTATCATACTTCAGTTCGATTTCCACCAATAATGCTTTCTGTATGTGCTTGTACTTACTAATGCTTGTTTTTTACATCAAAATGCTAGTCTGCCATATCTTGATGTATCTGTTGAGGTTATTTGTATTCATTTGCTGTACCATTTTGGGTCTGACTAGGTTGGCTTGATTTTCTTCTGGTATATATTTTGAAATTTAGAAGCCATTTATTCATTAGCAAGCTTTGGAAATTATTTCAGTAATATGCAGTTCTTACTTGAGAAGAGTATGTATAGAATTAGACTAGAATAAAATCTTAAAATATACACATTAGGTGCTTCTAACCATACAATGAATTCAGATCATCTACTTTTAATATTGGAAATCAATGCTTAGCATTTACTCTTGAAAAGGATTCATGTACTTTCCTGAAGAAAAATCTGGTGTCTTCTAACACATTCTGAAAATTTACTAATGCTTACTTTTAAGGTTGATTTCCAGGTATTGTAACATTCATCTTTAAGCCATAGAAGAAATCTATCTGTATTTTACTGATGTCACTGAAAAAGCTTGGATTTAAATATTGATGTGCACATTGGCATGCCTAGAGGCAGATGTGGTTTCTTTGCCCATTGAACATTGGTGTTAAGGAAACCAAAGATTATAATAATCCTTTTATGGGGCTGAAAAAGTTTCTCAAGGCTGGCAGTCTGGGTATGCCAGTGACAGAATTATTGATAGCAGAATTCTGGTAACTCAATTAGGAGCATCAAGTCATTTTTTGCCATGCTACTAGGTCAGTAAAATTTCCTACAGTGAAGTATGGCACTGGCATTATACACCTTATTTTTTATTATTTATAAAATATTTTTTATTATGTCATTATTTTTATTATACACTTAGAATTATACATTTTATATTTCTATAATGATGACACACCTACGCCAGTGTAGGCAAAGTTTAGTTCAAGGAAACCCTTGGAAAACTAAATATGCATGGCTCTTCTTTCTAGTGACATTTAATTTATGGGAGAGGACATGGAGCCTGACAATACAAAATGAGCTCACAGTATGTGAGTGTTCAGATTCTGGATGACCTTCATTTACAGAAGTAATCATTCACTAACTTGTGTTACTCTTTTTTTTCCCCTAGGTATGGAAGCTTAGTGGATGATTTTAGACTGAGATGTTCACTGGCAATGTAACCTGCTGCCTTATAGACTCACACTGTTTGCTGAACATAGAACAAACCGTCATGGGTATCTTTAACTTTTTCAAAAAATCACTTTGTATTCCTGTCTATTGCAGCATCTGCAAATTGATTAGTGGAAAATGTTCCTTTAAAAATTACTTATAAAATGAACCATTGTTTTGCCCTTTTCTCTTTCCCCCCATGTTTACACCCTGAATTCTAGTTTCGTAGAAGGTCAGTGACTTTTGAAAGCTTGTTGCCACTAACTACCTGGACCTTGCACCCTAGCCCTTGTGGAAGTCAGGGCTCTAGATTACTGCCCTTGAAAAGACCTTAGTGAGAACAAGAATTAGACACAAGTATTGTTTATAAAATGTTCCTGGTTTTCAAAATGCCCCACCAGCAGGTAGAAGAGTGTTAATCAGAGGCATGCACCCTTTCCTTTGCCCTTTCACTCCTGCAGAAAATGACACTTTATTCCCAGGGAGAAACCGGCCACACCTCCCTGCAGAGGCATCCCTGAGTCTCAGTCATAAAACTGCTGCTTTGAAATGAGGGTGGAAAAGCTTCCTGAAGGAAGAGGTTTTACTTTGTCCTGAATTTTCGTTTTGAAAATGTGTTACACATGTATTTAATCTCTTTGCCACTAGTTCTGGGCATAGTAGTTGTGTGGTCTTAAAACGACATTTTGTGGTATTTAATTCATTTCTATAAAATTGAAAGTGATTACGTTGTTCACATTATATTACAACCTCTGTCCAAAATATTATAGAAGTCTATAATGTAAGTCTAGTAGCCATCTCAAAAAGAACACCCAGTCCTGATCCCTGCTCTGAGTGAAAGTACCTAGCTAGATCATAATTTATAATCTAGTTTAAAAGTCTTCACAGTCTAGGATAAAATATATAATGAACCTTTCATAATGATCCTTAATGATATACTTTCCCCCTACTGAATTTAATCTTGCTAATTTAGAACTATTTATTAATATAATTTTGAAATCTGATCTGTCTTGCAAAGTACTTCTAATCCCTCTCATATTGGTACATATAAGATGCACATTTTTTATGTGTGCTTCTGCATCAAAGCCTAAGTGGGACTGTTCCACAGAATTCGGCTTGGGACAGACACTGTGGAATGCTACATGAAATGTCCAGTTTGCTAGCAAATAATTGATAACTGTTCTTTCAGTGCTGCTTTTCATCCAGTTGAATAGCCATATTATAGTGAGTTCTTCTAGCCTTTTTTTACTAATGTGCTTATTAGATGTATTAAGACTGTGCTTATTACCATATCAACATATAGAACATCTAACACTTTTCCCTTTTCCCATAGAGCAGTTACCCCAGAGATGATTAAATCTATTTGATACAGTTTGTCCTTGTCACATTTGTGTCAGCTGAATTTTTTATTCCCTCATTATTTCTCTTTGCCTCAGAAATGATAATTATATTTGTTAGTACCTTTCATATATTGCAGCTGGAGTAAATGATCTCTAATTTCCAGGGGCCTCTATTTTTGTTTTCAGGATAAACATTATATCTGACATTCTGTGGCCTTCTGGGCCATCCCACATTCCATATATATCCCCTTGGATGGTATAGAGGTTGTTTTGCTAGTCCCTTATGTATGCTATGCTGAAGTCCGTGCCATGCTGCCAAGGTGAGTATTTCTACATTTTATAAATATTCTTTCACTGGTTCTTTCCCTGTTTTAGGCTAATGTCTTGTTAAATTAGGTTGTGTTTATGATCACTAATGATGTTAGTGGGAAAACTGAAGTAAATAAGGCATAGATTGTATCAGTTTTCCCTGTGTGATCCCTGATTTCCTCTATTTCTCTGTACTTTCTTTTGACCTTTCCTTATAATGTGTTGTAAGACTTAGCCTTGCTACTTTCTGTCCCTTAATAACTGTTATTTATTTTGCATCCTAAGGTTACTGATGTGGCCACACATTTGAGTGATGGTTTCTTACATTTGTCTTTAATCCTGAGTTTGCTTTCCATTTTTCTCCTCGTCAGTTTTCAAGTCATTCAGAAGCCTCCAGTGCTGCCTTGCCAGTCTGTTGCAATACCCCATTAGCATGTTCCTGCTGGTGCAGCTGTGCTCAAGATCATTCACTTGGTCATTACTCCTTCATCCCAACTGTTTCTAAACTTTTTTTTTGAACTTTCTTTTCAAAACTAGGACATTGGTAGAGATGTCTGTGTTCAGGGTCCTTTCTCTACTCTATCTTGACAATTCCTCCAACAAACAGGCAGAAAAAAAGCAGTAAGAAAAGATGGAAGTGTTTTTCATTTCTGGTGTTTTTGAAGTCCTCAGAACAGTAGAAGGATAACCAGTGCCTGCATGCTACATATTGCTGAAAAATTCTTCTATTTCTTCTCTTAAAACTCAAGTTACCTTGGTCTCTTGAACTACAAGTTAACTGTGTGAAAAGAGAAATGAAGCATCTTTTATGTTAGAGAATTAGTGGACTGGTAGAAAAAACCCACACTGCTCTAATGCTTTGGAAATGCACACAAGATATAAAATGCTTTCTATCTGTGCATAAAATGTGTAAAATACATTGGCATGTATGTCATCACCTGCATCAGTCAAAGTTTGGTATGTGAGACCTTGTTCCACAAATATTCAGACCTAACCGGTTTGCCAAAAATTGTACTAGAAGAGCTAATTGACAGCAGATTCCTGAATGATGAGTAATGAGAACACTTTGACATCTCTGAGATCAGTGAGCACCAATTAAGTGAACTTTATGTGCTACACTGCACTGACAGATAAAGTTTAAAATGCTTTAGTATGACTGAGGAGACTGTATTACCTCCTTGAGACAAAGTTTCTAGGACTAGGCTCTGTGATTTACAAGATAATTAAAATTTTAGTTTAGTGAGTGAGCAGCAATTGTTATGTCTTGGCGTGGTGACATTCATATGCGTATACTACTGCTTTTCCTGCCCCGTTTGTGTGCGACTTACGGTTGACAACTTCTGTTACAAACTGTTGTTGGTGAACAACTCAGAAAGGCAGAGGAAAGAGATTATATTGGTGATGTGCAATTAAAAGGAAAAAAAAAAATAATGTACCATTTATATATCTCTGAGAGCTGCCTCCTACAATTAGGAGTTTGTACGCTATCTACAGCAGCTACATCTTGAGATTTCTCAAAGCATTTTGCATACATTTTCTGACAGTTTATGCATTTTCCAAGACATAAAAAACACTGAAAATTGACTCCTTAGCATAACAGACATTCAGCAGACACACATTTTTTCTACAGATTCGTTTTCTGCAATGCAGTCTATTTTGGGGTTGATGTATGAAGCGTTTAGGAAGATAGATTATTTTTTATGAATTTTACTGTATCAACAACACCAAAAAGAGAAGAAAATGAGTCTTTCTTACCACAAATAATCCTGAACACATATGTCATCAATGCCATAAAGAGAATAAGTGAACTTAGAACATTGTTCATCATTATTGTTTTGTTTTGTTTACCTAAAATACTAATTTAGAACTTATAGGTTAAAGAGATTTTTTTTTACAACTGTTTTATGGTCTACTCTTTTAAGAAATTTTTCTGTAGACTGTCAGAATTCAGGTTTCAAAACATTTTTATTTAATTCTGTTTTTTCACATATTTTTAGTGAGCACAAAATGTATTCTGGCCTGAAGGAATTTTTTTCTGGATTTTTTTGTTTGATGTTGAGTCTCTTGGAATACTTTAATCAAACTTCTTTAGCTATTTTTGAGTTCCAAGAAGATTTAAACATATTTTCTTTCTTTGGAAGAGTCTTTCCCACTTTTTTCTCTTTTACTTAGATGACTTTTAAATGCTTCAGTTTCCATGGAACAACTGATCCAACCATTGGCTGGATAAAGCTGAGGGTACTGTAACTGGCTTTACACGTGCTGTGGATGTGTCCAAGAAAGCAAGTTTGCCTCTGAGAACATCTAGTGCCCTTGAAATGTGAGTTTGTTAAGGCTCTAATTCCTTTTTTCATGGATATATTAAGTCTGCACTTTTCAATATAGGTATTGTGATCAAGAATAAGTTTTAAGAACAATATGAGGAATTTGTACCATCCCCTTAGGGCCCTTAGGTCACACAGGTAATGGAGGTCTTGGATGAGAAGTACAGGCTAGTCATGGCCACATGGAGTTCTTAATTTTCTTTGATAAATGAGGTCTGAGCTATATGTGGGTTGTACCACAGTGGATGCACACACCAGGCTATTTTCATGGCTGGCAGAAGCAGCTACAGTTGAGAATGTGGCAATAATTGTGAGATTACAAGCAGATTTAGGTCTGCTGTAATAAATGTGTGGTATTGGTAGACTACCCTTTACCAGGTGTAGTGTTTTACCAGGTATAGTATTTATTCCTTTCTGCAGCTATCATTGTTTTGTTTGGTTGGAGTTTTTTGCCCCTATGCTTTCAAGTATGTACTTTTTAATGTATCTTACAGCTACTACATGGTATGTACTGTAAGGTGGCTTAAGCGCTTAGGCTGCATTAAAGCTCAGATTTGGATCTCTCTCACATTTGAGCAACTGAGTTTCAGAAAAGTAAATGGAATAATACCATGAAAATAGTTACAGAAAGCAGAATCAGCACTAATCAGTTAAGGTGTATTAAAAGATTATGGGTCAGTACTCTAAGTGTGGATCAGCAGCATTTCATTGAAGATAATGAATCTACTATGAGTTGGACTGGCTGAAGATTTGGCCCTAGGTCACACAAAAATTTGATATATGCGTATTCTGCCTGAAGAATTTACAGTGCTTTGAAGCTTTATACGGTGAAGGATTTTAGGTGGTTTATCAGTAAGTACTTTTTCACCATGAATATCGCAGTGGTTTGAAAGTTCACGACTTCTTCAAGTATCTAAACTTGCTTTAACGTGCTCCACACTTCAGAAAATTCTTTTTACTTTACTTTAAAAAAAATATCTGTTCTTCTTTAAAAGTAGAAGAATGTGAATGAGAGAAAACTTGTCTCATAATTATTAGGATTATGACAATCTTGACATGTCTTCAATCCAGTCAGGAAGTTAACAAGTCAAAGTTTCAATAGCTGTGGTAGTCTGGCAATATTGCACCATAGTTTTGTCTATTCTTGCTTTTCTTGACAATATAATGTCAAAATATGGGAGAATTCTGTTAAACCTCATAATTTATTGATCTCATAGTCACAGCAGGATTTTAAATACTACCATACTATTCCCTTGTGTGTGTTTTTAGGAAAGCGTAGATTCACCGAGTAGTTCACTTAAGTATATGTAATTTACTATAATTAGACAGAGTCTTCTGTGAATATATTTCAAAATAGAACTTAGACCATGTTTTATAACTGGAAAAACTGGACATAACTTGTTGTTTCTGTAGTTTTCTCTGAATCTGACAGAAATCAATACAGTTGCTTACAGTGGGGGCAGTGCAAAGCTTTGAGAATTTGTGGGATCTATTTAACATTGACAGCCTTTACTATAGGCTATATTTTATTTTCACTTACAGCTTGATGTACTAGTCTGCTAAACCTCTGTGCAAAGTGTGAGCAGAAGAGAGGGGGAGGCAGAAGGGAATCCCTTCATATTAGTCAGGAAATGTTATTCATTGAGCCAGTCTTGACAGCTATAAAATCTTCTGAGATGGAGATACAGACCAATTATGGTCTGAATGTTATATAAGGAATGATGTAAGGAAATGTTTCTGACTTCTATCTCTAGCAATTATTAATATACTTTCTAGAGTACCGTCTGCTGAAGACAATGTTTACAGACCAGAAGGGAAATACAAACTAATGGATACCAACAAATGAGTCACAGTAAGTACATTCAAACGATAGCACACACACTACAACATCCGCAGAGGACTTGACTCAATCCCATAGACACTGATGCATGCAATATGTGCTTAATACGGAAGGGCAGCTGGTTATACCCCACTTCCACGTCCTAGAGGGAGGAGTGCCCCCATGGAGGCCCGATGGCCTACTCCTTGCAGGTCTGGGTGTGTACAAACTGTCCAGATGTTACATGTGAAGTCACAGCCAGGGAGATGAACCACCCTCAGGAAAGTCTCTAGAGCTCACATTCAGTCAAAATCAGTCATGTGATGTTGTCAGTAGGTGCAATTGTGAACCTGTGGGTTGTATCTTAATTTTGTTTTCCAAGATGGCTAAATTCCTGATCCCTGTCTTTATGGTAGCAGAGCTACCTGAGAAAATTCATACAGATTTATTCCAGAGATGTTACATCTGGGAGTGAAGATTGAGTATTATCACAGAACTCGGTTTCTGCTTGCTCCTACTACTTTACTTAAATTAGAAAACATTTACTCCAGGGGACTGGCTATCACACAGCAGTCTATAAAGCAGAACACTGTGCAGGGCTGTTAATGATAGCTGTATATATTTTATTTAAATTTTGTGTGGAACCATTTTCTTGAGATAAAACTCAGGCTGGAATTTGAATCTTTTATCTGAAGAACTATGAGCATTCAATTTGGAAGCTAAAATCTATAATACAGTCAGTATCAGAAGGCTATTTGCAAAATGTATGAAGCTGTGTCTTGCATAGAGTATCATGGAACAATTCCTCCATTGTGTAGAGAGAACAGATTTCTGCCATCTTCCCTGCTAGCCATTTCTAACTGTATTCATTTCAGTAAAATGAATATAAATGGTTCTATGGTATTTAATAAAGTTTGTTCCTGATTTATTTTTCCCTTCAAATTAATTTCTATTTTGATTTAATTAATTTATAGAGATTTTACTTCATTTAAATCAATTACAATTTTTTCCTTTTAGGGGGAAAAGTTTTCAGACAATAAATGTTATTATTTTAAAGTATAATGAGGGCACACAGCAGCTTGAAGGTGAGTTTCTTTATCCTTTTCTCTAAGTCTTGTGGGCAAGCCTCTTTTGTATTGTAATAGTCCAAATTTTCCATCAGCTAAGGTATGAGTTATTAATATATCCCATAAATTTACATATCCTGATCTGATATGTTATGCACAGCTAATGCAGTAATGACTGCATTAGAGACAAATATAACCTCTTTCCCAGGCTAAGTGTTTTTAGTTATTAAGGTCAATGAGAAAATGTTTATAAGTACTAAGATAAGAAGTATAATCACTCTGAATGTCAAGGGTATAAACGTTATTAAATGTATTCCATATTCTTCATATGTAGGAGATACCTAAAAATTATATAAATACATTTCAGCAACAATATGGAGTAAAGGTCTGAGTATGTGAGTTTATAATCCCACAGAGGTCAAACGGAATTATTAAAAGAGTTTCAACCACTGATAAAGAAATGCGAGATTCACACTAACGGTGCGAATAGTGACCTCATGGAAGACATATCTGTTTATCACAGGAATACTATTGATGTATAAAACAACAGTATATTAATACAAATTACATGGACAGTCAATAAGAAAGTCCTTTGAAATTGTTCTAAAAAGTTCTGCTCAAGAAAAGGGTTATGTCTTTTTCATTTCTGTATTACATGATTGCTGACATATTTTTGAAGTATTTTCTCTTCTTCCCAATATTTATAGTACCAAGAAAGACAAAATCACTATCTTAAAACTGGCAAGACCTTGGAATTGCACAAATCATGAATAGCTGTTCTACTGTTACTGAAGCTGAACTTAATTTTATGCAACTTCAGAATTAATTATGTACAGAACAATGCAGGAGTTTTTGTTGCTTAGTAATAATAAATCTTCTGAACTTACTTTACCTGCATACAATTGTTGGCAAACAGAAAAAGATATAGGCAAAGAGGGAAAAAAAAAAGTAGCATTTAGCAGCTTTTCTATACTACAGTTATTAAAACCCATTTAGTCTTTTTTTTGGCAATAACCTTATCCCCATGTTTTTCCTACAGTAACCTAGGACATGTACATTGTGACTTTGTCCCAATTTAAGGAACAATGACCTATCAAAAGGCAGTTATATCGGGACAAATTCAAGTGTAGAGAGAGATGATTTGAGTTTCTACCAGTAGAACTGACCTCAGCTTTGGGTGAGTGTAAGCTCCACAAACATGAATGATGGCTTTTCCTTGGGGTTTTCACTAATGTAGCTACATCAATACCTGACTGCTAAATTCAGAATGAGAATCAAGACCTGTGGTCTCAGTCAATAAAATACAAGTTTTTGTTGAAGATTAGAATGTTGTGAACAATGGAAGTATCCCTTCAAAACAAATAAAACTCAGAACACATAAAAGTTAATTTTAAAGAAAATATAATGTTGTAGGGATTTCAAAGGCATCTGTACTTTTTCTATGGAATTGAGACCTTTTATAATACAACCATTTTCCCCTTCGAGAGATTGATTCTTACTGGAATTTATAATATGTCACATCTTATTATTGTAGCTGTTATTTTTCTCCCCTTTTCCCTTCATCTGTACAAAATGATACCTTTTTATTTTTTTTTAATAGCTGCTTTGTAGCAAAAGGATTTTCTGTTCTGCAAATAACTACAAGACACAGTTGAGCCAAATATTCTTTCTCCCCTTAGTTTCACTATGCTGATGGTTCTGTTCATGCTATAATTGATGATATTTTGGTAGCTGCTGTTTCCAATTACCTATTAACTTGGAAACCAAAATCTACTTATTTAGCAGAAAATAGCTTTCTTCTTTATGAACACACATTAGTGTATTTGTTAAACACAATGTGAAGGCTGCATTAGTGGCAGTAAAATTAAAGAGGATTTAAGATTTTGCCTTATCATAAGTCATGGGAATGGATCACTGCTAAGTTCCCAAATTCCACCGGTATTTTAGCAGGTACTTTTTGCAGTATCAGCAGTTAGTGTATTCCCTCCAGCCCCACCGCTTTTCTTTGTTCTTTTAAAGTTTTTTTTTTTAAGGTGCCTTTATATAGCCAAATTGTGCTCTAGAAAGAGATGACAGAAAAGATCCTGTGTGCACAGATCAGCTGATAGGATGCATCAGTGATGGGCTCCTGTTAAGCTGCCAGACTGTGAGCTGTGCCCCTGCAGCATGGATGCGATTCCTGCTGCTGGGAGGGTGGCAGGGCTGAGCCCAGACGCCCAGGCTAGACCTAGCAGAGCCTGCAGCCCTGTCCTGACTCAAACGCAAAGTCCGTCCCTTCAGCTCCCTGACCCTAACATACATGGAACAAATCATCTTCTTTTCCCAGAAGCACTTTTTAATATTTGGGAAGCCAAGTGTTGAGGGCCACGACACCGAGGTTGCTGAACAACTTGCAGATGTTTTTGTAAACTTGGAAATGGACAACTGTTTTCCTATAGAGATTGTGTATTTAAAAATGATGAGTAATCAGATAAGTAACATGCTAAAATGTGTAAGAAGTACAGGCAAGATAAACTACCTGCATAAATAGCCCACTGGCTCAAAGAAGAAGGGCTATGTTTGAAGAGAAATTTAGGTCCAATTTGCAAAAGGACTGAGTTTTGTGGTAAGGCTAAATCCTGGCTTCATGTTGTGGATGTTCCCGTTTCCCTACACAGTGGGTGGGAAACACGGGATCTATTCCCCTGACTGTTAAACCGAAATGCCAACATATTGATTGGGGCACTGCCTAAAACCAGCATGGAGAACAGTTTAAAGTGTTTTGGGGAGCACATTCACGGAGGAGGTCTTGTTAGCCATCAAGGCTCTGGCTCCTCCAATTCCCATTACAGTCAGCTACAGGGGAAGGCTGAGTTCAAAGGTACAGCTCAAACCCAGTCCTCACCCTGGCATGCATACGTTCCTCTGAGCTGCAGGGAGAAATTACTGTTCTGTTTTGGGCTGCTCTGTCATTCTGAACTTGGAGGCTGTTGAGTGTGACTGGGAGAGGCTGTGAAACAACCTGGGGAAGTGACAAGGGTCAGTTGTTCTAACTTCTCTGTTTTTCAAAACAAAATAAACTGCACTGTTGTCTTTTAAATAAGGCTTGAAAAGGGAGCTTTGGAAAGATATTCCTCATTTCTATAGCATTCATTGGGAGACAATATTGGGATTCACTTCCTTCCTCCATATCTGTATCGAATATGGTTTCAAATCTCTTAGAGAATATCCTATACCAGGATGTTACAGTTATCCTTATTTTACTTTAGACATTATTAAAGCAGCAGAAGGTATAGTGACATGCAGGTTAGGAACAACCCAGACTCGATGGAATCAGGCACCTACTTTCTTTGCATTAATGAGGGCAGAATAAGTTGCTTTATTGCCACAAACCTCCAGTATATTCTGTATGCTTCTTTTCTTCCCACAGTACTTCCATACTCATATTATAGCAGTATACTGCAGGGCTGGCCTTAAAAATGTGACAGCAAGTCTCTCAAATCAGACACCATACACTAGCTTCTGCCACACACTCAGCTGTGCTTTCTCACATTTATGGAGCTGTACCATGACTTCTTTATGCTCCAGATCCAGTGTTGCAGAGCATGTGGTCAGGCTGGTCTGTGAATGAAGTTGCAAAAGTGGTAACATGCTGCAGCTGGTGACTTGTCACCTAGCAGACATAATTCCAACTAAAGGAACATCACTAAAATTTACATTCCTCCCACACATCTGATCCAAGGTGTAAAGTTTCTTTCAGACAAAGACAAGCAACTTCAGAGATGTGCATTGTACACCCTAGGATCTAGATGGCGCATAGAACGATGTAGTTCAGACCAGAAGCCATTCCTCTACCTCAGGCTGTAATTCCATATTCTCTCCCAGCACCAAGAGTATTCACAGCCAAACAGTACCACCTCTGTCAGAGTGGGTGGCCCACATACCCCACTCAAACCCATGTGACAGGTTACATGGTCAGGATACCTGGTTGAGTGCTTGTGTAATTTCTGGGGGGTGGGAAATGTGATCAAGGTGTAAGTACGCTTGGTTAGCAAAGATAAGCCTTGAATTATTTCAGTGCAGAAGACAGAGACCAAATATGCATATCCCGCAGAGGCAGATATGGGAAGACATTTGAGAACCTCTGTTATTTGTTCTCCAGTCACACAGTCATATCAGTATGACTAAAAGCTGCTCCTGGGATTTTGCATGTAACTTCAGGCAGCTTCCCATAGCCCAGGTTAACAGCAGAATTGTGTTCAGATCAGAGGTATCAGGTGAGAACAGCTGACGAGAGAGTGTCAGAACCTGCATGAGATTCTGAGTTATCTCTGACTTCAAGGTACATGGAGGAAGCTGAGGATCTCACAGACTCACTTCTTTGTTTATTGATGGGGCAAGAGGAGAGGTTGGGGAAGACTCTCTGTTTGCCATGCAAATTAATGCTTTAATTGTCAAGAGGACTAAGAGGCAGACAGCTGAGAAACCTCATGAAAAATTTAATGCAGTTGATCCCGTGGGCTTTCATCTGCTGATCTGGCATGTAGGAGACTTTCTGGAGGAGGGGAAAAATCTTTCAAAGAAAGGAAATATGGGAGAGCAAAACAAGCAGACAAAATCAGTGATAATGTTCTGTGAGCAGATATGATGGGTTAATGTGATTTCAAGTCACCGAGGGATGATCAAGAAATGCATCATATTCACTGCAAAAAAAATTGCCACCAGGAGCTCCAGCACTGACAAAGGTCAATACAGCTAGTATAAGACCAGTGCCGGTTTTAACATCTTTCTAGTCTTGTCTGCAATAGATCAACAGTGCTGAGCTGCAACAGTAGTGCTAGCTACACCAGTTTTTGGTAAAAGAACTAGTTTATAAATTTTTCTAACTGCTATCTTGCAGGATTAGACTGGTGATGTTGTCACAGACCTTCAGAGATTAAATAAAAAGGTCTGAGAAATCTTCCATACAGGCATAACTCTATGGTTTTTGTGAGGGGAGAGTGGAGGAGAGGATGAAAAATGCTATTTCACTTCTCTTTGATTTTTGCAATGTTTCCTGGCATTCCAGTGATTTATAGAAACAGCAACAGTCATCAGAAACTGGCAAAAGTACAGGGAGAATAAGCCGATGAAAGATGAAATTAATAGCAGTCATATATGCTTAAAGGATCAATGATGTATTGGTGCTGTTTCTTTTTCAATGTCACATGCTGTGCTAGTACAGTAGGCCAGATGATATCTAAAGACACTGACCTATAATCTGCTCTGTTCCCTCAATGCCTTGCTAATATTTTACTGAAGTTTTGACTATGCTGCAGCTTAAAACAGAACTTTGCCAACTGCAGGAAAAAGATACAAAACACAATTTCTGGTGCTTTGTACAGAGAAAAAGAGGCTGCTGGATTTAATCATTACTCATAATCCTCTCAAACCAGTGGAGCTCGAAAAAGCAGTGAGAGAAAATGACAGAGACCTTGCCTTGGTAAAGAATTATAGTCATCCCATTGTAGTGTGTGCTCTCCCAGGTCCAGCCCCGTCCCCTCGCGTTCCTGCAGACGGGTGGGAGGGAGGGAGGGACCATGTACCATGACAGGGGAGGGTGCAAAGGGTTCCAGGCAGAGGTCTGTGTTAGTGGTGCTTAGCGCTACATGGTGCTGTGTCCTCTGCGCCACAGCAGCATGCATTTCCAGACCATTTTTAGTGTGGGAGACTCCACTCATCAAATCAGGTGAATGGCTTCTGTTGGGTTATTGTGCTTCTTGCCAAAGAACTGTTCCTGCTTTTGGATCTTGTTCCCGCCTGATGAGCTGCATATGCTGTCTGATCCCAGCCCTGTCCAGTCAGCTACTCTTGCTGTCTGATCTCGCACTACCCAACCCTGCTTGTCAGATCCTGTTGTTTTTATAATCAATTGCTTTCTTTTCCACTCTGTTTATGATATGCTACTTTCTATTTGTATTGCCTGGTCCTGGGGCTCTCATATCATTTCTTGCTGCCTAATTTTGATGTTGCCTAATACTACAGCTGCCCCATAGTTATGCTTGCTGAGTTGTTACTGTCTTACTGTCTAAGCAAACAGCTGCATGGCCTCCTGTTTCTAAGTTCCAGCTGTCTGATCAGCTGTTTTTGCAAAGTTATCCCTTCCATGGTCTAATCCTATTGTCTGGATCAGTAGCTGTAGGATCAGTTCTTTTTGCACAGATCTTCTGGTTGTGTAATTATATATTTCATATATCATCTAGTTAAGACTTTACTAAATATCGAATATCTTCCTCTCTCTCTTGCCTTTCTCATGTTTAATTTCACTGTGCCCTGATCACACTCCATTTATCCAACAAATTCCTCTTTCTTTTCTGATTTCTTATCAGCTGCTCTTTAGCATCTATTTTTACTTTCACAGCTTCTGCTAGTCAAAGATTCTGATGTGTGAGTTGCTATTCCTGCAGCCCCATGTCTACCACCATCCGTTTAATCATCTCTATTGTGTGCTGCTTCTGCTGCTCAATCAGCAGTGATTTTTTTTCTTTTGTGCAGGCCTGCAATGATCTTGTCAGTTCTTTCTGTCATATGATTGCCCCTGGTTATCATTCCTACCAGTTAATCATCACAAGGAACTCTGTTCTTGTACACTCTTGGATAATTATCTCTTCATGCTGGTTTTGGTGATTTTCTTGAGCCTGCAGAGTAGATTTATACAATTCTTAGAAGCACATGCTTGGACTATATACTGCAATAATGACATTGCTGGACTTTGTGGGGTTAGTATCCTGAAGTTAAATATATAATTGGTTATTTTTAGCTAAGGGTTTTGCAAATAGATGACTGTCACTGTGCAGCAGTCAATAAAAATTTCCCATTCTCTCCCTTCTGTCTTATTGTTCCCTTTCACATGTTCCTCTGTTTACGTGGTAAATACATAATGGTTCTTCATTAACCAAGAACATGTACATCAAGGCTATGAGGTTCATCATTCAACTTATGTTTCCTTCTAGGTACTTATCCACCTAGCACAGCTAGACTGATCCTTGGTTCACTGCTGTATTATAATATAAAATAAAAGGACAATACTCAACTGATGTAAATTATCATAGTTCATTGACTTCAGTGGGCCCCAGTAATTAAGACTGTCATCTCAAAGTCTCTGGAGGAGAAGACACATGCTGTGACTGAAGAGCACTGTCTCCTGTTGCTGACTGAGAAAAGTAGATTGATTATCTTGGCTTTCCAGAAGAGGATTAGCAATTATTTGAGAAGAATAAAAGCACATTATAGTTTTACTAAGAGTTTTAAAAGATATCAGATAGGGAGATGCATTTTTCATAGTCATGCAAAAATCTGTGAAGTTCTGTATAAGGACAATCTATCTTTCCTTCCTTAAAGAATTTTTTTCCCCATGTAGATTTTAGGTGAATGGTCAAGGCTTCATTTGGTGCTTTACCTCTCGAGGTGTGACAGCCTAGGTTACAATGCTGATTTATTCTTGGAAAGTTTAAATGAACCTGAATTGCTAAATTTCCCCTCTGCTCACCCCACATAAAACTGGTATGCCATAATCTGTCTCATCTTGCAGCTGCTTAGGGGGAAGAAGTCAGAACTTTTCCAAATCTGGACAATTTCCAAAGCTATCAGTGTAAAAGCAAAAAGTATTCTGTCTGACTATTTCCTCCACAGTTTTAATTCCTGATGAAACTAGGATTAAGAGATTTACATCCGTTTAAATTAATTAATCTGTTGAAATAACTTGGAGGGATGCAAAAATTAGAGCTAGCAAGTTTTGCAGTGGGAGGGTACATGACATGGCCTCCTGAAGTACCTTCAACTCCCAATTTTTATGATTGTCTTCAAACTGAGAAAACTGATTTATGAAACTTTATAGAAAGCTATTCATTTTTCAGGTAGCCTCCCACATGCTTATATATTTACCTCAGTCTTTCAGATTATGAATTCTGAAAGATGAGAAGGATGTAAAGACAGGTAGAAAGTTATGCCATATATTTTGGAATTTGGAGACATGTTTGAACTTAAATGTGGGGGTTTTTTCCCAAATGCATGTACAGTTAGAATAGAAACATTAACTTTAGAATTTAGAAAAACATAATTTTAGAATCTGGATCTGTACAGCACTGTGAGATTTTTTAAATGAAAACAGAGATTTGTAAATATAAAACATGACTTTGTGTTATTAGTATTTTTTAATATTGAAACAATAGATAAACATCATTCATAGAGTCCTTCCTGGCATCAGAGAATGTCACCCCATGCTTGTTTTATCATTCAATAGCACTGACTTTGGCCATGCCAGCTACACTAAATATTGCATCCACTTACACAGATAGGCTTCAAATTTATTTCTCAGATTCCAAAGAATACTACAGCAGGAAATCTCCATCCTCTCCATCTGTTCTTATGTAGTCTCAGTAGGTATAGACACTTCTTGGATACTTTTGTGTGCTGTTTTCTTATCAGCACAGCTCTACTTAATACAATGTCTTAAACATATGTTTAAGTGCTCTGACAGTAGATTATTAAGAATTTTTGTAGCCTGTTCATGTAAGGTATAAATCAAAATTTTTTTTCAAATTCAATAATTAGAGCCAATGGATGTTAACTTCTTATTGCAAAAACCTTAAAAATGTTTTGATTCTAAGGCAAAAAACCAAAACCAAATTATAACACAGAGCTGTCTCTCCTGCTCAACTTGCTGATATTCCAAAATCATTTTATTTTACACCCCTAATTTTACAGTTGTGTTTTCTCTAGCTCTTTAGGTAAAGATAAATATATCTTATGTGACATTTAATGGAATTTGATCCAGCTAAGAATGACAGCCCATATTGTCCACCTAGAATCTGGTAAAATAAACCTGGTGTTAAAGTCTGACAAAGGATGTAGATAATGTGCTCAACTGAACCCTATAGTTCCTTGAGATATCAAAACTGAATTAAGAACTATCTTCTACAGATTTCTTCAAACATGTTAAAGGCATTCAGAATTCCAAAGAGAATTACAAAAGCATTTCAGATCTGATTGGGCCTGTAAGCCTCTATATCTTTCATTATCTCTTTCAGTTCTCAGCCCATTGGGTGTCATGGGGAGCACTCTCAGCAGGATGCTGCCTGCTCACACTGCTGACAGCCATGGACACTGAATGCATTTGTGGAAGATTTCAGTTTTTCACTAAACAGCACTATACTTAGTTATTACAAATACAGCATCCCAAATGAATCCACTTTTTTCCCCCCCCCCCCCCC
>NW_020799117.1:13820126-13825938 GCF_003259725.1 Athene cunicularia | reverse complement strand
CCCCATTTTTTTTTTTTCCTGGCATACCTGGGATCTATTATTTTTTCATTAGATTAAAAACCAGGGAAAACAATGTAGTATAGTGATAATGTTTAAGCATTCAAGTTGCTTCATAAGCCTGGTTCAGAACTCTGAGCTGGTCATGAGAACAGTGGATTTTTCTTTTGACTTCACTGAAGTCTTTGGAAGATGGATGGACTACCATAGAGCTGGCACTTTTCCAACATATGCTTAGATATTAATTAAGCAGAGGAGGAGAGGAATTTTTATCTGCTTATAAGAATATTTTGAAGAAAGCATCCTCTATTACAGAAGCCATTTACTAGTATAAAGAAGAATAACAGGCTATTTATATTTAATATGCAATTTACAATTGAATAAAAACGAGCCAAATACTGATCTAATTTACTCCATTAGGTGGATATAGTTAAGGCAATATAATAATCCAGGAAAAATTGTTTCTTACACATTTTTGGGGAAACATTTGTTTCCTTTAAACTTGTAAAGCATTTTCTGATAGGCTTAGTATGTTTTATGTTAGACGTAAATCTTTTCATCATGCCCACAGAAGTCACAACAGAAAGTAATGGTGAAGATTTATAGAGTTCATTAATAATTATAAATACTTAGCAGGATAAGAAGGTGAAAAGAACTCCACAGGTTTCTTTTGAGACTCTTCATCCTAAGTTCCTTATTAACAACAGGAAAGAAAAGAAATAACAAACTTTTATTTTCTCCTCTCTCTCTCTCTCTCTTAGCTAATTCAAAGTGAAGCTCTTAATTAACACCCGAAGTACAGTCTTTAGTTACTGGATTCATTACAGAAGACTTGCTGTAGGTTTTAAATTCTCTTGGGATATTTTTAAATCTGGTGGGCAGTAATACTGCCATCTGTTTTCTGAGCCAATATTCTTACTGAAATCATTAAAATCTTGAAAACTACATTGCCTGCTATCAAGGTTAATAAATAAGTGGGGTTTTTTAAAAGTAAAATTTGCTTATACTCTACTTTTCCCATCTTAAACAGCATTCAGGGTACCTCCCCCACATGTCATGGGTAAACAGCTGGTCTGGGAAAGCAAAATGAACAACCTGTCTATCCAGATCACATAAAATTTTCAGATAGCTAAATGAAAGTTACAGCTGTAGATCTTCACATTACAGAAACTTTCCAGCAAATAAAAGTCTTTAAATAACACTGTTCTAAAAAAGTCATCAATTTTCATCTGATGCTGGAAAAATAATTGATCAGAACTTGCTGCTGCTGTTAACTCGGCATTCTCTGTAGCCTCATCTGCATTCAACTCTATATAAATAAACCCATATTTTATTGGGAATACTGTTGAACACATACTTACCAAGAATTGCCCTAAGGGGAAAAATTACTAAAATGTGAACTAATTGTAGATTAGTCAGTCCTCTCTTATTCTGAAATAGATGTCTTCTTGTTTCTTTTTAAAACCCTATTGGATGAGGTTGTTTTCCATCTGTAGTGCTGGCAGGAGTCTGACAGACTTGCAGAGATCCAAATCATTTCCAGACAGATTTGCATGCAGCATTTAATTTAGTATTTTCAATCAATACAATTGTCAAGATCTGGCTGATGTCCCTTTAAGTACAATTAGTTCAAACCATGTGCTTGTTGGCTTGGGATTCTTTGTCTTTCTATTTCATGTCTTGTACTTTTCAATGACCTCAATACTCCTATTTTTTCATCTTACGACTCATGCCTCAGCTGCTGGCTGTGTTAAACATTTTGGCATATATTAATTTAGAGTAGGTAATTGTATATTAATGCCATGAAGGTGTTGTTTCTTTACTTCCTCCAAATTCAAATTTGGTTTATGCCCAAAGAATCAATTACCTTGGATTTAAAAAAAAAAAAAAAAATCTTTCAAAGGTCTTCTGAAGTTAGAAGATGTTATGTTTCACAGTTGATTCACCTCTATTACCTACTGTATTGGTGTCTGTCAGTCAGAAGAATAAATTGGTATTTTACCCAGAAAGAAGCAGAAAAGGCAAAAAGGCAAAAGATTATTCTATAGTTCCAAGGAGGGATGACCCTTTTTTTCTTTATTATAATGAGCAGTTGTAAGGAAAGCTGCCTGACTTCCTATGAACTGAGAAAATCCAGAGAACTGATTGAGGGGGTAAAGACATGCGGGAATTACAGGAATTTTATATTTTTAACATGCAGGAATTTAACATTTTTAGCCTAGTTCAGTATCTCCTGAGATAACCGAGAGATCTCTAGGAATCAGTACAGGCTAAGAAAAATAATAGGAGATGCTGAGAAAAGCAGAATATTCAGTTCTCTAAACATACATATTTTTAATATATCT
The DNA here is from genome assembly GCF_003259725.1 of Athene cunicularia. Classification (NCBI taxonomy): domain Eukaryota; kingdom Metazoa; phylum Chordata; class Aves; order Strigiformes; family Strigidae; genus Athene; species Athene cunicularia. The sequence continues at coordinate 13,823,596 of NW_020799117.1, read as the reverse complement.
GTTACTTAAAATGTGAAGGTTTAATTTGCATCACACTTGAAAAAGTATACCTTATGTACTGTTAAATTAGAGGAAGATCAATCGTGAACTGCTCAGTACTGTAGCAGCTACTAAATGGCTGTCTTAGATCTTCAGCTCAGTATGTTGTTTTCAGATTCCACTTGCAGGAACAACTCAGAATGAAATGTATCTTTACTGATGTATTATATTTCAGTACTACTGCTGCGGTGTGAACATGCTTTCCCACCTCACTAGAGAAAGATCTCTGAAGCAGTGTTATACCAGCTGGCGTGCGCAGTGAGAACTCCTGGTGAAAACAATTTGACTGTACATGAAGAAAAGAGAAATGGAAGTGATTTTTTACTTTCTTTACTCTCTCACTGGTTTGAGATTAATTTTGGATCTGACCTTCAAAAGCTTAGATATCAAAAGCACATATATTTTAGATTTCATTTGTACAGAGTAGGAAAGTTGCTCTCAGTACATTTCCACTCAGGAGAGCTTTGCAATTTCCCCATATCAAATCCCTGAATGTATTGATTACCACTGAATCTGATCCTTCTCATCTTCCAGGTAAAAAGCCTACCTTATTTTTCCTATGGCAATTCCACCTAGTGTATGGATATGTGCTGGCAATAGCAGCAGCTCATGTGTGTATGCTCACGTGATTACACTATTGACTATAAGGTAAAGACAGACCAGCTAAATACTTACGCTTTAATGAGGTTTTGGTTTTCTAATCTGTCAGGTAAAAGTTACAAAAGTTAATACGTGTGCAGCAAGAGTTAAGGTAATTTATCACACTTTAGTTCAAGTATGGTCCAAGAATTCTTATTGCTAATAGGTATATAACACACACATCCCATTACAAAACCCAACACCTTTCCCTCATACTTACTTCAGTGGTAGTACACTAATTTCACTATTATTTCCAGAGTCCAAATACTTATACAATAAAGGTTTGTCTATGCCTCCTCAAATCCTATTTGACTTAATAACCCACTAAATGTCTCATACAGTCTAGAGAACACAAACGTGGTACAGGTAGGCATACTGCCTTGACACAGAGGCACACACCACTGCTCTTGCTCTCCCTGCATTCCCCAGCGGGAAGCCATATGCTCCATAGGACCATGCATTACAATTTATAACCTCAAGGCAGTTTTGTCACACTAGAGTCAGTTCTCCAAACAACAGTGAACTCAGAGATCTAAACAATTAAAAAAAAAAAAAAAAGTGTTTTACCCTGTGTATTCAATTATTTACTTTCATTTTTACTCCTGAAGTACCAATCACTGACAAGCTGGATGGAGTGGGAAGAACCTGGAAGATGTCTTGACTTTCAAGTATTGTAGGGAAGATGTCTACCAAATACTAGTTCTGTCCTGAGGAGATCTTTGAAAATTTTTTAATACCCTAAATGTCTGGCGGCAGAATATTAGATAATCTCTTCCTGTGAAAACTGTTATTTGAAATCAATACATACCCATGACACATTTTCTCTGTCACTTAATTAAATTTTTGCAATCAATTATACTAATTTTTAAAATTGCATGTGTTTCTTCTTTTTCTCCCATCTTCTCCCAACCCATTTGATACATCCCTGGTTTATCTTTTCTTTTTAAATCTTTCAGCTGTGATGGGCAGCAACATTACTAACATTTCCTCAGATTTTAACCTTTGGAGTTATTGTTGCCCTAAGCCAAAGTATCCTTAGACTAGATAATATCACTTCAAGCTTTCTTTTGAGAGGCTGCTAGTGTTGGAAGGGAGGCATTTTATGGGATTAAATAGAAAATCAATAGGATAAACAACCCTTTAGCTAGCATGTTTATTTTTATTTCCTGATTGTATCTCTCTTTCTGAGAATTGCTTGAGGCAGAAAATGTGAAACTCTAAGATTAATGTTCCAGCTGTACTGTAAAGATTTTGCTAGGGCAAATTATAAAATAGTATGGAAATCACTGTCCCATTCTTATAATCTCAAAGTAACCTCCATGTTTAGAACAGTTATTTTGTAACTCAATGGTTATAAAGTCTAGCTATGAAAAAAAAAAACCAACCACAAATATAATAATTCATTAAAAAAATAGACTGACATTAGATCTCTTTTAGGTTTTCAACATAAACCATTCTAGACAATCTGAGCAGCTGGATTAGATTTAGTCAGATGTTTTTGTAGGTGGATGATTTCCTTTTAGCACAAGTTAGAGTTGGGAAAATTTTCTTTGAGGTCTTTGGGAGTCACCTTGAATGGGAAAGAAGTAAAACGTAAATCCTTTATTCTCCTTCCTGTAGAGATACAAAAGTAAATAGTGCGTCACTGTTTTAAACCCAGTTTTCTATCAGTGGGTTTTCTCTCCCACAGAAATTTAATCTTCCCTTATCTATATCTCTGAATCCCTAATTATTTTTCTAAAATGTTATTCTAGGCCTGATTTGTCCTCCAAGGGAACTATTCAGGAATTTCAGAATAACTGTCGAGTATCTACTGAATGATAATAGCGAGGTCAGCTCCTTCACATGGCCAAGACTGTATGTACTGTTAAAGAAATACTGAAGTGCCTATTTAGATTAGAAAAAAACTGTTAGGATGTGAAAGCATTTCAGCTAAGAATTTCTTTTAATGTTTTCTACAACTTTTGTTGAAGGTGATAAAGATTAGGGTCTGGAGGTTTAATCTTCTTTGAAGCTCTCATATTTGGTCCCAAAGTCAGAATAAACCTATGTGAAAATATCAGTATTTCTCATAAATTACATTAAATAATAATGTTTAAGTATCTATTACAAAGGTTTGTCAGTAATGTTACATAACATCATGAAAAATACATATAAAAAGAGGGGTTGTTGTGGAAAGTGGTTAACACAGATAAAATGCTAATCCAGAGCTATCCACATACCCCAACAATATGCAAGCAAAGCAATAAATCCAAAATTTGGGCTCATTGATTTGCCTACATGAGTATTTTTCATGCTGCTAAGAGTAATAATATTTTAAGAACTATACAGACCCCATCTGTATCCACACATATAATGTGTGTCTTGAAGAACAGATTAGAATTATTGTGAAAAATCTGGTGGATTTTGGTGGAAGATCAAAATCTTCGAATTTATGGGGCAGAGACTTAAATCTTGAGTATCAAGTCTGAACCTAGTATGCTATGTAGATACTATTTATATTAAGGGTCTGTGTGGAGCCCAAAGACCGGAGTGATTTAGATTTTCAATTTTGAGAAGTCAGAAAGGTTCTGGAACCAAAGGCTGAGCAGGAAGAAATGGGCCAGATGTGTATTTCCTCTCTGCAGCTTTAACACAGTGCTCTCAGAGGTACAAATCTCGTCATGGACTTGACAGCTGCTGTAGTAACTGCTAATTTCTTGCTGTGTATTATAGAACCCTAGTATTCTGTTTTAATCCAAGCTTAGTGGCCTTTTAAAGATTCCATATGAATCAAAAGGGGGGGCGGGGGA
>NW_020799117.1:13774127-13820076 GCF_003259725.1 Athene cunicularia | reverse complement strand
GGGGGGAGGTGTTGGCTCAGGGGTTTTATTTTTTACTTTTTTTCCACCATGTGCAAAATATCTTTTTTTTTTTCTTCTGTCAAGCCATGACTCAGTCCTTTTCTTGCTTACAAATGTTTAGTGCTAGAGAAGCCAAATAATTCAAAATAAATATTTTATTAGGCAATGCTTGGCTTGCTTTATTTGCCCTGTACATAAAAAGCTCTCACAGTTTCTATTTCTTCAATGAAAATTCTGCATGAGCCAGACTGAGCCAGTGGGTTACTCACAAATTCAGCATATTCATTATGTGTGACCTTATACTCAGGCTGTTGTAATGGGTCACCTGAGTCACATTTATTGTTTCAGTTCCATGATTGGATGCCATAAACTGTGTATGTTGCTTTTCCAAAAATGAGTTTTGTTTGGGGACTCATTCTATTATCCATACTCAGTAAAATCAGCTGCTCCAACTGCACTAGTGGGGGGTTGTACCTGTGCCAAGGACTCCATCAGGGAGTCAAGACTTATTAATTCAGGTAGAGAAATGCACTAATATCTAATCAGCTTTGAGCCTAAATCTGGTTCTTATGTTTCAGCTAAAGCACCATGGAGAGATGCCCGGCAAGGAATGACCTGAAAGTAATCAGACCTATATCACCAAGTCTCCTCAGAGCAAACTATTACACAAGGGTGTCAGAAGCACTTCTACAGTCAGAACCACACCAGCCCTCACAAATCGGTGGGACTTGCACACATTTTCAAGATGGAGACTTAGTGAGCACTTTCCATACATGGCCATTCCTACTGTTTGAATTTGGTTATTATATGTGTTTCCTCATAAAAAGAAAATAATGTTTTGCTTTTGTTTACATTTTGCCCCAAATTCTGATCAGAAGTGCTTGGTATTGTTTGCAAATGTATCATGAGTCAGAATGAACCCGAAGCTGAACTATGACTTTTTAAAAGTTAAGAGAATCCATTTGTGAAACACTAGTCCAGTTCATTCAATTACCTAAGGAAAAATCCTACTTCTTTATATCTAAGAAGAAATTATGTATTATTTGCTTAAAATCTGTTAAACACAGAGTCTATTTCTTATTCTTAATGTAAAATTTTTTGTTTCTTCTAAAGACTGAGCTCTTCCATATCATAGAATCACAGAATCACAGAATAATTTGGGTTGGAAGGGACCTTAAAGATCATCTAGTTCCAACCCCCTGCCACGGGCAGGGACACCTTCCACTAGCCCAGGTTGCTCAAGGTTCCATCCACCCTGGCCTTGAACACTTTCAGGGATGGAGCACCCACAGCCTCCTTGGGCAACTTGTTCCAGTGCCTCACCACCCTCACAGTAAAAAACTTCTTCCTTATATTTAATCTAAACCTCCCCTCCCTCAGCTTCCATCCATTATCCCTTGTCCTGTCATTACAGTCCCTTGTAAAAAGCCCCTCCTCAGCCTTCTTGTAGGCGCCCTTCAGGTACTGGAAAGCCACTATGAGATCTCCCTGGAGCCTTCTCTTTCCCAGGCTGAACAAGCCCAACTCACTCAGTTTGTCCTCATAGGAGAGGTTTTCTAGCCCTCTGATCATCTTGGTAGCCCTCCTCTCGACTCATTCTAACAGTTCTATATCCTTGTGTTGGGGGCTCCAGAGCTGGACACAGTATTCCAGGTGGGGTCTCACGAGGGCAGAGTAGAGGGGCAGAATCACCTCCCTCGAACTACTGACCAGGTTTTTTTGTTGCAGCCCAGAATGTGGTTGGCTTTTTGGGCTGAAAATGCACACTGTTGGCTCATGTTGATCTTGTCATCCACCAACATGCCCAAGTCCTTCTCCCCAGAACTGTTCTCAATCCACTCATTACCCAGCCTGTATCTGTGCTTGGGATTGTGCTGGCCCATGTGCAGGACCTTACACTTGGCCTTGTTAAACTCCATGAGGTTTGCACAGGCCCTCCTCTCCAGCCCGTCCAGGTCCCTCTGGACGACATCTCTTCCTCCCTCCAGCGTGTGAACCACACCACACAGCTCGGTGTCATCATCAAGCTTGCTGAGGCTGCACTCCATCCCACTATCTATATCACCAGCAAAGATATTAAACAGTACTGGTCCCAGTGCCAATCCTTGAGGGATACCACTTGTCACCAGTCTCCACTTGGACATTGAACCATTGACCGCAACCCTTTGAGTGTGGCCTTCCAACCAATTCCTTATCCACTGAGTGGTCTGCCCATCAAATCCATGTCTTTCCAACTTGGAGACCAGGATGTCATGCGAGACAGTATCAACAGCCTTGCACAAGTCCAGATAGATGTCATCAGTTGCTTTTCCTTTAGCTATTGATGCTGTCGCTCCATCATAAAAAGCCACCAAATTGGCAGGCAGGCTTCTCTCTTGGTGAAGCCAAGGATATCCTCCTACATTTATCACTGAGTCTGCACTTACAGCAGGCAACTGCTCTTGTATTTTGTGGAGACATTGACATAAAACTCATTCATTTCCAAAGTTAACAACAAGGAATTTTTCTTGATACAATAACTTGGGCAATTAGAATCCTAAATGATTACTAATGCTCAATAAAAGTGAATGCTAAAATCCAAATATGTGAGACTGCTAATGAAGAAAAAAAAAAAAAAATTAAACATAAGAGCTTTTCTACACAGTTCTTTTAAATCAATACATTGTCCAAACATATTGATAGTGTAAGAGCTTACGGACTGGGTGTCCTACTTCAAGAAACAATCCATGTATGCCTTCTTTAAAAGTGTTTTTTTTCCTGACCTGAAACAAATCTCTTTTAGCTTCTTCCTTTATAAACTCTATATTATCTTAATAGGATGGACCTAAATTCAGGAAACCTGATTGCTACTTCTGTCTCTTTCACCAGCCTTCAATTTTCACTGAAATTATTGAAAACCAGAGAAACATGCGCTGACTATTCTTTTCTTGCACAGTATATGCTGGGTTGGATAGAATTTTGGAGAGAATCAATACAATAGGTTTATGATAGCACATAGTCTTCCCCTTCTGCCCCTGCTCCCTCATTTGTCAAACAGTGAAAATGATTGAGATCTCCACTGTAAAGAGTTTGATATATATGAACAAAGGGCAGCTACAAGAGTATCAGAATTGTGTATTAGTAGTTTGAAAAGGAAAGAGATATCTAAAATAAGAATACAAATAACTATGAAAAGATCTTATACAACGCTTCTATCCCTAATCAAACTAAATCTTTCTATATTAGTCTTCATATAACCAATTATGTTCTATTTAATCATGATTTTCCTATTTAGTTTTGTTTTAAGCTTATTTTCTAGTGAAATAATCCCAAAGTGTTTCCTTCAAATATTACTTAATATTTAATAATCTCATTTTTTTATGGTCTGCATTCTCTTCCTTAATGGTGGCCAAATCTTATATACTTTTGTCACATACATCTGATAGCTAGAGGGAAGTTGTAAAGTGTTGTTATAATTTATGGAAAACCCTATCATTTCATTGTGCTATACTTCAGGAAGTTTTACTCCTTTTGGAATGCAGCAGTAATATTCCTTGTGGATGATACAAAGAAGCAGGTAGTTATTTTTCTTCTTTAAATCTGTGTTGACATGGGATCTACATCTCCATTAGTCCTCCATAGTTTGTATTTAAAGAAGCAGGTTGTAATCGTATCATCCTTTGAATATTAAATTTGTTTCAAATTAGAAGCGAATCTTTCTAAATGTTTGAGGAAGTAAAAAACACCAGTTGTATGCAATGGACCAGTATTTGCCTTAAACTGAGTTTTAATCAATGACATTGCAGCAGCTTTAAAAGATGTACAGTAAGTACTGGTACTGAGAATAGATAAGAGAAAATTACATTATTCACAAGTTGAGTTGCACACAAGCTTTTGTGGATTTGAACAGGCCATCCAAAGACACTAGAGAATAGCATGTATTTGATGAATTACTTTTTTTTCCAATTTAAAATAGATTTTTATATATTATATAAAATGTTACAAATAAATAGAAATATTCCCTTGGTTTTTGAGTCTAATCACTGAAAAATACATTGTCCCAATAATTTACTTAAAATACATTGCCAAATAAGTTGAATTTATCCACATTTCATTTAATAATTCAATTCTTGAGATCTCACATTATGAAAATAGAAGATGAATAGCCTTCTGAATAATGTTTTTGTGCTTCATACATGCTTCAGAGATATCATGCACATTTGTTTTTCCATGAACTTTGAAATATTAATGGACATCTTCTGCCTGAAAAACATGTCAAGTAAGCTGAATTATGATAGAGTGATTAAAAGATCTGTTCCTAAATGACATAATAAATCATGCACTAATAGCTGCCTTTATATGTATAAAGATATTAACTGGTCAATGCATACTTTGATATTTAATCTGTTATTTTGGGAAGTGTCTCTGAATTTTTGCCTTATCTAGAAGAAGTGGTGCTGCAAAGCTGTTCACTGTAGAAGGCCACACTGAACCAGAGAACAGACAATAGAGAGATGTTCAGGCAGAGCAGGCGTGGTAATAGCATTATTCATAGCGTTCATTCAGTACTGTACGATGCGTTGTCTTTTTAGCATCTTTCATGAAATATTTATTTACAGTAATGTTTCTCCAGAGAACAGTCTTCTCTATAGTAACTCCAAGAATAACCTCAAGTTTTTGTTTGAAGTTTTTTCCCTTTTTTCCTACTTACACTTTTTTTTTTTTTTTCATGGTGGCCTTGTGACCTTATGCACTCAGTATTCTTTCTCATTAATGATGTAAGCGCAATATATATTTACAGTAGGTTTAGCCAGATACAGATGAATGGATATGTAGGATAAAAAGTATCTTGTATCTGATGTAGATAAATGCAAATAGATGCACCATGTGAAAATTTATCAGTGTAAGGAGAGTGCATAACGTCTTTCTGCCTTCTAGAACTGGGAGCAAAAAATGTCCAGAAAAGAAAACATGGGATGTTTGCAAATGTTACAATAACAAAGAAATTGGTACATGCATTCATGGGAGAAAGCCTCTATTTTTCATTAAAAATTAACTCAAGATATAGAAGTCAAGTTTAGATTCTGAACCACATCCTTTTCTAGTTAGGATTCTTAGTAATTAACACTTAGAAGGTCTATAATTGAGGAAACTACTCTCCATATTTTCTCTGTCATCAGTGAAATGTGAAAATCACTTCCAGATTCAGGTCTTAGATGGGCTTTTCCTCTTGGGGAGCTAGTTGTCTCCAGTGATGACAGAGGGAGTCTGCAATACCTTGGCTCTGAAATCAGCATGCATTCTAGCTAAATTTAGTCCTATTTTAAATTTGCTTTGAAAACTAGGTGTATGGATAACTGTTCAGATCAAGAACCTGGATCTAGTTTACATCTCTAGTTTACCTTTAATTAGCATGGATATTGTTCATCACATCAGTCAACACAACGGGTCTGCTTTGAGGGCTTAAACTGATACCTCACTTGGAATTACAGAAGGGTCTCTAACAACACATCATTTTGCTCTCAACTGGGTTTCTTGGTTCTCTGTTTATCCATCAGTTCAAACTTCTCAACAGCAGCAGGCTAGTGCAAGCTACTCACCACTGTCTTTCAACCCTCTAAGAAGTGTTACATGTGAGGAAGACAGACCTGGCTCTAAATCAAATTGTTATTCAAAAATATTTACACATTTGCATTGTTATCCTCCTTTATCATGCTTCTTGTTCCAATCAAAACACTTACATTAATAAATGAAACAAATGAGCATGTAGGTCTAAGATATAAATTAATAAATGCTTGAAAAAATGAATTTGACAGTGCTGTGTCCTTTGGAAGGATCTGATTTTATTAGAACATCAAAGTTATAATGCATAGAAGGCATCTTGAAAACATCTTTATTGCATTGGATTTTATGAGATCTGATTTGTTAAAGACACAGGTATGGAAAGATGGATCCTTCAGGAACAGGACAATGGTGTTGGGTCTAAAAGTTTATACTTTACAAAGCTATGACACAGATTGGCTTGTCTGGCAGTTTTTATGCAGGAAAAGCACATGGGAAAATTAGTGGGAATGTTACAAGCAAACTGGAAAAGCTATGAAATGTGAACAATGGTATGTTCTTGACCTGGGTTTAAAACAAGAGTATATCTGTCTGGTTTTATCCTTTGTGCATTTCAAGAGTAAATTAGATGCAAGGAAGATAAACTTAACATACATTGCCCTTATTTGTTATAGCCAAAACCCCCACACAATTCCACTATGATACATTTTCAAAGACCTATAGAAATATATTTTTGAGTGCATTTCCCCTCTGAATGCTTAGAAACACTTTATCAGCACTTTCTGGGCATGCATAAAACATTGACATGAAAAAACAGCAGGATACTCACTTATTCTAGCCAAGAAATAGCTTTGATTAAAAAACAAACAAACAAACCAACAAACCCTCCTTTTTTCTTGCCAGAATTCAATTCTGTGTAGGAAACATTCATCTGTTAGGCTGGATGCAATCTGTGTTACCACTGAGCTGGGAATAGTGGAAAGATTCAACCCTTATATGCAGTAAGCATCCTCTGTAGTTCTGGAAAGCTGTTGTTATTTACTATAAATGTACCAATAGCTGGTTCAAGTTGAATAGTAAATAAGTGTTACATAGAAAGAGAAAATGTGCACTTGTTGGAATTGATCCTCTGAATTATAGATGATGATGATGGTTTTACAAGTTCATTGAGGATTTACTAGAGATCAAAAAATGCTCATGAAAATTAATCTTCTTTTACTTTTTCCATGTTTTATTTCTGGATGTGCTGGATGACATTCTAAATTCTGGAATTGTTCTAGTTAAGTAGCTAAAAATGATATAATTTGACAAGATTCTGAGTTTTGGATTTCAAGATAAAGCTTTGGGATGTATAGAGTTTACAAACAGCTATAGATAAGATCAGAAGAGCAACACTGACAATATGATTAAGTTCCAGCAACTTAAACCTTGCACAACATAATCACACTGACTTAAATGAAAAATAGTTTAGAATTTTTACAGATGCCTTTCAAAAAAAAAGATTTAGCCCTGGAAGTTATACAGGTTTACAGAAAGTCTAGGAAGTTATACATATTGCCCTTAGAGTAAGTAGGCTGGCTCTGACAAAAACTAACAAAACACTACAATTGTATGAAACGAAGTCTTCAATTGAATCAACTTGGCCCACAAGTCAAATTATCTTTATAGATTTCAGTGGTATAAACAAATTCAAAAAGTACTTCTGCGTTATTAAAAACTATTCTGTGTTAATTTTGCATTATGCAAAATTGCTTGTGGGTTTGTTTTGGGGTTTTTTTTTAATTGTCAAAAGATTTTTGAAAGAGAAAGCTGATCCAAGGCTAAACCTAGAAGTCAGGCAGAGTTGATTCCAGGAAGTACATGAATAGACTGTAATGTTTCTTTATGTTCTTAAAACTTGGGATTTGATATTAAAATTTGAAATAATACTAATCTGAAGTATTTGTTGTATTTTTCTATCATCACCTTTAATTGAGTTTTCCATAGCTGTCCACATGACATTCAAAGAGTTCAATTTAAAAGTTCCCACAGAACCATAAATCACTACAAATTGAAAACAATTAAATATTGTACATTCTTGGGTTACTAGTTCCATATAATTGCAAAGTGTTCATTTATTAGTCTCATTATGCCTTCTCTACAAAGAGGCAGAATGCCAAATCTGAAGAAGGTCATATGGCATCAAGTTTTGGCCTTCTGGCATAATAAAAGCTTCTTTATTCTTTATAGTCTGACCTCTAAAATATAGTGTATCTTTAAATAAAACCTGCATTTAACCTTTTATACCTTGGTTAGAAACACTTCCTTTTTACAAGTTTTGTTCTTTCATGGCTGCAAGGATTTAAATTGCTCTTTTTAGGCTTTTGGGACAGGAATTATATAGAACTTCTTTGTTATTGCATTTCTTGGCACTTGGGAGAATGTGTTGAGACTTCAGAAATGTGTGTCCTGTGGGACTGAACTTACTAAAGAGCAGCAAGTCACTTATTAGAAAATGTCTGCTAGTCCCTGAGGATCTTTTCCTATTACCTACCTCTAAATGAATGACTAACATAATGGATTAGTCTTTTCACCCTTGATACATGACTAGAAGACTTTATGAACTAGCAGGAATGTATTTTGATTTCACTAGTGTCCTTCCCCATCACTGCTGTTGAATTTCCAAATGCTTTTGGTACTCACCAGAACCCAGATGGAGAATTCTCTGAATTGTGAGAGGCTAACACTGTTGTTCTGATTCTCTTTTTGCTTAACCTCCATCTGTCCCCTGCATAATTCTACCTTTTCCCAGCATCAAATCTGTGACAAGATCAAAAATGGATCCAGTCAGATAGCAAAGGCATTCTCAGCTCAAAAGTACAACTAGAATTTTAACAAGAAAATTCAAAGCAAAAATTCTAAACATGTATATACATAAATGAAGATAAATGTATTGGGTTGTCTTAAGGTTTATACCATAAGCCTGGATGTATTGATCTTTGTGAGGGTCCTCTGTACTGACTTTGAAAGATCATGAAAGAAATGAGTATGGAGGGTGTCTTTCAGAGAGTCCATTTTTAGGAGATATGACCTGCAAAGATGCATTTAAGTATATCCAATAATATTTTTATTTGTATGTTACATTTAAAGCTATCTGTTGTCATTCAAAGGTTTGGACTTTGACTTAATTATTATGATCTCAGAGATTATTATTACGATTAAGTACATTTAATTAAAGCTATCACATAGCAATAGATGTATTTAAAATGACATACAGATTCCAGTTCAGTATTGTGCTTCTGATGAGATTTGCTTGGCCCAGAAACTGGGGATTTGAGGTAGTTTGGGGTAGCTGAATGTTCTGATGTCATCTGTATTGTCTCTAGTGCAGTTTAGAGTAACCTGTTGTCTTGCAGCATTTTGTAAGTGTGTTCTCTGTAGTCATTTGTGAAGTAACCTCTCCGAAACTCTTTTCATAACTTATATACTGCACCAAGGCTGGTGGAAGCCTGTTATGGACAATTCTGTATCAGGTGAGCATTTTGACACAGAGTTGTCAGCTAACCACATCTGACCACGTTTTTATAAGCTCAAATTAGCCAACACATGATTTGATAGGTTACTGAAGGTTACTCAGTTTCCTCAGAAAATGGCTGGTTTCAAGAACTGAATATGAGGCTTCTGAAGCCTTTAGACAATCTTTCTGAAGGACTGCCTATAGACATAGAAAAGCAAAAGCATTATTATCTGTCTCCCTGTGTTGTAAGGGGATACTGGCTATGTCCACCTCTTTCTCCATGCCATACCTGACCAAACAGGCTTTATTAGTTACTGACCTCCATCCTGAAACAGGTTTTTAATATGTTGAGCTGCTGGCTAAATATTTTCTGCTGTCCTTCTGTGAAAAACAGCTCAGCTCATCAGGTCCATTCCATTGGGTGCCACTAATGTTTTCCACTGCCTTGTCTGCCCTCAAAGAAAGAAGCCTCTGTCCCAGTTACTTTTGAAACACTCTGGTCCTGCCAGTTCTTTGCTCATTGCTTGCTGCAGGGCCTCTGCTTCTGCCTCTTTTCTGAGGGTACACACTGATGATGGTATTAATTACTCCATTTTATTTTGTATTTCTCAAAGTTGTGGTAAATATCACGTTGGTAATGCATCACAATTCTTCACACTCCAGTGTGGCACTGTACTGGTACTGTCATGAACAAGTGCCTTCAGAGAATAGAGTCTGCTTTGCCAGTAGCTGAATACCAAGCACAGTGTCATTCTTCCTCTTAGATATGCAGCTTTTTAACAGAAAACTAAATTATAAAGATGAGAAAATTGCTCAATGCAACAATACACGTGTGCTTTTATAAGAAGATAAATGCCACTGGGAGTTTTGGTAATGAACAGTTTCAATGAGAATTGCCTACTTCTTAATTAATTGATATGTAAACTGTATGATAATGCACATAAAAAGCCATAGCATATGCTGTGGAACTGTATTCCACAGCCTCTTGACAAAGTCTGAGGGGAAATGAATCGGAGGTTAGCTGAAAAGTGTGTTCTAGTCACTAAACAAACACTCTGCAATTAGAGGTTCAGCTGCTGACTTTAAAGACACCAAACAGGTGATTTGACATTCAGACTGTACAATAGAAAGAAACACAGATGCCATCTTTAGAAACAAGACAAATCAGTCCAATAGTTTCAGGGGAACTTTGTACTATGCTATGTTATTGCTCAGCAGAGATAAGCAAACTGTGAACTAAATAAATTGCAGCCAGTGCATGTTATGCTTCACAAAGAAGGAACAAAGAGAAGATCAAAAGCCATGGAATTCTGCAAGATTAAAACAACTGAAATTGTTCTCTTTCTTCCCACAGTATCAGCTTTGCTTCATGCAGCACTGAGCAAGATCTTGGCAGTGCTTTCTGGGGAGAGCGTCTCTTTTGAGACAGTGCTCTCTCATTATCAAACACTGGAGTTTATTGTTCTTGAAAACGACTATACATACAAGAGCCTTGAATGTACCCATGCATACATTCCTACAGCATATGTTGGTAATTACAAAATATTATTTTAAAACAGAGAGGGCCAGCACTAAAATAATACAGCTTTTGTCTCCACCAGAACTTTCTTTTTCCCTGTTGATTCTCCCCCATCAAAAGTATTGTTGACAACACAAAAATTACCTTTATTTAAAACAGTACTCAAGAAAAATACAACTCTTCTAGCCCTTTTATCCAGTTATTTTAAGATACTTTAAACCTAATTGTTGTTTTATCATCATTTATTTTATTGCAGCTGACAGATATTATTGTAGTTAGATGTCCAGTGTACCAGAATATCTATGTAATTTAATCTCCTTGCAAGCAGAGTATTCCTTATGACTTCTAAATTCACAACTAAGCATATAAAGTTGTCTCACTGCAGTTTTATTGAACAGTTCCATATGGAAATGCTGAACTGAAAAGTGTTGGATTTTAGTTCAAAACTACTAGATATATCAGATTGGAATTTATTGGTTGGGTGCTTCAGTTTTTTGTCTTGAAAAAGCAGGGTTGCCAGACAGTGAGCACCATTCATGAAAACCTCATCTTGCTGAGAACCTAGTATGTTTGTGTTTCATTACAAAAAATAATATTCTTCTCCTTGTATATATTCTAGATCCTGGTAAGATACTGAGATCCTGGTATCCTTGAGATACCAGATCCTGGTAAAATTGAGAATTCTACTTCCAGTTTAAGAACATAGCAGAAACCAGAAAATAAATTTATTTTTTGCAAGCCACTGTACCTTCTTTCAGTCTGTTTTTCATAGATACATTAAAAAAATGTCAGTAGACAAGTTTGTTGTGCTAGAGTACTGGAACTGTCATGTAATAGAACTCTATGACTTGTGTGAGTATTATACACTTTCAGTACAAAGTCCAAAAGTGTAATTTCACTCAAGTCTGCAGAGATATAAAAGGGATCAATACAGACCAATAAAGAAAAGCACTTGTATCATCAACATATTATTTTCAATACTTAACTGTGATCAGTAGGAATCATAATTGATCAACATATCTGAAAATCATGTACTTTTATTTTGTGCTTAAATATGACAATGGCATCTTTCATTATATTGAAAGAACTTAAGCACCTGAATTTGGAGACAGACTTTCAGTGTGATTTTCAGATATGCTCATGTAGCATTTATCTGCATCTTTAAATGCCTAATACTTTTAAAAATCTAGCCTTTAATGTGTAACTTCAGGGATTTTAACAATTCTCTAGGAGAAAATCTTTGCTCTTTCTGCAAAAATGAGACAGTCCAATCACTTCTACTGTTGCTTCCCTGTAGTTCCTCCTTTTAACCTGTGTGTCTTCAAATAGAAATCATTTTGATTATTGAAAAGATAAGAGGTTGCTGTACTAACAAAAGATCACAAGGTTTGGCCATGGTGTTCTTCGTAATCAGTACATAATTGTGTAGATGTGGACACAGATTTTATTAAATTCAATATTAAAAGCCAATAGGAGAGATTTTACTCTAGACTCAGATACTCGGTTTCAAGAAATAGGGCATTTCTTTAAGGGTCTTGAATTCTTTGACTTTCTCACTAAATACTATAGAGCATGTTTGAGGGAAGTCATACAAGCATCCAGCTGCAGAGTGACTTGACAAAATAAAGGGTTTGCTAAGCTACTTCAGAGCCTTGATCCCATCAGACCATTACAATCACTGAAGTGGATCAAGTGGTTACATAAAACAGTAGAATTAATGGACTGATTTTATTTGTACTAGAGCAAGTCCACCATTGAATGCCCTTTGACTGACTCTAAATATCTGGGTAACCTTATAGGATAAGACACTTTCTAGTCCTAAAAAAGTCAACCACATCTCTCCTTTTTGCACGTTTTAATATCCAGGTTAATTCTTGTTTCTTATGCTTCATTTTATCCTTTGAGCAAATGGGAAGATAGCTGTTCCTAAATTCTTCAAGTTTAGTGAGAAGGGAAGAGACACTTGCAGAGGCATCCTGAGAGATTTTATTTTCATTTTCCAGAAGTAGTTATGGGACTGGCATTCAAGACAGAATTCTGAGTATTTTTGAAACAAGTAGCACATTGGACCTTGGCAGAATGATAAGCAGGTGGCAGAAGGACACCCACTCTAAACCCAAAATGCTATGGGAAGGGTTACCTTCTTTATTTACAGTTCTTTTCAAAATTTGCAGTCACCCACTAACTTCAGAAGTGAGTTTTCCATGACAGTGTTATAAAGATTATGGCTCTACTGAAACTCTGAAACCTCAAAAGATTTACTGTGAAACTTCTTTGGATCATGATATTTCTAACAGTCTTGACACACAACTACCAAATGGGAGGGTAGGCAAAAGATGGAGTCAGACCTTTTTTAAAGGGGATACAGGGGTAGGGAAAGTGTAACGGAAACACTGGAAAATTGTAAATTGGAAACGAATGTAAGAAAATATTTTTTTTTTACCATAATGGTGGTCAAATATTGGAACAGGAGCTGACAGAAGTTGTGGAGTCTCCATCCTGGGATATATTCATAGCCTGACTGACCATAGCCCTGAGAAACCTGAACTAACGGGACCTGTCTCAGGCAGGAGATTGGACTGGAGACCTCCAGGGGTCCCTTATAACCTAAGTGGTTCAGGGACAACTGTTCCACTTCAAGTAGACCCTCTGGGCCTCATGCTGAAGTTAAGCTTAATATATTACTGGCTCAAGAGAGGAATAAAGAAGGAGATGGAGTTGGCAGTGATATAAAACTTGTCCTGGAACATTGTCTTGGCCTGAAGTCCAGGCTTTGATGTAAAATGTTCCCTCGGATTTGGCATGTACTGAGATAGATTCCAATAATTAAAACCTAAACACCCTGACATATAAAAACATAGCAGATGTACTGATTTTCTCCAGACACCAATAAGAGTAAGGGGATTTGTGCAATGTAAGTATACCCTCTAAGTTTTGTTCGGTTTTGACAAGGTCAGCCATGCAGTCCCGATTGCTAGATTCTGCAATTGATGCAGGTTGGAGTGGTTAGCAGGCACAAGACAATCTGACTCCTACAATGATCAACAGCCCTTGAGCTAAAAAATAAAGTGAAAAAAACAGCCTCCAATTCCAGAGGACAATAGGTATAATCAATTTATGTGAGCAGTGAAAAGTGATTTTTCTTTTCTGAGAGTCCTGCCTGGAATGCCCTCCAGCACTCACAGCTCTGGACTCTGAGGCCACCATCCCTTACTTTCCTCCAGAGGGATAATGCCAGCTACTCTATCTCACTATCTCACTATGGTCGCATTGTATAAATCACTTGTACACCTTCTGGATGGAAGTCTGAGATGATAATCAGTTTAAATAATCATAAGTCTATGAATACTTAGAGCATGATCCTATTTTCATTAAATTACCTGAAATTTTGGTCATTGGAGCAGGTCTGGGTCTTAAAGGGGCATGGTCAGGCTTCAGAGTTATCCCTGAGTAGCCCTGCATCTGTGGATGCTTACAGCAGATTGCTCTTCCTGGTTAGTATTCTGTTGGGAACTGTTTTTTCCAGGATATTCTCTGGGCAATGTCTGACCTCTTGAGGGGATAGTGATATGGGTGACTTTAAAAATTATTTTTCCTTACTGGATGTCTCTGATGCCTACAAGTATTCTCCAGTTTTTAAGGTGAGGTAATGTTACAGAAACACCTGTATAAGGAAATTTAAAGTGTGAGGTTTTAGTATCCAGAATCCAAGATGAAAATTCTACAGTATTTATTACCATTAAACACAGTGGGTAGTTTCCATACTGATTTTTATGTAGATCAATGTACTTATATATATATAGCATGTATACAATACTCAAATGTTCCCTCTCTCTTATCATCTTTTTAAATTGCATTCTTGGGTTTTTTGGCATTAGGAGGTTTGGTTGTTCTTTCTAAAAGAACTGTTCTTGTCAATGCTGTGGGACAGGTTTGGGGTATTGAGGAGCATTGTTACTTTATTCTGTAATATATACTTTTGGAAACATAAGCTATTTTTATCACAGGTATTTGGAAAATCAAACTGTAAATAGATGAGTTTGCTTTTTATTTTTATAAATATTTCTGTGCTACAGTCTTTGAATGTTAACCCATAAATATTAAGGGCAGAATTTTAATTAATTTCTAAGCTCTGCAAAGAGATTGTGAAAAATATAGCAAACATTCTTGGAAGCAAAACTTCTTGATACCTCATCAGAATGAAGAATATAACTTTTGGCTGGGAAAGTTTACCTAATATATATACCCTGGTGTTTTGAAGCTTAATTTGGACCATAAACTAGTTCTGAATTTTTATATTTAAATTCAGAGGAATTTAATAGTAGGCTTATTAATATCTAACAGAATGCACTGAAAAAGGCTTTATTTGCCTAACTCCATTCCAAATGTGCTGCAGAAAAGTTTGCCTACATGTCTATGTGGATGTCTGCACAGGTGACAGATACTTTGGAAAACAACATTAATCAGCTGAAATTTAAGAGTCATTTGCTCTGTCCTTAAACTCCTTGGCCTGGAACAGACTGCATTGGAAATCACACACACTGAAGTCCTGAACTGCTAGGGAGTTTGTGTGAACACAGTTACTGTACTGTGCAAATCTGTTTCAACATCCATCTTTTAAAGGATAGGCATAAATTTAATGTCTATCAAGCTGCTCTTGTATTAAATAGTGACCAGTTCATAAAGTGATTTTAGGAAGCAGGACTGCTGATGAATATGCATTTTTAAAAGGCTGCAGCCAGTGGCAATCATACTACGAACTACAGCTAGTCCTTTTTATCACAAGGATAACTTCCAAGACTGATATTCCTTAACTGACACAGTGTAATCTGCACATACATCCAGAGGAGAGATGAATTCTTAAAATCAGTTATTTCTTCTTTGTATTTAAATATATTAATGATGTTGATTAGATGTCAAAGCTTGGACAGTTTGTTCTCTAATGCTATGAACTTGGCAACATTTCTAGCAGAGAGTGGCATTTCAGCTTATTCCATTATTTAGACAAGGAAAGCAGAAGAAAAATCTTAACCTTTTAAAAATAAATTTTAATAACATTCTGAAATTTGCAAAAGGCCATCAGACCCTGCACCTGCTGTGTTGACCTCTGCTGACCCCTTCTGACAGAGGAAAATGCACTTAGGTTACAAAATAGAATGTAGAGCATTAAATAATTTAAGTGGGCAAGTTTACTATTCTAAAAAGAGCCAACTTCTGCACTTTCTCCCTAAAAGAAACTAAAGCAGCAAATCTTTTAGCATAGCTTAAAGTAATAGTAAAGGAAATTGAAGATAATTTTCTTAC
This sequence comes from Athene cunicularia, assembly GCF_003259725.1. Classification (NCBI taxonomy): domain Eukaryota; kingdom Metazoa; phylum Chordata; class Aves; order Strigiformes; family Strigidae; genus Athene; species Athene cunicularia. The sequence goes on along the minus strand of NW_020799117.1, from coordinate 13,804,216 downwards.
TAGAAGGTAGCAAGCCTTCTCCTTGTTGCTGTGTACTGGCGAAGCTTTACCAACATGGATAGTCCAATGCCAGTTTTTGCCATCTCAGAAGCTGGCTTGGCAATGGAATACAATGAACCATCAATTCAAGGCTCTCCCATCAACACTGAGAAATTCCTTAAAATGCCTAAATACACAGAGGTTTCCTTCACTACACACGCTTAAGCAATAGCTTCTATTTGTGTTTACATTCAGGACTTGGTGATCTTACTCCCTTCTCGGGCAACTGGATTATTTTTCCTATGAATTTTAATAGACTTCATCTCTGTATCCATGAAATAGCCTGAGGAGAATGCTGAGTAAGGCTAAATGATGTAGAAATTGACTGTCATATTTTGCACTTTTCTTATAATTTGATACATTAAATTGTTAAACCATTAGACTAAGACCACTTCAAAACTTTTATCTAATTACTTACATACCGTCTCTGTCTGAGAGCAGTAGTTATGCATTTACCAATGTCATAATCTAATTCTTCAGTCTGAAACATCATTTTTTTTTTGTATTTGTATGCTATATTTGCTTTTTCTGCAAACGTGAAAATAAGTGATTAAGTGGAGAACCACCCAGAGATAACAGTCTTTAGACAGCAGAACATAGCTTAAGTAGCAAGTTAACTTATTGAATCATTTAACACAGATTTTATATATAAAGAGGTTGTTCCTTTATTTTATTCCATTTTAGACACAAAAAGTAGGAATACAGATTTTGAAGTTGTGTATGACTTAGCTGACAGATGCAGATGGCTTGTAACTAATTTTGGGCTGCATTTTCCATTCAGATTAACAGATTCTAATGTTAGAATTTTCATGATACATGAAGAGTTGTCTTGAGAAGCAAAATTATTTATAAAGATGTCAGTCTGCTTTGGGTGGAAGAATGCAAATGCATTATTTTTTCTCCATGCTGGTATCAACAGGCTAAGAAACAAGATGTTTCAATACTGATGCCACCAATTTGTATGTCATTGAACACCTGTTTTTTTACATGGTCTATTTGAAGATTAATTACCTATTTTGCAGCAAAAGCTTCTTGTTGGGAAAACCCAGTTATAAACACTGATTTTCTAGATCATTACCCTTAATGTAACCACATATATTGATACAACAAAATGGTTATTGAGTAACCACATTTAAATACTGTCATTTCCAAGTAAACCCAAAAACCCCCTATATTTACTATATTTATTTTAAAAAAAATACTATATTCACTGTCATGGCTACAGTTGACTGCTAATGAAGTGTCTTTGCCTTTTGGCATGTCCCGCTAAGATGAGGGGGACGTGACAGATTCGCAAATCCCCAATTGGAGCAGACAACAAGTCTCCAAGTTCAAGCATTTATTAACTACATACAATGTACTAATTGAACACACGATAATTAGCTAAGTATATAGCAAGTTGTGGCAAGCAATATAATATGCCTTGCATTTCTTAATGGAAAAAGGAAAAGAGGGAGATAGAGGGAATGGGGAAATACAGATCACTGGTCTGGGTTCCTGCGCTGATCCCGCTGGCAAGGGTTTCAGGAGGCGGCCGTCTTTTTCGCTGGCATCCGTCGTCTTCGCTTCACTGCTCTCTCCAGACGGCCAGGGGGGCAGGGAGAGGGGCCACGAGCCCTTTCTTCCCACCTTTGATTTATACCCACTTTCCTTGGGTCCATCCTCTAGGTTGACCCACATAGCTACGTATCCCATGTAGGGGGTGGGGTGTTTCATGGGATGATATAATTAGCATGATCATGTCAGCTCTCATTAGCATATTGAGGGGTGTTAACTTTAATATGCATTTTGTGTATGATGAAGCAAAGTTCATTCACCGGACATATGGCCCTTGAAATTTGCTCAGGTGCCCCAGAGAAGAGCCGTCCTGTCTCCACAGGGCTCTCTCCCCCAGCTATATCGGGCAGCATTATCAGCTTTGGCCTCCACAGAAAGCACCCTGTGACTCAGAGTTTTGTCTTGCAAGTGTTTGAGACATTTCTTCAATCAGCCTCAACTTTTTCTTTCCCAGGTTGTCTGTCTTAGTTTCTCACAGGCCTGGTTTCTCATCTCTCACACCTTTGATCCACCCCAATCTGAGCTGAGGTACAAATTGTAAGAACGATGAAATGCAAGCTAAACACAAAGATCATTAACAAGTCCAGAACATTTTAGCCAAAAAATAGCAACATCTTGGAGGAAAAACAGGCAAATGATTATCTTTTGCATTTTGCAGATGCAGCATATGTGTAAGTGACATCTTGGTTGCAGTACTCTTCATCACTCAAAAAGATTTTTCAGTGCCAAAAGTCTGAGAAGATGACGGGACTGAGATAAGAACTGAAAATATTTTTGATCAGAAAAAATTGTGAAGGTTTCAAAGCTTATAAAGCAAATGCAGTTATTTTCTTGACTCTAAACTGTCCTCTAAACTTTTTCCCCCAGGCAAATTTTTGCAGCCTCAACCGATGCCACAAGCAGCAGGTGTCTGTGCGAATACAAAAACCTTAAGGTGAGCAATTTAGCAGAACATAGTCTTCCCCTGAATGCTGGTAACCATACAGCTTTACAAAGCAGAGCAGCACTGAATGGGAGAAGAGCACATGAAGAATTTTTGTGTACACCTAACTGAAAGTTTTTGTTTTATTTAGTTTTTATCTAGGCCAAGCACATGAGAAGCAAGCCTATTTTACCCACAATGTACTATATTAGTGTGAACAGTGCCAGAAATGACCAATTTTTCTTTTACAGTATTACTCCTACAAGTTGGCTGCCAAAAACCATAAAAATTTTGGCAAATCTTCTGCTGAAATGTGTGTAAAATCTGTGTTGCATATATGTACCAGCTTAGATTAACACCACTATGTACAGTGGTGACTGTAATGCCATATATATTAAACATCTTTGATAAATAAGATTTTGTCTTCTACATTTAATAAAGACATGCAAATTCTGAAGTCCCTTGTTTGTCCTATTTTTTCTCAGTGTTTGGGTTTAGATAGTTATAGAACATTGCCCAACTCCAGTAAAGCACTTTATCAATGGCCAGAACTCAGTCAAATGGACCCTCATTTAAAAATATATATATTTTCCCCTGCTTGTAAAACAAGAGGTTCAGTACAGCTTGTGTGTTTACTGTGTGGTAGGTTAAGCTTGGCATATAGCCTGAGAATGGCTAGCTAGTTCAGCTGTAGAGCATAAAACTCAGTATTTCAGGGCTGTGGGTTGGGCCCATTACTGGGTACCAAATAAATGACTGTGGTGGGGTGACCTTGGCCAGCTGCCAGAGGCTTACCGAGGCGCTCTCTCAACACAGCCAGGGGAGAAATTAGGATGAAAAAGCTTATGGTTCAAGACAAAGACAGGGAGATCACTTAACAGTTACCATCACAGGAGAGCAGGCTTGATTTGGGAACAATTAATTTAATTTATAATAGGGTTGGATGGCAAGAAACAAAGACAAAATTAAAACAAGAGCTTTCCCCAACCCTTTTCCCAGGCTCAACTTCATTCACTCCATCCCCAGCTCCTGCAGCACCCTCCAAGAGCAGGGCAGGTGGATAGGGAACGGGAGGCCGCAGTCAGCCCAGAACTGCTCCTCTCTGCTGCTCTCTCCTCCTCACACGTTTCCCTGCTCCTGGGGGCTCTCCCCAGGCTGCAGCTCCCCAGGGCAAGCCCCCCGCTCCAGCACGGGCTCTCCACAGCCACAGGGAGTCTCGACCGTGTGCCTGGAGCACCCTTGCTGGTGCTTCAGTGACTTGGAAGAGGGGAGGATCCTCCTTCCCTCCTCACCTTGGCGCTGTTTCTCACACATTTTTCCTCGCTCTCACTGCCATGCAGCATTTTGGTCGTTCTGAAGAGGTTTTCACAGGGGAGCCGCCGGTGTTGGTGCTGGGCTGGGCGGTTCCCTGCGGCGGGGCTGCCCTGTCCCGGCCTCCCTCACGCCGGTGCTCCAGCTGCCGACACCCCAGCTCCACACCCAGTACTTGCAGGTAGGCGTTATCACGTTAAAACATGGTGGTTACGTGACAGCGCGGCCTCTGTCAGAAGGAGACTGGTATCAAAGTCTCAGGTAACCTGCTATTTCTTAATTCTGTCTAATTTTTCTAACTATGTGACAATTACAAAGTAAAATACAACCGTGGCTTTGAAATCCAGTATGTGCCTTTTTATTATGTTTCACATTGTAAACTCCTTTAATGAGCATTTTAAGAATCTCTTTGTGTCTAAAGGGTGAAGAAAACCCTTCACTAGTTTCTCATTAGAGAATTAATTCAAGCTGGATGCTTTTTAAAAATCTCTTTTCTTGTTTGTCTTCCTGACCCTAAGATGTTCAGTCATTTATATTAAATGAACTTTGCTGTGGACCTCTGTGTCAAATCAGCTCTACAGTGTTAAATTGTGAATATGAAAGATTATCATCCTGGCTACTACATGATATTGCAATTAAAGTAATCTTCAGCTGTTAGGTGATTTTTCTTACCAAATGGAGACATGACATTTCAGAGGCTGTTAATTCCCAGTCTTTTCTGGCATGTTCTCTCTCTAATGCTATGGTAAGGCAGAAGCATGGCAGGAAAAGTTATGCCCACAGGCCTGATCTGAAAGTTAGACTCAACCTCAGTGTATTTCCTAAATCACGGGAAAAGTTTTGATTAAATTTGAATCATTATTCAGCATGGAAATTCAGCATTTAGGTTAGGACAGTCTTGAGTGCAACTGCAAGCACCTGAGGTAGAAGAGAACTGCACAAAGTGAGTCTCTCCTTTTCTGCTTAAATCTCTGGCATGTGAGCTGTCAAACAGTTAAAAAAAGCAGTGCCCATATTCTGCTCAAGGGGCAATACTAGGATCATAAGAAACTTTACCATCAGAAAGGGAGCTCTAGTGTTGGGGAACAGCTGTGTGGGCCCTTCAGGATTGCAGTGTTTGACTTAATGCCTATATTTTGCTTAAGTCCTGTCTTAAATCCTGTTCCTAGGATACAGGCTGATTCCTGTCTCTGTAAGAGTCAGGGCCAATAACAGCATGGCAATTTAGCAATGTAGAAAGTTCTGGGCTTGATAAATGGCACAGCTGAAAGTGTGATAGATAATAAATGAAAACTAATTATGTTCAAACAGCAATTGGGCCAGCAATTGTTTTAATTTATACAAAAAGAATGAGTGGCAAAGTGTTTCTTTTGTGGGAGGCACTTTGTAGATCATTAGCGTACGGGTTAGTTTGTAGGAGAAGAGGAATTTAGAAGGTAAGGGCTTTTTCTTTATAACAGAGTAGGAATGAAAAATGAAGACTGTCTAGTCATTGCTGTTTCATCTATTTTCAGACAAAAATGTTTTTCTACTTTATAAATTCATTAATAAGGAAAAGAGTTAGAAATGTTTTGTGAAAAGCAGATGGAATTGCTAAATGGATAGGCTTCAAAATACAGCATTGAAAACAGAGAAGGAAAGATAAACTTAATTTGCTAATAGTGTGCCCCGATAGAGTTTTAACCCTTCATTTAGTAAATCAATGGAACTAGTGGTTTCTGTTTAATCCAGTTCAATTATATGATTTCAAATTTTTTTGTTTTGCTTTAGTTCAGCATATATTATGAAGGTGAAGGGGCCAAATTCTTTGTGGTCTAGCTGTAGACTTTTTTTCAGCATTAATTTGATTAAGGAGAAAAATGAAGGCTGTTTATCAATAGAGTCCTTTTACACTGGAGTCTGTTGGTACTATGACCAGGATCTATGGATGTGAATTTTAAGATTTAGAGGTTACGGATAATAAGAAATATATGGAGAAAGCATCTAATGGCTTTTGCATTATTAATACTGCTACTGTTTAGAAATGAAAAATGTATTAATGTCTCTGACTTTTTTAACAAAAACTTCTAGCACCCCTTAAACTAACTAAGGGTATATGGGAGGAAAATCTTCCAGTTTTGCTGACAGTTGCACTGTTTCATGTGAGATAATTAAAGAGAGCTCTTATTATTTCTAGTGTCAAAATAATCAATGCTTTTGGAATGGCAATCCTAGAATCAGTAGACAAATGAATGGTATTTTACTTGTGAATTGTTTATTTTTGAACTAGACTGTGTAGAGCCTAGGTTTTTCCCCAATAGGACAAGTATAATAGTAGGTCTGATAATTTCAAATAGTATTTTTATCTTTTTTTTTTAATATTTCATAGGTGGATACGTCTGTTATCCTATCTCAGCAATCACACTGTCTTTAGATTCTGGAGATTTATAAGGTATTTTATCAGTATAAATGAAACTTCATTCTCTTTTATTTTAAATTGTATGAGCACATTGATTGTAAAGCCTCTCAAATGAACTATAATACCACAAAGATGACTGAGAACATTTATAAAAGCTTCAGCTAGCTTCTGTGTTTATAATGTACTAGAAAGTAACTGCAAGTGACCTGCATACCATAGCAAAACATAATTTTAACTACCAAAGTTTACAATGTTTAAAAAATGTATTTTTTAAGACAGAATAGAAGTTACTTACAAAAAGGAGCCTTTTAATGCTTTAGGTGGTGAAAAGGTGTATCTGGTTTTGAACTGGCCTATTTATAATAAATTAATCTGAAGAGACTGAGTGTCCACTAGTTCCATAACTTACGTGTTTATAAGAATACTAACATTCTAAGCTTATAGGTTTGAATATTGACAAAGCAAGTGTGGATTTGCATGTATTAAGATTTATGCTGGTTATGAAAAATCACGTATGTCTCAAATCTTTGCATGCTTTGCAGTGTCCAAATGCTTAGAGTGTAAGTGTGTTTCTAAGGTGGTAGGTGTCAAAACCCAAACTCAGTTGATATCAGATATCAACTAAATGCAGCAGACTGTCCAGGATCACTTAGTAGAATAGACCACTGTGGCTTTTGTGCTTCTGGAAATCAAAAAGTAAATGGGTTAAAACAGACATGCACAGCTTGCTAGTGATGGATATCTGTCTGCAAGCATTATTGCTGGATTATAGGCTGATCCCTCTTTCTTCATTGCTGGAAACAAAAAAAAAGGATGTTAAAACTAGTTCTCCTCTCAAATCCCTGTGTCACTTTATTCTTTTATTCTGGGTGTTTTCTTCTGAAAATGTGCTGTGTCTTAGAAAGTATTGTTCTTTCTAATGTATTGTACAAATTTGTAAGTAGTGCAAATGGCTCTGATCTAAGGAATAAAAAAGTGAAAAGAACTGCTGCTCACTTTTCCAGTAGCTAATGACTGAAACCAAACTGTTTCAAATACTGAGTTCATTAAATGATCTGGCTTATATTGGTGTATAGCAAGGCATCCTTCTAGCTCTGGTTTGGTTAGTGGTTATTCCAAAAATGCATATATCCACAAATGAGTCTTAATTATATACCAAATTGTACTTAAAAGCAGGAAAGAAAGAATTTAGATTTGCAGTCTAACTAGAACACAATGTTGACCTGTGTTTGGACACAAGAGAGGAAGGGAATTTCAAAATGGGAAGACTTTTCACAGAGTGCCTCATATCAGTTCTCCCAGTATGTCTGTATTAGGTGTGATATATCCAGTTGAACCTGCAAAAATGTTTTGCCAAACTTCATGCATCAGGATATAAACAACTGAAGTTAAATACTTGTGCTGAGTCAAAGCTCAGTTAGACCTTTTGAAAAATAAGTTTAAAACAGTTTAAAAACTGTTTATTAAGACTGGATAGCTTGTTGCTATCATCTTGTCTGTATTTCTGTTTCCCTTTAGAAATAGAGAGTGTTGACTTAAAATAGTATATTAAAGTTAACTGGCAGAATAAGTTTTGGGTTTTGGGTGTGTGTGTGTGTTTTTTCCCAAATGTGTCTGTGAGAGCTGTAACTAGGTGTGATATTTTTCAAGCAGTACTGTATACAATATACTATGTTACCAATTATAATGAATGGCCTCTTGGCTTACATGGACTTGCCTATGTGATGAATAAATTGATTTTTCTTTTAACTTTAAATATGAGAAAATAAAAATCATGTGGAATGATGAAGCATCTGTTTGACAAATCTACATTAAGATAGAAGGAATCTTGTCTGAGTAAGGTCAGTAATAAAACTTAAGTAATATGGTATTGACAATTTGTGTGTGTATATATATGGAACTCATTGACTACAGCTGCATTACCTTTTAATTATCCAAAGGTAACAGTGTGTAGTCAGCTTCTAATTTTTAATGTCTTCTCTTGGATGAGCCCTCAGATTATCAGTGGGAGCCTATAACAAGAGAACATGAAAAACACTAAAACTCATGGTTTCCTTCAGGTGATATATCATGGTTCTGGACAGAAAGACTATACAGCTTTGCTGGCTTTTGAATGGTTTGGGGGCTATAGGAATCATATTTCAGAATTGCAGTAACTGTTAGAACCTCCTTTCTTTGGCCCAGTGCCTTTGTATCTACCTGATTTGACACCTGGATTAGAAGGACTTTAAAAATCAGTAGCTAAGATGCTGAAACTGATTGCAAAATAGGCTGTGGTGTTATGTCCACCTCAAATTATGATTATGTAAATTATTAGAAATTCTCACCCAACATGAGGAACACATTATCACAGAAACAGCAAAGCTATAGGAAGCTTCCATCTAAATGGAAGGCATTGTTTTTTACTTCTCGTAAAAGCCCTTAGTTGACTGTGTGTTTGAGTGAGCCACGAATTTTACCTGCAAGGGACAGAACCACTCTAGTTAATTCAAGTTAAAGAACAGGAAAATTGTTTTCCTTTCTGGTTACCTTTTACCCGCCCCTTTAGTCAAAATGCCAAAACCCCATGGAGATGATGCTGCTGGGTCTCACTCTTTCCCTGATGGATTGTGATATTTTTAAACTTTACCCATTGTGGTGTGAATCCTAATTTGTGTTCTTAAAAACAAAACAAAAAAACCCTTCAGCGACTGCTAAAGCTTTGTTGCTTCATTCACAAACCCCCGTCAGCAATTTTTTCAGAGGTGGCAGGCGCCTTAATATAATGAGACACTTGCTGCATGCTTCTGCTTTAAGTGACATTGAATTGCTAGGATATTGGCAAACCTGTCCAGCAGACACTCAGCTTGTCTTCCTCTGGTTCTAGTTCACTTCACTTATGCTGAGTCCTCTGTTTTCTGTTGTCATTTGAGAATTTCCTATTCAATGAAGATCTCCTTTTGAGACTAATTAAAAACAAAATAGAGATTTTCTTTGAAGCAAAAGTACTATAAAAAAATGTTCTGTCTCATTAGTAATAAAGAAATGCCTGTCTTGCCCACTGAGGTTTTTTGCAGCCAGTCTTTGTATAGTTGTAATATTTAACAACTGTATGTATTGAAGATTGCTGTCTCATTATTCTCCATATTGCTTTTCTTTACATACATCATTCCATATCCATAATTACTGCTGTTGTGATAAGCTGACAATTATGAGTCTGAAATGAACCCTTTCTCATTTCTTACAGTAAGTTCATATACACTAATAGAGTAACATACAAATTATTTTTATAGTCACATTCTGAGTTCTGTGGATGCCATTATACTGCGTACAGTTTTGCATGTATGGTGGGGGTAGACTGCTCTCTAGATGTGGTACATACCATAGGTTTCTTTGTCTTGCATCCGAGTGTCTCATATCCTTTACTACTACTTTTAAATCAGGGAGGCTCTTGAAATCTTATTTTACACAAAGACCCATGACAATAAAAAAGTTAGTTTCACTAATGTCACACAAGACTATGCAGGAGGACTATGCTCAGCTTGCTTGTACTGCAGACCAAACAGCTTTACTTCCATTCTCTCCAAAGGTAAAGCTCCTTGTGAGAAAAGAGAACTGTCGTAGGTGCATAGAACTTTACAAAACAAGGCATCATCTGTTGTTCATTCTAGTCTATTTGCACATTTTTTGCAGTGCATTCCTTTCCCCTGACCATTAGTCTAAAATTACTCGTTCCATTTGACATTCCACCAGCATTTGCTTGTTATGATTGTAAGACAGTTTATATAGCCTTTCTGAGGAGGAATTTTATCAATACTCTGTTTCTAGTTGCTGGAGACATGTTACTGCTAGATGTACCAGCTAGTATTTCTTAGCAGAAAGAAAATCTACATGAAGGAAAGAGCAATTCATAGCTAGTTAAAAGTAATAAAAATAAGTCAGAATGGCCAATTTTTGAGGGAAACTTCTGAAGCCCTGCAAAGTCTGTGTTGTTTTACTAGATCCCTGAATCATTTGGACACAGAGTGAACAATGACGTTCCGTATGCTACTCTACATAAATTAATCAGCATAGTTGAATTGAAAACACTGTAAAATGTTTCAGAGATGGAGGCACTAAGCAATAAGCTTTCTTCAACAAGTTGGGTGATAAACTTGGAGAAATCCTTAAGTATGCATCAAGATAGGCTGTAAATTCCTTGTTACCAATCAGAACAAAGATCCTTGTCATGCAGTATTTAGCATGCTAGACCAGTACTGAAAATACAAGAATGTTAGAATTACCAGCTAAGTACTTGGAAATAGAAAAGATTGATTATGCCACTGGCAAACCCATAGTGAACATCCTAAATACTTCATACAGTTCTTACTGCCTCCACTGCATTTTCCCTGTTTTAATAAAGATCTAATAGAACTGGAGAAGGTACTGAAAAAGTTGTCAAAGTATATCCGAAGCTATTTAACAGCTTATAAAGTAAGATTTATTATATCAGGATTTATTTCAAAAGAACAGAAAGAGATGCTAAAGTTCTGGAAAAATACAAATCATGCAGAGAATATAATGATTATCACTGTTTCCAACAATTAAAGCTAAAGGACACTCAGTAAAAATAGCAAGCATCAAACTTACATTAACAAGCACATATAATTTCACACAAAGTGCAATACCACCATAAAATTCCTTGCTAGAGGATACTGGGCATTCTGAGATGTGCTAGAAAAGGCCATAGCAAGTTCATAAAGAGTATTTCTCAAAAGCTAATAATTGTGGCAAGGAAAATGCAACTCCTGGCTTCAGATGTCCTTATACAACTCATTTACAGGAGTCGGAGTGTTATGCTAGGTAAAGTGTCACTCTGTACTTCCTCGGGTCATTTGCTTTTCATTTCAGCATCTTTTCTGAATTCTGGGCTAAATGTTGCTTTTTGAAATAATATATCTGTTCTGATAGGAAGAACAAACTTGTATATAAATATGACAAAACATCTCCAAATTTAACAAATTTTATAAACCTGCTATCTGGTATTTTCTGATTTCTTCCACATGAACTTCATGCCTGAGCTAACTTTTCTGTAATGGACTAAGTTCCTGTTATCTCTCCTTTCCTCATCTGTTTATCAGATTTTGTGAAATGTATTTGTAAAGTAATTCTTCAGGCTGCTTGGGACAAAAGTTTTTATATGAGTGGCTGTTTGACCCAGAATGTTTTGGGTTTTTTGTTTGGTTTGTTTGTTTTGGGTTTGTTTTTTGTTTTGTTTTTTTTTTTTTTTCCCAGAAATGGCATTTTTGTACAGCTTTCTGCAGTGCTTTGCAGGTAGAAAGTTTAGAACAAATTCCAAAGCATTCTGTATCATATTTTGCAGTTTAACTTTTGCACAGCTAAATTAATGGAACTTGTATCATAAAATCAAAGAGAATATGGAAGATTATTATTAATAATGTTTATGCTGCACAACTTTTTAAAATTGTGACATAGAATATGTGATTGCTTCAGTAACAGAATGAGCTTTATATAACTCATGACATGGAAAGGATGATCAGCTAAGTTTTGCTTTGGGAATTTTATTTAGAAACTATTATTGAAGTCTGATATATTCCATGTGGTTTATACCTTATACTAGGTACACCAAATATATCCTTTTAGAAAAACCTACCAGTGAGAGCACAAAGAGTTTACTTTGCTTTTAAAATGGAGGTTCTTGCTGTGGAGACCTCACTGCTGCAGTTAAGGATGAGGGGGTTGTCCAACACATTTATAAAGGACCATGAATTACCTCATGTTTTCCCCATGAAACCCAAACTTCTAAATATATCCAAAACCTTTCTTCCTCTACCACCACTTCTATGTAAAAGCTATTAACAAATTACATATACTGTTTCAGGTAACCTATTTTTATAAGGAGAGAATAAAACCCCTTTTAACTTTCAGCTGAACTGATTATTCTAGCTTCAGAGGCTGCTTTCCTCAAGCTTTAGAGCCAAACAAGTTAACTCAGGATCTCTTTAATTCATTCAGCTCCAACACCTTTTTTTTGGGGGGGGTCATACCGCTGTAACTCTTTTTTTCTTTCAACATGCATTCTTTCACTGGGTGACAAAATGTCTGAAACCTGATATGCTGACTTTTAACACTCAAACATTGCTGTGGTGGAAAATGAAGGATGGTATATGAGATTTATAAAATTAAATTGCAGGAAGTATACTACAGGTTTTGAATGACTTGGAGGGATTACGGATCACCTGGACTACAGAGAACTGGTTACCATAATTTAGAAATGGCTGATACTTTAGGAACCCAGCTATATTCTTCAGTATAATCTGGTAAATAGTTACTGAGAATGAAAGAAACTGAGTTGTACAACACCACAGGCACCACAAAGAACTAAAGCTGATGAAGAAATTAGTAAACTTTCCTTAAATTGGTTCTCCTAGCAATTTTGTGTAAACTTTTCTTATTCTGTCTCTGATATAATACTTAACAGCCATCTACAGGCAAAGATGTATTTAAAATGGAAAATGTTTTGGACCTCCTGAACTGAAGATTAAAAACCAGCAAGCTTAAGTTACACAGGAAAGAAAATACCTATTTCTGCCAGTGGTATTTTACACATACAGGTATTTCCCCAAAGTTTACAGTCACTTATCCATATTTGTTTCTGATCATGGATACAGGAGCTCATCTGGCATACTCTAATTTGATGCATTATTACAACCAAAATCCTGGCAAGTTTGTAAATCTGACAAAGCAGCAACTCTTCAGGATTGGAGAATAATTTTTTCCTCTCAACTTTTGCTTGGCTTTTAATGAATAATTCAGTCTCTCTCTTGATGTTTCAAACTAAGATCACCTATGCTAAGAGGTACAGGTGAACTTCCTTGAGGGATGGAAAAGATGCTGCTGTAATGAGTGAACATGCATACTGGTTAATGTTGCTGATAACAGTATTCTGGGAGTGATGACCACAACAGTAAACTTGCACGTGTGCTTCTGAACCAACACATCCTTTTCAAAGGAATGTGTGGGTGCATTTATCATTCGCGGAAACGTTCATAGTGGTTACATGGATTTATTGTAAAATCCTGTGACTAATGAATTAGTATACAGAGGTGTTGATTTTAAGATAGAAGTGGGAAGGAGATGCAATGGCAGTTCAAGAAATGTACTTACATTAGCGTTTTTTACATTTAACAGGGGAGGCCTGCTTTCTGTAAGCTTTCTTCTTTTCCATCTGCCACCGAACATTAAATGTTAACCTTATCTTTCTGGAGTTTAGAACTATTGACAAATATGCCTCAAATTAAACTGCAGAACGAGGCATCCCTGGCAGCAGTGGCTGGTTATTAATATTGTGAACCTGCACAAGGCTTTCAGGAAGATGCTCCTGCAGGGTTGCATTGTGCTTACAAGGAGGAGATAAACCTGTCACTTCTCAAGAGCTTTTGATCACTGTGTCCAGCCTTGCAGCTTCCTAAGCACCATCTCTTTTAATTTGTCTTTCCTTTCAGCCTGAGGAGTCGGTGCATATTATTATTCTGTGTCCTAAAGCCAAACAAGTAACAGGCATTTTTGCTGTATCTGCTTGGACTCTAATCTCCATTTTTGTTTCTTTATAACTAGCAAATGACTTTTCTAGAAGATCAGGAAAGGGGTAATTTTTATTTTTTTACTCCAGCAATGAAGATACATTCCTACAGCAATGCAGGCATAATTAAGGTCTGAGCTCGGTCTTCAGATATTTTCCTATCTCGCCTTCCCTCTGTGAGGTACTATTAATGAACTCTTTATTTATGCTTTTACCCTAGAGAGGTGTTGACATTTAATTTTCATCTGTATTTATTTTTTTCCATGATACAAGAAGGTGGAGGGGAAGCTGCCGGTTGTATAGGTGAGGAAGCTGCAGCAGGGAAGGCTGGAGTATTTTCAAAGATTTAAACTGGAGTGCTTCTTAAAAAATACTGATGTTGCATCCAGGCGCCTTGCTGCCTGTGCTGGCCTGAGGCCTGGCTGACCGGCCAGCTGCCACCCCCAGCGCTGCGCTCCTGCCCAGCGGTGGAGCTGGGGGCCGCCTCGCCCTGCACGCCTGCCCCACCTCGGGCCCCTGCTCCTGGCAGGTGGATCAGGCCTGCACTGCGGGCAGGAGGTAGAGTGAACATCAGCTCCCAGCGAAGGGGAGAGGCCCCTGAAGAGGCCCGCAGCATTTCCCTCAGCAGCCTGAGCAGAGGTTACAGGCTGAGGCCCAGCAGAGCTGACCTGGCCCGAGGGCCACCGAGCTGGGGGTGGGGGGGCGGTTGGAGAGCGTGTTGGTGACTCAAGGCCCTGACACACGCGTGGCCCCAAACGTGTTCACCGCGTGTCAGATGTGCTCTGTGCTTGCTAAGCAGGCATGTACCCGAGGTGCTGGGTGGGATGTGCGGGTTGCCCTGCCAGCCCGCTGTGCCAGGGATGTCAGGATGGCAGCGGGTGTGCTGTGCAGGCAGGAGGCTGGCAGTGTGCTGCCAGGCTGGGGGCCAGCCCGAGAGAGACAGAGGAAGACTCGGGATTCATGTGCTATCACTATGGTGAAATTCAGTTCTTAATGTTTTTAATACTGGTTGGTACCATGTCTGGGTGGAACTGCAGCAGCACTGCCATGATTACTGCTTCTCACTAAACCAGGCTCCTTAGCAGGCAAAGCAGAAGAGGTTAAGGAGCTGAAATACCAGATGTAAAAAAGGGCCACAGCTAGAAACAGCACTTTCAAAGTGTTGCGTATAAGGATGTTGTTTTGCAAATATTTCCAGGACTAGCAGCCAACTTGGAAGGTGTACTTAAAAGTCAAGTAAAGTAGCACGTGGGCTGACTGTCACTCATCGATTTTAAAATTGAGCTAGGCCAAAAAAGACAATTTACATCAGATACTTGGCCACACTGCTCTGGAATGGCAAGTAGGTGGCAGTAGGACATACCAAAAATAATACACCTAACTAGGCTGTGTCTTGGTTGGGTCAGTCTTGTATAAATAGGCCTGCTGGGTGCCCAGTATCACCAGAAGAGACATGCCTGTGTTAGCTTCCAAGCATTCATTATCTTATAAAGATTCAGATTAAAAAGGTGATTGTAAAAGTTAACTTTTATAGCTTCGCTGTGGAGTCTAGTAGAAAAGTGCTCACATAGCCAAAAATTGGGGGGGTGGGGGTGATGGTGTCACCCATCAATCTTACTTGACAGATACTATAGTTTAAACAAAGCTCCACAGTGCATAAAAAAGAAGAGATGAAATAGAGGCAAGGAAAATGAAACCGTATATGCCCTGTGGGGCCTATCACAAACTTTCCTAGCATTAACTACCTGTACAGTAAGGAGTCTGATTATTTCAGTCATGGATTGAGGGCAAATAATGATACTTTACCATGAAATTCTTGCAGTAGGATACACAGGTGCTTGTATTCCAGCTAATCAATATTTGTAACACAGATGAAGTTCCAGTTCAGTGTCCCAGTCATTTTTGTCTCTGGGTTTGGTGTTAAACATGCTATCTATCTATCCTTTGTCCTCACTGAATGCATTGTTATTTAATTGTGCAGTGTCTCTATATGTGTCAGGATTAATATTCATAACATGCTCCAAGCAAATTAACTAGCTGTGTTGCCCAATTGTAATGCCTGACTTCTTCACCACCATTAAAAATGAGTATTGAGTACTCAAGATTTGACTTCTCTTGTGCTCCTGCTTTAAAGTAGCACGATGAACCACCAATTTACAAGTGCAGACATTAAGTTTCTAACACACACAAGCATATCAAATGTAGTCACCTCATTATTTTGTTATTTCCCTGGTACTACCCTTGTCCCTTTGAACCCTATAAAATGCAGGCTGCTTGACCAAGATAATTGTTGTTGAACAATGCTGTTTTATTAACATGCACATCAGCACCACAATCCAGTCCTGCTGGGGCCTTGTTGCAGTGCATGTGAGAGGTACGCAGAGCAGCAGAGAAAAATCCTTCAGATGCCAGCTTGCTTTCAGTCTTTTATCTTTTTTGGTTGAGAACATATCAAAACTCTTCAGTTTACCAAGCAAATGCGAAATCCCTCAAGAGTATAAACTAGGGGTCAAAGTAGACTTTCACACTAACATTGCAGACAGGATTTTCTCTTTTTTGCAGATTTTCTCATCCATGCATATTGGAGATCAGACTTTTTTCCCCTGCCATTGGCAAAGAAATCCACCCTGCTTAATCGTACTATTATCCCGTGACTCAGCAATAGTTGTGCTATTGTATCTCAGTATTCTGGTTGACATTGACTGCTTAATCTCTAGCATAAGATTTTAGTAAGGCTTGTAAAGTTCCTTAACAAACAGCTTTTTCTTACAAGACTGAAACTCTCTCTCTCTTAATAGGGCAAGAGAAAGAGATGGGGCGACAAAAGAGGTTATTTTAATATCCTTGTGAAAAGGCTTTCTCAACTTAGGATGTCTTGCAAGTGGTTCTTGTCACAAATTGTTGATAAGAGTTTGTAGCCTGGAAAAATAATCACAGCCTTATTTTTTTTGTCATTTATTTGAGATAGAAATAGTCTGTACTATTAAATGGTCATATATTCATGTCAGTATGTTAAACAAATTTTAAAAAGCACAGATTTAAGAGAGCTGTAATCAGGGCTACAATCAGGAACACCAATAAGCAATTCTTTTGCAATAATAAGATTGTGCCAAAACTTGCACCGGCTTTCACTGCAAGATCTCTCATGTAGATCGCACTCAAATGAGAGGATTGATTAGTTATACTGGGTTAAGAAAATGACTGTCAATCATATATGTTCACCTGGAAGTAGCAAAAATTTTAAGTGTATATAAGAGCTTTTTTTTTTAATTAGGCACTGGTAAAATATGCAAATCTGGGATTTGGACCTTTCAAAGTTTATATAAACTAGTAAAAGTTTCAAAAGCAATTCAGTTCAGAAGTTTTGGACTAGTTTTTGTTTTTCAGCTGAACTGTAATTCTAATTTCATTGGAACTGCCCTATCTGTCTGTCATTTTTTAAATACTGCACAGTAGAACAGAGTAAAGGTTGATCCAGGTATTTTATCTTAAGTATTAGAGCTTATTATGGACACTTGCTTTCTGTTAGTGTAATATTTCTGTCTTTCAAGGTTTCTTTCTGTGATCAAACTTGTTAAATGTTTTTGACCAAGTATATGGCTAAGAACAGCATGATACACAGATACCTGAAAAATCAAAGCAAGTCTAATTTAAGATGAACAAGAAATACACTATTGCTGTGTTCCCCAACCCCCAGAAAGTGAACAAAAACTATTTTGTAGAGACCAGCATGAACTGAGTGCCTAAACAAAGGCAAAGCTTTACAAGCTGCTTGTAAGGTTCAAGGATTAGTAAACACTTTGAAGACTAAAATTTTTTACATCCTTTTTGTTAACAGGAAAAATAGTAGCAGCATACCAGGCTGTCAATAGGCAACAAGAATTTTTGGAACTCAGTAATATTTTTAAAACACAAATTCACTTACTGGCAGACAATAAAGTGCAAAAAGACATTTGTGTTACAGCTTACATTTATTTAAAAAGCTTGTAAGAAACATAAGGATCTAAGATTCAAAAGCAATTATTGTTAGAGCTATTTCACTTAGTCTAGTTCACTTAACCACAGCCAGGAAGAATTACTAATTGTAGGAAATTGCAGTTTCTCTGCACAGCTTTTTCCACTTGTACTGAATCTCTGGTAGGGTGTAGTCTCTGGTTTTATACTCCATGTATTTCAGCCATTTCAGAGCAGAACATGGAAAGGATCTCCTAGTTGATTTATGTCACTTCCTTAATACTTTATTTAAGCTAATGTAAATTGAGTTTTCTCTTTCATTTGTGTGAAAGGTATTCCAAAATGTCAGTATCTGCTGATTGCTTAGAAAAATTCTAGTCTTCTCGTAAGCAATGAGTATTATTTTCTTTTTTATCTTGGAAGATCGTCTTTAACACATGCTCTTCTTCATTTTCCTTACCATGCTTCCATTTAAGAGCTGTACTGAACTGCCAGCCTATAGCTTACAGTAATGAGTTTGTCTCTTTCTCTGTTTCTGACTAGTAGAAGAAATTTCAGGTCATAGTTTCTGAGTTAACAGGTTCATCTAGTCTACTGTTGAATATCTTTGTATTTCTATTACTTCATGTTTTAATGCTTTCTTTTTTAAAAGAATTTCCAGTTTCTTCATGGTACTCATAGTACCCCTAACTCTGTGTGTATATAGATTGTTCAGGTTTTGTCTAACCTGATCATAAAGTTTCACTGTGAAAGTTAAAGGGGAAATTATAGTTCTGTAGCTTCTTTGATAATTCTCAGTAACTCCAAAGCTAAGCCCATTGGTACTTGCAGGTAGTCACATTGTAAGTCACTAGGTTCAGGATAACTGCCAGGAGATGCTGGTGGATGAGCATGAACAGGTGATGAACAACAAATATTTAGAAATTGCATTGTAGACAATAGACAAAAGCAGCTTTGGGTAAAGCTGTTTCTAGCTGCATCGCTTTAAGCTCCAAAGATTATTCTTTAGGCATAGATACATAGTTTGTCTAATGTTTCATTAACAGAATTTGATTTGTATTTCTCACTGAAAAATAAATTTGCTTTACTGATGAAGAGGTAAATACTTCCTGAAGGAGGGCAGACCTCAGAGGAAAAAAGGTATAAATGAGTCTTGAGCTTTATATATTTGACAAAACCTGATAGAATGTCATTGATGTTAACTCATCTGCGAGGCTCACTCTGGGGTCAGTCTTAAAATTTTCTGCTGATGGTGTCCATCTAATTTAGTAGAATTCCTTGAATTTTTTGCTAACAGGTTTCTAATTATAAGACTTGTGACCTGAGAAAGCTGTGTGCTTTGCTTTGACAAGTAGTTAGTTTGTGCATATGGCGTGATTCCATCTGGAACGCTATATGCAGTAATCAGATTGTCAGATGAACTGGAAATGATGAGTCCACAAAAACTAGATTCAAGTACTGGGAGATTCTGACTATGTTCCCTTCTATTACCTTTTGTTTTCCCTATCGTTTATGTTTCCTTTCTTGTGCTAAAATGCTTTTTATTTCATGAGAACAGTATACAAAAGGATGTAATTTATTAAATTCTTAATTTACAAATTATTTGTATTATAATAGTTACCTGCTAGAGGGAATGATGTCATCAAGAGTAGACTTTATCATTTAGATGAGCACCATCTGTATAATTAGCTATAAAGCATGGAGGTTCTGCTTGACGCAGATTATCTTCTGGGTTGGGTAAAACTATTTGAAATGTTACAGAAGATTCTGCATTTCTTGTATCAAGATTGAAAAATAAATAATATGTTAACAGTTCTTATTTGATTAGATACACCTGATTACTTCTGTAATTTGTGAAACTATTAAATATAACAACCAACTTTGTACAGTATATACTGTTAGCCATATAGGACTAGGTAACAGGTGATGATTTGTTCTTGATGAATAAAACTGATGCATTTTGAATCTTTTTCTAATAGTCTTTCAGCATTTGGTATTGTGTATGAACACTGAAATTGAAACTACAAGTCAGCCGAGCATTAATCTGTACAAAGATGCTGGGTCTCTTAATCATAGACCTTTCTCTGGGTGCAGTACTTTAGCACTTCATTCCCTCCAAGCTTCACTCTGTCAAGTTATCTTTGATCCAGAAAATGTGATAGCAGACTTTGTCAGAGGTATTCTGGATAACGAATGAATCACTTATTTTTCAAACCATCTGTGGAAATATACTTTATATTGCCATACAATATAAAACCATTTTTCTTTTCCATTTAGTAGTGTCAAGTAGAAGAGAAGAGTAGACCATGTTAGCATACTCGGACTGTGTTTATTCACAAAAAAGACTTTACAGGAAAGCAAGGTCATGTCATGAATCCTGAGGTAGGATCCTGCCGACTACCCCAATGTTGCAGATGGGCGATTTAGATCTATTAAAGAACCACTGTCAAACATATTAGCAAAAGTGATTTTAATATGATGTTGTAAAAGTGCAGCTTAGAAAAGTTTTGTGGCACAGTTCACTCTATTACTGTACAGCACAATCATTTGAACAATGATTCAGTTACTAAGGCACAAATCAAAGTTACCATGCTACAGAGTTACTGGTCGCTTACTGATGCCTGTCATTGGTAAAAGGCCTCCCTGCCACAAGGAGCAGCCTTGAGAGGTGTCCCAGGTCAAGAGGTGGTCACTGCCATGCAGCCTAGCAGGGAGAGCTCAAAGAAGGCTCAGTTGGGCTGTCATATTTGTGGGATAAAGCGGTTGACTCATACTCAAATTACATGTAGTGGGATAGGTATGAATCAGACTCCTTGTGCCCACAACTTTCTTTGTTCCTTGATAAATGAGTCTTGGAAAAACCACCTGCTATTCATGCATTAATGGCATGGTTGGTGTTCCAAGCTCATATGCAGCAGTGCTCACTGTGTTGCTGATCCTTTGTGAGTTTTCAGAGAACAGATTAAAACTAGAGGAGTTCTTGGGCCAGCTGTGGTCCAGGCCTTTACCTCCTTTGGAGCCTGTACGAAACTACCGCTTGTTTGGTTAAGGGGTTGAGCGCATCTGTCGCATGTCCATAAAAGAGCTTATATGAGAAAATTTCCATCTTCTATCGAGTAAATAAAGTATTGACTGCTTAAATTTAATCTGCTTTGCAACTGAATATGAGAACTTTAACAACAGAAATAAGCTATAGCATGTTTTCATCCAGTGGTGCATTCATTTGCAATCAACAGCAAATAAAGATGGAGGAAGCACCTTAAATTTTTGTAAGTATTTTGAAGAGAGTAATTTGTAATAGAAATTATACAAAAAAGTTGAGAATTTATTCTCAGTTGTGGGGAGATATTGAAATAAAGAAAAAAAAATAGGGAATTTTGCGCTCCTGTGACTTAAGTACTCTTTGAAGGTGTTCTGAAACACCTCTTCTTTTGCTAAGAGTAGACCACAACTTCAGTATGTCTGGGAGGGCTGATTTTGCTGGTCTTTGTCCCTTAGCAGCAAAGCGGTTGACCTGCGGTTCCCTCTTTTTCCATCAGCCTTTCTTTCTCCTTCCTTTCACATAGCAAGATCAGTCCTTCTATACTAAGTACACCTTCAGTCCCACTCTCCTTCTCTTCCTGCAGCACTTCCAGAGATAGTCTTGATGCCTTGTATGTTCTAGACAAACAATTGTGACTCAGGGTAAGAGCTTGCTCTGAACTGTTAGAACACATTTAGTACATAAATAAATCTCCTAAAGTAATTAGAAAACCACTGACCACCTGACTAATACATTGAAAGATAATTTTTCTGACAGTTATTAATCACCATGAAAAAGATACAAGAACTATTGGAAATACATTTTTTGTTTGTTTATTTTTATAAATTGCACTGTGACATGATTGGCAGTTATGACAGTTTACTATGAAACAAATAGATAGCCAAGATCGTTCTCTATCATCTGCTTTTGTGTTGAAAGGACTTTAAAGAAAACCTGATCTTCATTCACTATATTGGTTCTAGCTGAAGTGCTGAAATAATTAAAATACAATAATGCAGTTATAGTAAAACTAAAAAGACATCCCCAAACTGCTGTCAAACTCAATAAGGGTTGGATAACTGCATGGTTTATGGAATTTGATCTTTTTATGTAAAAGTTATGTTTGTGATGAAGATTTAGAAAAAAAATAGCCCTTTTCTTCAGATTTCAATTTGAATACCTGATTATAATTTAATCCAAATTTTCAGCTGGAAATCAGGATACATGAACACCTGCAAGTTATTGTTTTGGGATTTTTTATTTTTTTTTTAAGTTTGCAAATAAACCACTATTTGCTTGAAATGTCAAATCTTGCACAGTAGTGATCAGAGCCATTTAAAAATGTTTGGAAACAGTTTTGAAGCTTTGCATATTTTCAGCTTAGATTGCCTCTTAAAAAAAAATCACAAGTCTTCCCAATCAAACAAGAAAATAGTAAGTTCTACTCTGTAAATTTAAAGCTGTGGAAAAAATAATAACTGATGAGCATTCCAATAAGGTCCATAGCTGTACTCCATAGTGTTTGAAACTCTGTTTTGTTCTGCTCTAAAATAAACTGAAAATGATGTAGAATTGGTCCTGATGTGTGAAGCTAACTTGTCTATGTAAAGGAATGGAAAATCTGTCATTAATTGTGGAAATTACATTGTCAGGGTAGAAAAATATAGCTGATGCAACTTTAAGAATGAAAAGACCATGGTTTCAGATACTTTTGGAAATAATTTTTTAATATGTCTACTCTAGGAGTCTTAAATCCCTCTTAGATTCATATTTACCTTGATTTAAAAACAAACAAACAAACCACAAAAAAAAATGAGACCAACTTAGAATGAGCATAGGGATAGTGTCCTGAGAGTAACGTAAAATATTTGAAAAGTGTATTAGGAACAACTTCGTAATAGAAGATTGCAGTTTAGACAGTATTGTCTTTCAAGATTTTTTCTTTAGTTCTAGAAAGCGAGGAATCTAGTGAAAGGCAAAAGAATGCTGTTGACCATGGGTATGTCATAAAAAAAATAATGCATAAATTGTGAGGTTACAGAGTGAATAAAAGTATTGGTTCTGAATGATGAACACAAAGACTTTAAAAAGTGCCTGAATTTGTAATATGTGGGCTTTGTACCTGGAACATCCATTAATTTCCTCCTTGATGGCTTACAATTAGTGGTTAGATAGTTTAGCTTATTCCTCTGCAACTAACTCCTTACTTCAACAATTCAGCCTATCAAAGGAAAGTCATTAGTACTGTTGGCTAAATGCAAACAAATGCTTTTCTATGCTGCTTAATGTGCACTTTTAAGCAATTAGAGTTCCCTGGAATCGTAGGAAAATTTAAATTGTTGGTTAGGCAACAAACAAAAATCTCATAATAGTATAGGGTATTCAAGAAGGCCACTCCAAAACCTAAACGGATTTTAGATTTACAAAGAAGCATGCACTTTGGAACATAGATTGACTGGCAGGATTAGGTTCTGGTATTCGAATACTGTTGCTGGGCTTCAAAATGTAAAGGGTTCAGATAAACAGTTCTAGAGTCTGACATCTCATGTGAAGATATTTATGCATTTCTGGATAGCTTTTGCACCTCACCAGTTCCCAAGAGTGGTTTCAGTATATGAGTTTGTAGTACACAGATATGTATGGAAAGATTTTCCCCAGATTTTTCCCATGGTAATTCCCTATTTGTTATGAAACTTTTCATTAACAGTTTGCTTCACACGAAAAAGTCTGCCGACTCCAAATTTACTACTGTGTATTTGCAGATTGCTGCTTGGATATATTTGTTTAGTCCCTAGAACAGTCAGATCCTGATCCATAGCTGAATCTCCCAAGCAATACAAATAATAAACCAGAATGCTTTTATTCTTTTATTCTATCTATAAATGTACCATTGAAGATAATATTACAGCAGTTAAGTGTCATCAGGATTATTTGTGTGAGAATCTGAAAGGCATTAGGAAGATTTGAATAACACTTCTTAAAATATATTTACTGATCAGTGGACTGTTTAAGACCCTGTATATTCATACTGTGAAAGGGAAAATTATGGCACTAAAATAAATCAGATAATTGGGAAGTTTTGGCTGTTTCGGGAAGCAAAGCGAAATTGATGTTTTTGTCAAGGAAGAGCTTTCACAGTTTTGGTATTTATGTTTGGTATTAACTTCAGTCTTTAGTGTGGGACCATAAACTGGTGCATCCAGGTAATTGTGTAAGGAACTTGCTGAGATAGCAAATGTGGAACTATGTCTTATGTATCAGTGAAAACCTTGCTTTAATTAAGGTAGAAAAGGATCAGAGAAGAGCCAGTTTTCATTTTAGATCCTGTTGACAGGGCAGTAAAGGAACAGAACGCGGAAGGTATGTCTCATGTTTGTAAGTACATACCGATTGTGATGGAAAGCAAAAGAATGTGATCCACTGCTTCATATGCTAAGTATCTAAGAAAATAAAAAGTAAAAAAGAAAATTAAAAAATGAGCTAGACTTTAAGGTCTTCAGGTCTCCCTGGGTAAGGTCTGTCCTTACGGAATTTAAGTGCTTTCAGCAATTTCTATATCAAGACTATTTACAGCAGATTAGTCTGAAAAATTATTTTGTACTTAATGGTAGCCTAAGATAAAGATAGAATAAGTACAATTATTCAGCGCCTAAAACACCTTAGAAAGTATCTTGAAAAAATGCACATACTACCTGCTAGAAAATTCATATAATGAATAAACTGATGGAAATCATGGTCAGAAACCTCTTGAATTAAATGAAGGGGGTTTTCACTCTGCATGGTTCACAGCTAGGCCTGTCTGGCTAGTGAACTTTCATGTGAGAAAAGTGAGAGAGATTCTACAGTAAACAGAAATTCTTTTTCCTCAACCAGGTCAGTTCTTGGCTACAGGCAAAAAGGGTTGTTGTTGACTGCTGTTGTACAGGATAAAATTCAGGTTATTACAAATTGTTATATAAGCCCTTGATGGTGACCAGAGGTGCTTGCCTTGTTTTTAACCTATGTCTAGGAAATAACCAGAGATAGCTTCTTATTGGGTGGTAAATGATCATCAAAGAAGGAACTTGTGATACTTCTTGGACACACGTAGGGGAAGGTTCATGGTTAAGTTCTCAAACCAGGAATTAGCTTACACCTAGATAAGAAAAATTACCATGAGAAAATAGAGAAGATTCAAACAAGGATTTTGTTTATCTGGGTTGAACAGAGAATGCAGAGTAAAAAAAAATGCCTGTTTTGATCTGGGAGGCTGGGTCAAGTGTAGAAGAGCCATTTAAGACCTGTGAAATTAATATGCAAATTGAAAGGGTGTAAAAGATAGTGGAAGTAGTGTATGGATCATATCATGCACTTGCACTTCTTTAGAAAGATGATAATATTTCACAATACCTAGGTTCTAAACTAGTAGTTCTTCCCCTAGGAGTTTGATTTTTCTGTCCACCAAAGCTTTTCTGAAGCCAAATCAGTAAGAGTATCCTATCCACAGAGCAGGATATGTGTTCTCATGGTAGTCCAAAAAACAGTTTTAAAGCAGTGATCATTTTTGGGCGGGTGGGGTGGAGGTGTCTTTCAATTAATCTGTTTCACTAAAGGAATTTCTCCATCTAGTGACTTGTGTTACATAAAGTTCTGGTTTGATATAAGGAGAAAATTTTTCCAGATGAGGGCAGTCAGGTAACAGAGGAGGTTGCATGGAGAGGTTTTTCACCCCATCCTTTTATGATGCAAGGTTTTGCACTCTCCATCCTTGCAAGACCAAACTGGATAAAGCCCTGAGCAGCCTGGTGTGACCTCAGAGCTGCCTCTGCTTTGAGAAGGTAGTTGGACTAGAGACTTCATGAGGTCTCCTCCAACCTGATCCTATGAAACTCAGACTAGAAAGAGGTGTATTTTTAACAGTAAATGAAGCTCATCAAAGGAATAATTTGTGAATTGTTGTAGTGGGTTCTTCATTGTTGGATATTTTCAAATGAGAACTTGGTTTTCATCTAAAAGTCCCTCTAGTTTACATAAAAATTTCTTCAGGACACTCTTATGGCCTATTTTATAATGAGGTTAGACTAAATGTTAAAGGATATACGTAATAACTCTATAAATGCCTGTTATTCCCATTGAATGCTTTTCTTCTGGAGTGGCTTTTTGTAACTTTGATTCTTGATTTCTTAAAGACATTTCAGTCTCCATGTATTTTACAATATGCAAAAGGAACATTACCATCTGCTATTTATTCTGTGTACAGTTTGATAGAGATTAGGGAACAACTCACATGGAAAATGCACAGAAATTTTACTGAAGCCAGTTGAATACAAATAATTCTCATTTGTGTTTTGCTCTTCTGCATTTAAACTTACTACAATGAGAAATGAAAATGTGACTACTGGGGTGTGAAAGTTAGGCAAAAAGAGTTTTAAACCAACCAATTAAGTTAAAGGACTTGAATCTACATGAACAGCCATCCTTCAGATTTACTGGGGACCTTAATATGCAGTAAAAACCACTGCTTGCTTGGAAAACAGCCTAACTGGACAGAATTATGAAATGAACTGAAATTCTTGGGAGCAAACTAATGTAAAAACATGATTCAGATTAAGATATTGATGACATATTAACAAGTCCTAGGAAGATTCATGGAGCAAAATGATAATCCAGGTGTTAGAGAGGAAGCATGATGTAACAGATACAGCAATTGTCTGGCTAATGACGTGGGTGTGGGAACACATTCTTAGTTTTTCCTCTGTCTGCAGTGTGAATGAGGCCTTTCTCCTGCCTTTCCTCTGTTACAGGCTGCTGGTAAAACAGTCTAGGAGGCTGTGTGTCTGTGCCATGTCAAGCACAATTGGTATTTTAGTGTAATGCCAGTAATGGTGTAGAATGAGACAATGGAATGATCTCACAAAGGAGTAGTTCAGAGAAACTGGGAAAACTGAGGGGTCTCTAGTGTTTCAGGAACAACTTGCTAATGTCTTGTTACAGGCCAAAAAGAGTCTGCCTGTGGAGTGATGTGTATTCCAAACCCATCCTCTGTGTTAGCAATTCCTAAAAGAGTCAAAATAATTTCATGTGGGACTGTACAGTCTCACAAGGTCCTTGGTTTTGTAGTTGATGTTTGGTGCCCCATGAAGATGAGCTGGTAACTCTGTTTAGGATTGCTCTCTAGAGGACAGAATGACTACAGTTTAACTGCTGTGAATAACATTTAAGTCAAGGCAGCCTTTAAAGTAAAAGTAAAAATGAATTTATTTTACTCCAGTGAAAAACTTACTAAAGCAGTTATGTTTAGAGACTGTTGTACAGAGGAATAAACAAATACTTACAGCTTTATGGGAGCTTGTAGCTTTTATTTTAAGATGTTTCCTCAGTTCCCTTTCATTACCGGAATGTCAAATTAAGCTAACTATAAAGATATTTCACACAGCTCTTCTGGGCTAGGATCCATTTATTTCTAAAGCCCTATTCTTAGGCTTATTATGTCCAAAATAAATACCAACTTGAGATGAAATAGTCCCTTCTACCTTCCTTTTGCTTAGCTGAGTTTCTGTTTAGTACAAACTCACCTTTATGTCTCTGCTGATTACAACTAATTCAATGGCACCCTAAATTTATGTCCTGCCTGTTCAGCTTGTGTTCTGTCTGATACAGCTTCCCTGCTCTTCTCATATATAGATCCTATTGGAATTCCTCACCAAGGCAAGAGGATTTCATTTAATATCTGATTAATCTATAACCAAACTCCTTGCACAATGAAAATATGCCTTGGCTTGGAAAAGTTGTTGGATACCATTTGTATCACACCAGGGTGTCGGGCAGTTTACATACATATGCAATTTAGAAGAAGATTCCTTTAAATCTGTTTTATTATAACAAGATATAATTGAGCACAATGCATGCAGATCATTTGAGGATATTCACGAGTCCCAGTCATATTTAACAGACTAGCTAATTTTAAGATGCCAGAGCATTAGTTATATTGTTTGCTGGGACTAGGGCAATGTCAGTGGTAAGGAATTATTGTTCCATAATTTTGGTAGTTTTCTCACTAAAGAGAAAGAGCTGGTGCTCTTTCATCATATGTGAAATGAGTCATGAAAAAAAATATGATGCTTTGTCACATGGTTATTGTAAAGAATAATTAATGTTTAAATATATGGACATGTTCAACTGAAAATTGCAAAGAGCAAAATGAATGCATGATGTTTTCCACTATTAACAACAGTTGAAATAACACAGAAGATGGTAATGGTTTTGAAACAACTGGACAGTTTGGCTGCATTGACTAAGGAAGGGTTATGTCTTAATGTCTTAAATCTGAGACACATCTGCAGTACCTTCCTTTCACTGGGTAGCCTGGTATTTTTGAGAAATTCAGTTTCACATGACAGAACATTTTATTAACACAGCTAAGATGGGGAAGGACTAAGCTAGCATATCTTTTGGACCAGAAAGTTCTCCACACTGAATACTAATATATTCTGTCTTCTGCTTTGCACTACTGGTTTTGAAGCTTGGAAAACTATATTTGACTGGCAAATGAGGCATAGTAAGATTCAGTGAAAAAAAGATGGATGATCCGGTGTGGCTAAATGGAACAAACGCAACACAGTTTGAACACAAACAATTACAAAAATTACTATCATTGTTTCACTTTTGTTCCAGTTTTGATAACAAAACACTATTACTCTTCCTTTGTGCTTTGTTCCGGAGAGTTCCCAAGATAGTTAAAAATCTATTATTTTGGTAAAAATCACAATTGCAGATTTATTATTTGAACTCTAAGTATTTCAGAGTTAGAAAGAACATAACATCAGCCAACCGATATAAATTTTCCCTTCCTTTGTGCATATGTTATAAAGAGATATTTTGAAAGCAGAAGAGAATCCAGCTGTATGGTCTCAAAAGACAGTGCTGATATGCTGCTTTATTTTACTGCATTTATTATACCAGGAGTCATTACTCAGGTCATAAACCTATTGCTAAATATTAACCTCTTTCATTACCTCTATTATGGTCTTACTCATACCCTGCTTAAGAGTGCCTATTACCTCTGACCAGTCCCATTTCTTTTCTACAAATCATGATGATATCTAGGAGGTTATTAAGGTTAAATTCTTTTATTCATCAGAAAGTCAATTTCCATTTAGAAGGTATAACATCTATTCTTACAACATAAAGTAATTCATCTTTAAAGGATGTCATCTGTCATAGTTAGCTTTCTGGCAACTCTAATACTACCAGCTATAAAGAATAAAATTGCTCTGATGGAAGAAACTGTATATTCCAGTATAGCAAACTTCAAATCATAGAATCACAGACTGGTTTGGGTTGGAAGGGACCTTTAAAGGTCATGTAGTTCCAACCCCTATGCAATGAACAGGGACATCTTCAGCTAGATCAGGGTGCTCAGAGCCCATCCAACCTGACCTTGAACGTTCCCAGGGATGAGGCATCTACCACCTCTCTGGGCAACCTGTTCCAATGTTTCACCACCCTCATTGTAAACAATTTCTTCCTTATATCTAGTCTAAATATAGCCCCCTCTAAGTGCTGGAAAGCCGTTCTTCTAAGGTCTCCCCGGAGCTGCCTTTTCTTCAGACTGAACACCCCTAACTTCCTCAGCCTGGCTCCTGATCATCTTCGTGGCCTTCTCATGTCCTTCTGATGTTGGGGGCCCCAGATCTGAACACCAAAGTGGAGTAGAGGGGGAGAATCCCCTCCCTCGACCTACTGGCCACACTTCTCTTGGTGCAGCCCAGGATAGGGTTGGCCTTCTGGACTGTGAGTGCACATTGTTGGGTCACGTGCAGCTTTTCATCTACCAGTACCCCCAAGTCTTTCTCAAAATAGGTGCCCAGCAGATAGAAAAAAATTTTGACAAGGCTGATTTTGATTAACACAATAGAAAATTTTGGACACATTTAGTAGGTCAAATTTTCTAAGTATCTAAGTTTTTCCAGGTTCATGTACTGCACAAAGGGTTTGTTTGTTCTGCTATATAGTGAATGATATTTGCTGCTCAATTAGATAACTGCAGAAATTATACCAAAACATTAGCAAAGCTTTAAAAATCTTTCTTATGCCCCATAAAAAGTAATTTGACTTAATTCTCAAAGAAACAAGGAGAAAATATCACATCATCCTTAGATATTCTTAACCTGTTCATTCGAGTCTGTGGAATATATTTTAAGCAAAACATAAATAAAATAATGTCTTAGAATTGGTTAACACATTTCCTGTGGAGCAAGGATCTGAGGTCTACAATGTTACAATGTGCATGTGGAGGTTTTTCAGTTACTTTAAATTCCATCTCTTCCGTGTCTCCCCCCCCCCC
>NW_020799117.1:13632374-13774077 GCF_003259725.1 Athene cunicularia | reverse complement strand
CCCCCCCTTTTTTTTTTTTTTTTTTTTTTTTTACTGAAAGAAGGAGGGGCAGGAAAAAGGAGCCCACATTCTTAGCGGTACTGTTTCTTAAAGCTGTTTACAATGTAAAATTGTAGCTCTGTTGGATAGTCTCTGAGGGTGATCTGCTTCTTGCTTTCCTTTTTGCCTTATGCAGCACTTGACACTACAAAAAGTAGGGAACAAAGTAACAGTAAATAGGTAGGGAATTATCATGTGTGCTCCTATGGTTATGCTTTTATTGCTAGAACATGAAAGAACTGAAGATTGAAAGTTTCTAAACTTTCTACAAATCCTAGAAAGGATCTAACAAATTTCTCAGATTACTCATACTAATTCTGGAAGTTTTCAGAAAATAATCTCTATCCCTTGTAAGGTCTAGATATGTCTTTGATATGTGGAAACATGAATTCCTCAGGCAGATCTTGTAATGTGCAATAAATAATCAATATGAGGTGGTTGCTGTGGTTGGAGCCATGGGGTTTGCCCCTCCATTTCTTAGAGGGATTCTGCAACCTCAGACTCATATACAGCCTTATTGCAGAATGGGAACATAAAACATACCAGACTCTGGAATTATGCTAATCATGAAACTTTGAGAAAGTACCACTGTCATTTTTCTTAGAATAGTTTTACATTTATGCCATTAAAATAAAAAAGGGAAGAGAGCTTTCAAATGTGAATAAATTCAAAGGTCATATTCCATCCCACCACCAAAAACCAAGTGCCCTTTTCTGCTGTCTGTTGACTTTTAAGTTCTTGTTATTTCTCTTGGCAAATTCCATTTTGAATTCAGATTCTGTTTTGCACAGCATGAAGAAACTGCACATGCTATGTGGCATAATGAAGCATTATTGTAGGTCTGACTTCCTGTTACAGCACTGAAAGTGAATTTAGCCAAGGCAAGCAGGCAGAAGTCATTATCATCTGATAGCTGCTAAAGGTCACAAATGACAGGAGCATAGGCATTCCTTTCATTAGAATAACATCACAGTTAACAAACTAGAAACTACTTTATTTTAGTGCTTGAAAGAAGTATAAAATTTAAGTGCAAAATACCTTAAGGGTAAGAAACAAGGTAGTTAACAGATGTATTGGGTGTGTGCTTTTATGTATACATGTAGATCAAGACTTGTTTACCAGAACACTGAAGTGACTGCTTGTCTAAACCATGCTGAATTCTCATGCAAATTTTCTCAAGTTAGTTGCTTCCCCAAAATTTTAGCCTATATTGCTGAAACATAGGCTAAATTTTTTGTAAATTTTCGTCGATTATTCTTTATGGTGTGGTGCACAATATTTATTAAAGGCCAGATCGGTATTACAGGCATTTAAAATATTTATTTAAATCTTTCACAGAGTTATTTCTTGCCTCAGAAAGATGTGTCTTCAGGACCTTAATAAAAACCACATAGATTAAATCAACAGCTTTATGTAAGTGTCAAAAAGAATATTCTGACACTTTTGAGACTTTTTTACCCATATGTTTTAATTGTGAAATTTATCAGAACTAATGCTTTTATGTAAATAATGAAGGCACAAATGGGCATGTGCTGAAAAAAGATAGTAGTTGAAAATTTAAACAATCAAACCCCCGGTGCTTACTGGGTAGTTTTTTTAATTTCTGTGTTTCTCCAGTCTACCTGTTAACATCAAATCACCTTTTCAGGAAAGTTAATCAATATAGTTTTGATACTTTTTCTTCCTAACTCTTCATTCTGCGCTTTTCTATTCTCCAGATTTTGGCTTTAACTTCTTTGAAGAGAAAGAGAAAATATTTTTAAGGTTAATGCTTCCTAGGTACTATGACAAATAATAACACTTTTGGGGGGAATTATTTTCAGTTTGTCTCAAGAAACAAATAATGTTATATATAATTTTATAACTGTGTCATGTTAGATCATGATTGTAGTGTACACCAAGTTAAATATAAACAGATTGAAGACCTCATATGGGAGTGCTACCAGTTTTAGGAAACATCTTGTACTTGACAAGGTGAGCTAGAGGCCACTGCTGACGTAGGTAATAGATCTTGGGCAGCCCTTGAACAGCACTGGCTGAAATTTTTCCTATGTAGCTCCAGGACTTTGAGTCAACAAAACTCTGCCTGCCTGCACTGTCCTTAGCTTCCAACTGAAAAATCTTAATTGACTTGTGAACTTCTCTAGCAAAATTCAAAATGTTCACCTTCCTTCCCCTTTTCTCTAGCCAAACTTTCCCCACCCCCTACTCCTTTCCTGCAGGCCAAGGCCCCTGTAAAATATCCTATCCTTGATTAACATCATCAGTTAATACTTAGTGTGCTGTTACAGGACACCTTTCTAAACTGTTGCAAACACTGTTGATATTTTTGTATTCTACCTTGAAAGTGTTATGCTTATATTTTTGTTTGAGAAGTACTCCCAAAAAGTAGTTGCATAGCTTATGGTATGTGGGAAGCTGACATGACTCCCTACAGAGGGTACAGAATTGATTATGATGGGATTTTAATTACACTTCAGCTAGTGGCTGTGAATCTCCACTAAAATTGAAATTGAGTCCTCGCTAAGTAGAGTGAAACGTCAGATATTAATATTGCATAACCATGATATCTTTCCCTGCCTTTAAATATAAATTGGTTTAATATTGATAAATTGAATGAATTTGAAGACTTTGGTGTGTACTTTGTTACATTATTGATGAAGCATAGGTGACCTGTATTTCTCCACTGCCCGTTTTTTGGCTTTACTGGACCAACAATGTGTTGTCAGTTCCTCAGAAAGTTGGCCAAGGATAAAGACTTCTACAGCAAAGCAACCACTTAAAAACCAATTAAAATGTTTTCCTGTGCCAGCTTTTTATTTTCCTAAAATGATCTTATCTTACTGTGGCCAGGGCTACCCTGAATTCATGTATCTTTGTTTCAGGGAGGATTGAGTTGGTTTTGTTTTTTGTTTGTTGTTTTTTTTTTTTCTTTGGTATAAAATATTAAAATATATATTACATTAAGACACATCTTATATAAGACATATGCCTTATGAAAGGACAGACACTTCTGTCTTTTCTAAACGGGAAATCACAATGCTCCTTTTGAAAAAAAGTGACATTTTCTATCTCCCTTTTCTTTCAATTCTCAAGCTCACCGTGTTGTCCAAAACCATTTGCCAAACACTGAACTCAGATTGGCAGAGCTATTAAAATAATCACAAATCAGTTTTCCTTAGAAAGGGCCTGTCTTGATAGGTCTTAGCTTTTGTTAATTTTTCAAGGAAAACCTTTTATTTAAATCTGTGTAAGTCACCTTCTCTTAAGTTAGAAGTGATCTTTCTGTAAACTAAGGCTAAGTTTGCTCATAGCCTCCAAGTGCCTTTTCTATTCAGAGAAGTTTAATTGTGCTATACCTGTAATACAAAACACTAATGCAATATTTCAGTGTTATCAGACCTCTGACATTTCATTTTGGTTTTGTTTGCCAGACTTTTATTTAAAGTGTTATATTTGATATGAGGAAAGAAGAAAGAAAGGTCTTCTGGGCTGTTAAAATTCAGAACAGGGAAACAAATAACCACAATGTAATAGAAAAGATTCCTCTCTTTCAACCTCTAGCTCCATGCTTGTGTATACAGGATAAGTCCATGTGGATATTATTTCTGTGGCTCTAGGCAATCATGTACTA
The DNA here is from genome assembly GCF_003259725.1 of Athene cunicularia. NCBI lineage: Eukaryota > Metazoa > Chordata > Aves > Strigiformes > Strigidae > Athene > Athene cunicularia. The sequence continues at coordinate 13,770,404 of NW_020799117.1, read as the reverse complement.
AATTTCATTTGTGCATCATAGCCTGGGGATGGCAGTCTGGAGTGGGTTTTTTTTGTGAGAGGGAGGGAATTAAAAATGTTTTGCGCTAAAATGTACAGTTGTGACAGGATGACCAAATGGTTTCACAGGAATACTGAGCAAGTAATATTTTGGATTTGATGAGCTCTGAGGGATTCAACCAGCATCAGTACTAAGAGGAATCACTTTTACTTGTCTTCTGACATAAAAATACCTGAACCATAGGCCTCGAACCAGAGTTGACTTCTTAGTGAACCCAGAAGTTGACTTCTGAGTGAACCTCCCAACCAGCATCATTTCAGCATGAAATATGACCATGGTAATATCCTCTGAAAACTATAGATAAAGAATATATATTTTTGGACCCTAAGCCAGCTGTTTGCTAGCAGACAGGAACTGCTCAGACATGCCCGGGATTCTGGCCACATCTGGGGTGCACCCAAGTGAAGCCAATCTATCAGATGTTTTCGTGCCCTTTTTTAATATGATTTGTTTGTTAAACTAGAAATGCAGGACCCTCTCATAGCGAAGATGGAGACTTCACCTACGAGTGATGCACTGTGTAGGGCTCCCCAATTGCTCTGATCCTTCACTGTGACAGGCTCCCTAGCTGAAGCATGGATCTGGATGGTGATAAAGTATTAGGGCATTTGATTATGTATCTTTCTTAATTACTATAGCTAACTTTATGTAGTAATGATCAGGTGCATTACCTTGCTTATTCTTTCTGATGCTTTAAACTGAAGTAAAAAATTTCCCTCTTTAACTTGGTGTCCGTGTCCTTTCTGCTGACCCTGTCAATTAGCAAAACATCTTCTCATCCTATAGCAATGATCAGTCAGTTTTACCAGTGAAGCAGTCTATTCAGCGTAGACTGAACACAGAATATTCTGTTCAATTGTGTCAATCTGACTTATCTTCCTAGATCTGAATCACAAAGAGCGGGATTAATTTCTAATTACGTATTTAACCTTTGGTAGAATGAAGATGGACTTGTAAAGTGGGCCATGTAAAGATCTTTGCTGAAGGTTAATTGCCTGTATTATATAACTTCCTGTTTTACTGTACCTTGCATAGCTAAGTTAAAATCTTAAAGGACTGATGAACAAATACAATATCTTGGACAGCAGAGAGGCTTATTCAGTTTTTCTTCACTTAGTGGGGACAGTTAAGCTGACCTGGTCTTCGCTGTGCCTGCTGTTTCACAGTGACATTCACCCAATCAGTAACTGAGAAACTTTCTGACATTTGCTCAGCTACATGGCCAGAGGAGAGCTAATGTTGTATCCAGACTAATGGTCCTTCAGATTTTGTCTGGAGAGGTAACCCTTGTTTATGGTATGGCTGTAGGTCACTATAGCCCATTTAGCATTGAAATGTGAAGATCTCTAGAAGTTATGAGGCCGGTACCTTGACATTTTGGTGTATACCTCTATTGATCTTTATCAATGAGTGCTCGTTCACTGCGGTGTTGCACTTTATATATTGTCAAGCCATGTAATGTTTCTATTACCTAAATCAGGGTGTTTTGATTTCAGATCTCTGATATCCACGGCAGATAGTTAAAAGCAAATCTACTGCTAATCTTGGGTAAAATTCTTCTTATTACACCAGCTTAAACATGGCAGGAGTACATTATTGTGGGTTGAGCTGTTTCTTGAATAAACTGATTATATCAGGATCTGGCCCCCTAAATATTTTATCATTTTCAGCTGTAATTTCTGAATGTCCTTGTCTGCATAAACTAAAATTTGTTCTAGGTGAATAATTAAGATAGAGACCTGCCTATGACATTCAGGTGTCAGTCCAACAAAGCCCTCAGATTAAAGAATTGGGGCACTTTCAAAAATCATTTCCTTTTCAGGACTAGTATAAAAGTGACTGATTCAAGATGAAATTACTGTAGTTTATTTGAATAAATGTCAATCATGGATCTGGAATTTTTTCTGAGATTAAAAACTTTTTTCAACAGAGCATAGCCACTGAAATAACTATCCCACTGGTGAAACTCAAAAATGATATATTTGATCAAGCAAAGATAAACATTCAAAAATGGTACATACTTGAGCAATATAACATGCTCTCACAGGTACGAGTACAGAACAATTCTGAGAAAGGCAATAGCTCATCAAAAAACTAAACTCTGAAACCACTAGTAATGATGTCAGATTGCTATAGACAAGTTTGATTATCTTTAACAGTCACGAGACACCAAGCATGAAATGATGTTGGCTACAGCCTGGGCTCAGCGGTTTATTCCATTTGTCATAAATTATAAACGTAAGAGTGTGGGGGCTAGTCTGTATCACCAGATTACTGGAGAGAGCTTACTTAGGAAAGGAGACTGGAAAGGGAATTAGATGTATAATGCTGCAGGTAGGTGAGGGCTTTAAGGCAATATTATTTGGAAATTAAAGCTAATTTAATGAAATGGAAGATCCTTTGTAAGGGCTCTTAAGTATGCAAGTGCTTCTGAAAAAAAAGAACTAGCACTCAGTCTATACTGAGGAGCCTGCATACTGTGTAAGAACTAAGAGTTGATGATGTATGCACTATACTTGCTTACATTTGAGTGTGAATACCAAAATACATAGACATAATTATTCTTGCATTTCTAAAATGAAATCTATTTATGCCTCGGCTTTGGAAGAAGAGTCTCTTGTAGGCTTCGGAAGTAGACATGTTTTTAGCTTGCTTACCCAAGGTGTTATTTCTGTATGATGTACACCTTTTAAGGTCATCCCAGTGGTTTTACTGCTCTCTGTATTAACTCGTATCATGGCTTTTCTGAAGAGTCCAATTTAGGGTTAGTTAGTAATAATAATCTAATCCTCTTGTTGGGTAACCTGAAAGAATTTATTAAATGTTAAACTCTAAGGCAATGTGGGATTTTTAAATGTTTCTAGGGTATGAAAGAAATCAATTCTATTTTATGACACCTTTTTTTTTTTTTTTTTTTTTTTTTTTTTTTTTTTTTTTTATCATGAACGTTTCATTTAAAAGAAGTTTACCATTTCCACAGTATATTTTGGTTTAACCCTCAAGACAAGTCTACGGAATGGCCGTAGCTATGCTGCTTCTAAAGAAAAAATAATCCAGCTCTGACAGTCTTTAATGGGCTTAATTCTTGGTCTTTATGGCCAGTTGTGGAACAGTAATGGAGGAAACTATGTCTTACTTGTTTAAGGATTTTTTTTGTATTACATGTCTGGAAGAAGTCTCCATGTCTTACATTCTTTTGATGAATAGGCCATTATGATCTCCTACTGTATTCATCACCTAATATCAGAAACATTCCTCTACATATAGACACTTCAGTAATTTTCAAGGTTTTTCCCAAGATAAATATTTCACTAAAATAAGTGGGGTAAGAGTATATGCATGATTCCTTTGAATGTGTGGTGAAGCAATAATGTGAGTGAGATCAGTGGAGGATTTAGAACATGGGGACTAAATAAGATGCAGTTGAGTCTGAGACAGATCAAGTAGCTCCAAGTGACATCAGTAAAGACAGTGGAAGTTAGAATATGGAGCAGTTTTTACAATGTAAGTCTTGTCAGTATGACTGAGGAAGATTTTACTCTGTGCTCTGATGACATGAGGTTGATGCTCCTGTAGTTTTCGGCCAGTGAAAATCACAAGCACTTGTGGGATAAAACTTTCCTATCTTGCAGTACAAAAAAAGAAAAGAACAAGTTTGTGGAGGACTTTTTACCATCGTTGGTCACCATTCTTTTTCCTCATCCCTAAAAATACTATTTTCCCCTGTCTGGAATCCAACACATTTCTATCACTTACAGATGATATGTGCAGTCTGGAGATTTAAAATGAATCAACATACCTGAAAGTATTAATTAACATTCAGTCCACAAATTGAGTGGAGTTTTAGTATATGCATTTTAATGCTTTGGGCCTCTTTAGGTTGACAAGCTCTGCAATAATTTACATTGTATAACATCTGCTGATGAACTGTTCTTTATTAAAAAAGGATTTTGCTTCACAATCTAAGACTGTGATAACTGCTACCAGTTTTGCATGGGGTTTTTGTGAGTATAATAATACTCCATCCTTATGTCTGTTATGTAAAGATGTCAAACAATAGACTTCTGTGTTGAACACACTAAACAAAGTAGTTAGTGTATTACTAAAAGGATTAAATACAATGGATCTAGATATTCAGATTGCAAGGAGTGAAAAATCAGTAATTATTTTTGCATAGAGTTGAAACAGGTTTTGTTGCTGCTTTTTCAATGTAATGGTTTGGTTTTGATTATGAAATGCTTTCTATGGATTGTGATGATGCTGGTGTTTTTGAAATATATTGGTATAAATCGATACAGTTAATAATAACCACAAAGCAACCTTACTAAATACAGATGTATTAGCAGAGTAAAACAGTTCTGAAATTACAGGGCTATTGTTATGGGTGATTAATATCAGTAAAATTACGTGTAACAGTAAAATTACATGTCAGTTTCTCTGACTTAACTAGTGAACATTCATCCTTGCTTCCAGAGTCAAACAAATCCAGTGCACTTAACACGCAGGGATTCTTCCTTCCCACTCTGCTAGAGCTGAGTTTGTCAGATTCTGCGACTGGTCCCAGCACGGTAGATGGGAGGCTTCTATGGTTTTGGTGTGCCCAGGTCCAGCCAGATGCAAGGCTCAGCATGTATTCACAATATGTACACACACGGGCACACCATCAAAACACAGCTGGCAACACAGAGGAGTTACCTATATAAACACACACTGCACAAGTAGCTTAATCCTGGGTCTACAGGGTGATAATGGGGGAACACCCTTTTCCTGAGTATCCCTGATCCTACTCACCAGCCAATTCAACTTGAAGCCCACTCAAGTTCATACACATCCGCACAGTGTGGTCTCCCCATTAGCTGGTCTATAGCCAGTTGCTGGTCCCTAATCGCCTGCCCTGCAGACCCACGGCTCCTTATCACTGACTGGCACTCAGACCTCTTGTGCTATTTGCTGGCTTGTCAACCTTGTGGTTCAATAGTGTTAGCACACACAGGCTCAGAAAAGAGAGCATGCTCACACAGTAGCTGGTCAGAGGATTTAATAAAGATGTGGAGTAGAATGTAAGTGATCAAACAGGGCTTGCTCACTAACCGTGCACTAACCATAAGCTTGCTTAAATACATTCAGCTGCTTTTGTTCCCATTTCCCTGTATTTTGCCGTGCTTATTCATCACTTGTACACATCCCTCCCTTTCACCTCCTGTAGCCCTTCAGGTGACAACCTTCTTGGGCTCCATGTCCTTCCAAGACAGAATGCCTTTAACAGTCATCTTGGTGAGTGTCTGCCCAAAGGACAGTATAACTTTTCTTTGATGATGTAGGACTGCATCAGTGTTTTCTCTTTGTTGGTTAGTCAGCTTGGTTATGTTTATGTATCACAATTGGTCTACTCCTTGCTGGATCTTTCTTTATTTTGTTTATCCTTTAGATAGATAATCTAACACTTATCATCTATTGCTAAAAATTATTATTCACTCATGTCTAAGTAAATAGTGTTTGTCTTTTTATAGTATATCTAAAGATTCAGAAGTGGATGAACAGGCAGGAAAGAGGAAAAAAGATTTCCAGATATTCTGGCAGATTTATTCAAAGTAATCTTTGAACTGCATGAAATAGTCAACAAGCGCTTTTACCTCATTTACTCTTATTATTGAAATGGTGAATCCTTTAAAATTACTAGACTAACTTTAGCATTATTTTTGAAGGAATGCAGTTAAGTATGTAAAACTAGATGATGCTGCCTGGGTCACTGCATCCTGATAACACAGAAAAGTATTAAACAAGGGCCTAATTTAAAAGGTTCTATAGAAGATATATTTCACATACTGCAGCATATGCCAGAAAACCTAAAAGCCTACAGTTAAATGTCAAGCACCAGTTCTTGGTGGATCTGTTGATTGATAACCCAATGTTCTGGTAACAGTGAAGAATATGTTCAGTAAGATTTGCAGTCCTAGAAAGTGGGCTAGCTGCAGATTATAGAAAATAACTTCCCTCTCCCCCCATAGAAAAAAAATCATCCTATATTCATCAACAGTTTCCTGCCAAAGTAATCAGGAAGTGTCCTTCCTGAGTTAATTGTGGCACAAACTGTGTACTCTAGATATTTCAATAATGTTAAGTAAATATAATCTGCATATTAAATGCAGATTACTTATATTTATGCCTTGACTCAAGTGATCTCTTTGGACCTGTTATACCAACAAGAGACTGTATTTTTTCCAAAACTCATCATGGCCCATGCCACTATGGAACTGTGAAGAAGATAATTTATTTGCTGTTTTAAGAAAAATAAGCAAATATTTCAGACATCTTTACTATACACCATAGTAGACTGTAGTTGAAAAAGAAACTGAGGACTTCTTTTGAAACAATATCAATGTTTCTCATGACAATAAGATAGTTAACTGGTTACCAATTGGGTAATTGCCGGAGAAGAAAGCAACCGTTCCTGAAGCAGCAATCAGCTATCTGTGCGATATTAGCAGAAAGATCAAATCCTGTTCTCCAGAGAAGCATGTTCTCCCAGGTAGGCTTCCCTTTGCCCTGTGCTGCTGAGAAGCCTGTACCCTGCTTTTAAGATTTATATTTGCTCAAAACTTCCTCTGTGAAGTCCCAAGAGGCCTTAAACCTCTTGTTGCCAAATAGCACATAATTTGTCATATATGCTCCAAATGCAAGGACAGAACTGAATCCAGGTAAATTTTGCATCTGAAATATTATTTCTATCATTGTTGAGCTCAGTGGTCGCTGAAGTTTTTTTTTCCATGAAGAAATGATGTATTTAAATAACTCTTCTAGGTATAACTTCACAGTAAACACCATTATGGAGTTTATTCTTTCATTCATTTATGGTTCCTTCCTCCTAGTTGAACATTAATCTGTAGCTATTTTACAAAAAAAAAAAAAAAAAAAAAAAAAAAACAAAACTAATTTGAGAATACGAATAGGCTAGATATTCTGTGCGAACAAATATTTTCAACTTGCTTAAACTCCTTTCTTTATGTAAGTATTCTTTAGCTATTGTTTAACAATGGTCTGTTTGGGTCTTTATGCATCAGCTGGTCAGAAACACTCATTTTGTGAGGACTGTTAGTTGAGTACTGGTTGTAATAACCTGTAACCTTGGAAAGGCCATTCTGGTACTCTCTGTTTCTACTCTGATCTCTTTGTGCTCAGACAACCTTGATGCTCATAAACCTAGTAGATGCCAAGATCCTATGAATAAATAAAATTTGGCAGGCTGTCACCTGGAAGAGACATGATTATTTTTATTGCTTTGCTCTGGTTCTGCCAGAGCTTGACCTTGAGTTTGTGGATGGTTTGGGAATCCTATTTTCTGTGTGTGACTTAAACAGACAATATGGAGCTTAAGGTGAATTCAAACCCAGTTTGCTATTAGTTTATGTAACATGTTCCCCAAACACTTAAAATTCCTAGCTTTCTGGTCAATGTCAAAATAATACTGTTTTTAAAGAGTTTTATTTCAGGTTTTGTTGCACAGAATATGCAACATGGTGGAGAAGGGAAAACAAGAACTTTCCTCTTTCTTTTTACCAGATAAGGAATCTGTGTTTAAGTACAAACTTTGAGTCCAAATTTTGACAGTTGTTGAGGGAAAATGTTACTTGAAGACAAAATACTGTATTATGGAATCTCATATCCAGGGGAGAATAAATGATTGACCTAACTGGGACTATCAATAACAGAGCTAGTTTTCACACTGAACTTAAAATGGTGACAAGGTAAGGGACAGAGGGAAAAAGATCTATCTGCAGTTACAGGGGAAGTAGAATAGCAGCTTCTGATGTAAGAAAGGATGCTGGCGGGATACTTTCCCTAGTCTGTGAATGTGAGAAAGAAGGGAGTAGATAACTCGGTGATCTCTCTCTTAACTTGCTTACACAACAGAGGAACAGATAGTAATTAAAGCTTTTCTCCTGGGGGAAAAAAAAAAAAGCGCTACTTAGACAGTGGTATGTGCCTCTGGCAAATCTTTCTAAAGGTTTATTCCTAAATATACAAACACAGGAGCTACCTGTATAATCTTTACATTGAATTGAAGAATCACATTAGAAACAGTTATGAGAGCCAGCTTCTCCAACTTGTTTGCCCTCCTTTCTGCAAACTTGCCTTTTTTTTACCCCCTCAGAGTTACTTCATATAAAATGTTAATTGAGCATTATACTTGCTAGGTCTAGGTCTCTTCAAACCTGACCCCATTAGTAGAACAGTTTGAATTGCATAGAATGGCCAAACTACTGGAACCAGAAGTGTAGCTGTGGCCATGAATAAACTCATAATTCCAAACAGCACTTTCTTTATATTGAAGGTCTTTCTGTAGATTGGTAAAAGTCTCTTAAAACAACTTTAGAAAACTCATGCACAGCCACGTTTTCCTTTGGTTCTGCTGTAGTCTTCAGGCAGAGCTTCTAGTCAAGAACTCTTGACCCCTGCTGCTGCTGTGATGGCACTTTTGAAAGCTTAATTCAAGCCTTTGGTGTCACTGGGTCCACTGAAGTTAATTATGGGAAACTACTGTGTGAAAAAAGACAGTCTCCTTCCTTGTTTCGGCATAACATTTATTGGCCTCCTGGGATGAGGAAAGATCATGATGGCATATTCAGGTCACTCCAGTGACATAGCAGCTGTAAGCTTAACTTTTAAAAGTTTGATTTCAGCTATGAGTTTTTATTGGCAATTGACAGCAGCTAAAAATTATTATTAAGTTCTCACCCTCTGCCAGCTTGTCTTCCTTAATTTATACTTACTGAGATAAGACGACAGCAGTTTAAATTCCAAAAAATGTGCTGGCTTGGAATATTACACATGGTTCATTTAGAAGTGACCTAGTTCTGAAAGACTCCATAACAATTTTGTATGTGATGGTAATATCCTGTTTTCTGTCACAAACTGTTTTGCAGAGATTGTTTTTGTAGAGAGAAGTTACAACTATGTTTATTTTGTGTTCTAGGTTTCATAGCACTGCCACTAAATATATAAAATTCCTCATTTAAAAAAAACTGGTAACAAACAACAGCAGCAACAACAAAAACCAAATGCAGTCACATTCAGGTATGCCAAGTACCTTTTACCCTGGTCTGGTGTTACGGTTAGATGATGAATGGAATAAATTCAGTTTAGGCTAGTGTATGACAACCTTGTGGCAGTGTTCACTACATTTTTGTTATAAACAAATGTCCCTTCCTTTTTCTTGATGACAAAACTCTTTTTTTTTGATACAGTGACAAACATATTGCAGCCCCCACTTCTAAGACACTTGGTCCATTTGTTTTTACGATAGGTGATTTATTTGTAACTCCAGTGAGAATGAGGAGAGCAAGTAGTAAAATTTGATTCTAATCAATAGAATTTATTAGAATTGTGTATGAATAGAAATTCACTAATTTCTGCAGGGCAACCTTACGTCATACGTTGCTTCCATTCTGTCAGTGAATAAATAGCAGTAAATTCTTTTAAAAACAAGTATGTTCTGTACTAGTGTATCAAAGAAATGAAGAATGTGAGGGTGAGGTGAATGGGAAAGCTGGGCAGACTGGGAAATGAAAACCTAGCATATTTCTTCTTGAATCTACTTGATACTTCCTGTTACTTTGCAGACTTTGTGTTTTCTCAGAGAGAGGGCAGGGAGGGAGAGGAATCACTAATTACTAAGTGGGAGTTGGCTGTGGAAAGTGTAACCCTTGGTCTTTTGAAGAGAATAGGAACTAGAGAGATGAAGGGACATTACATAGAAAAAACAGTAATACAAGTCTCCAGTGAAGGGACAGATTTGGCTCAGATTGCCCAGAAGGCTGAGAAATCAAGGATTTCACCACAGAAAACTAGATAGGGATAAGGGCTTTCATAGGATATTATTTGTTTTATTTTTAAAGCAATATCATAAGCTGTAGACTCTACTTACCAATAATTCCTGTTTTTAACCTAACCTTCAAGTAGAAATCCTAGCAAATTAGGTAAAAATGCTTAATAAAATTTTAATATAAATAATTTATAGCAGTCAGATAAAGAGTGTGCATATACTTGCATTCATCATTAAGATAATTCTCAATGCAACTGGTGAAAATGGATGTGAAACCTAGAGGACAAAGCATATGGACCTGCGCATACAGAGCTGTGTAGTGTTTTTACTGAGGAATCTTTGGATTGGGTTTCCTTTACGGGATGACTGAAGTCCAATTGGAGGCTAGATACACCTGCAAATGAATCCTGCAATTTGTAGAAGGCCGTCATCACAGCTGGAGCTAGTAGCCTGCTTAAAAATTGCTCTTGATGTGAAATTGCCCTGTCACTTTTCTCCGACATGAATTTGGTTCAGAAGACAAATGTAAGAACATTTGTTAACTCAAGTCTTCTTTTCTCCCCATTTCATTTTTCAATATATGATTACTTTGAAACACTGTACTGTTTTCCAGTTCAGAATGGTTTTTCCTTGAGAAAAACAAAACCGAAAGCTTTTGACCCAGTTCTGTCACTTGGTGACTTGCAGAAGGCAACAGCTTTTCAAAGTTCAGCCTTGAAACTTCTCTCATTCATTGTTCCCCACATGACTGGTAAAAGTAGGGGATAGAGTTGAATATACAAATATCAAGAATAACCTTTTAGCTAAAAGTGAATGTTGTTAGGTCACTTTGTTAAAGTGACTAATGATGCCAAGTCCCCTCACATCTTGAACTGTTGTCTTATACAGTCATATGTATCAATTTTCATCAGGTCATTAGATATTTGTCTATGGAGACAACAATCCCATTCTGTGATGGAGCTGAGGTAACAAAAAGTGAGATGAACATTGCACTCTTTTCTATGCACAGTAGCATTCTACAGTTTTGATTGAAATTAATATTGCCTTATAAAGATATATTAATTCCTGTTCTTAGAAGGGACTAATGAAGTCTTAAAACCCCAAAACAAGCTGTGAATAGAAGTCAAGTTATTCCTACATAATTTGATGGGACAAAGGCACCACATGTTTGTTGGTTGTTGGTTTTGCAAACAAATAGAATGCAACATTTCTTATTTCTCTACATAGGGAAGTAAAATTCAAACACATGAATAAAGGGTGGAAAAAAAGTAGTGATATTTTTGGCAAATGTTATTACAAGAGCCCTTTCAAAACTAAGAAAATGGAACCACTTTCTTGGAAAAAAAAAAAAAAAGTCAAAGAAAGACATTTTAGCTTCATTAATATGTTTCACTTTGATCTTCAAGTTGAAAATTGATCTATTTTTAACCATTTGATCTATGTAAAATAGTACTTTCATAGATGGTATTTCTGACGAGCTCTGTCCTTCCCTCCCTCTTTTAATGACATGTCTGGGTTTGCCTAATGTAGTTTCGAAGCAGAGTTCCTTTCAGATGACAAACCTTTCAAGAGTGCCTTGTGATTTTTGTCAGTGCCTTTTTGCTTTTAGCTCTCCCCATATGTATGTTTGATCATCTTCTTTTCTGCCAACAGTCACAGCTGCTCTTGGGTACGTACAGCCTCTGCTCTGCAGTGTTCACAAATACGCAGTCCTTGTGAGCTGTGCTATTGCACTTGCCCAGCAGGCTCACTGAAACAGTACAAAATGCAGTCTGTGCATTAGACTAGTTAAATAAATGGTATTTTTTTGATGTGAGCATGTAATGTGTATTCCAGTGTGCTTAAATTCAGAAGCCACAACTGTTTGAAGTGGAGAAAATCCACTTACTGAACCTTTCTTGACAATTATGATTGGCAACAAATTTGTTCTCTAATACGGATTTTTTTTTTTTAACTGGATCTGATTGTGACACGATCCCTGATATCAGTGGAGAGCCATGAACCTGGAAAACAGATGAAAATTGATAGATTGTTTGAAACACATCTTCAATATCTTCCTTTTACTTGTGTTAAAATACAAATCAAGTTGCCTAGTAGTATAACCAGGTAGTATGGCTTTAGCACAGTTTTCTTTCCAGGATTTTCAGTCACGAAACAGGTGCACTAGGAAACTTTGTATGAGCCGAGTGTTTGGGTTTTTTTTTTCTTTCTATCTTTCATATTCTTTAGATTTTTTTTCTTTCTGCCTTCTATGTTTTCTGGATTGCCATATGCTGCATTCACACATTTTTATCATATCTCCCATACAACTTTAGTCTTCTGAGCTCTCTTACTATCACAGTATAATTTCTAATATTCAGTGTCCCTTCAGCAGCTGTAAAATGTCAGATAAAGACTAAAGAAATTTCTCTATTGCTGACATGATAATGTGCGTTCCTGCTGAAATTGGAGATGTGAGAGCAAATGATACAACTGCCGGGAAAGAGTGAGGTACAGAGTTAACCATCACGTTTGTCTCCAGCTTTCATTTTCTGTGGGTTCTGTTCAGCTGCAGCAAATCCAGTGGAGACTTCCTTCACTGTTTGCAGAAGATACTGATGAACTGCTGGGCATGGAGCATTCAAATCTGGAGCTCCCCTCCTTGATGACTTTCAGTGGAGCTCTGGAAATGACTGCCACAGGAGGTGCATTGCAACACTTCACTGACCTGCAATTCAAACATTTGCATTTGTCATTTTTTGTTTATACCAGTACTCTGAAAGCAAGTATGTTAATAGAGAATGGATGGGAGGAGAAAATATGGAGAAAAAAGCTATACTTAGAAGATAACTGAAGAGTGGCTCTTTGTTATTTATGAATTGGTTTAGACTTTTGGTTACAAGGACAGTAAGACATTTATTCCTTAAACTTAAGAACTGCTTACATCAGCATAACTACCGTTGCAGTCTCAGTGTTGCCTGACAAACAGGTGAAAGTTGGACTTTCAGAAACAGCAGAGACTCAGGTACCAAATCAAGCAGGCAAAGAACTCCATCCCAAGCTGAAAACCTCTGAAAAGAGAAGACTGAGATTATTGCTAGGATAAGAAAGTTTCAGAACAAAGCCAGGTGTCTTAGGAGCCAGATGTTACCAGGTCTCCTAACTGAGGAAAATACCAGAGTACATTCTGATCGAGCTATGTAAAAATGCTTGCACTTGTGCTTGTTGATTTGCATAAGTAAATATGCTGAGAGTTACCGAAATCTGTGATAATAAGGAAGGCAGCACCTTGTATGGGTAGAAAGGTAGAAGTCCTTCATGTTTGATCCAGGAGGACCTGCAAAATTCTCATGAGAGTCCATGTTAGATCCGCTGAAGTACGTTTGCTTCTGAGCTTTAAACTAAAATCTAGTACAAGGAAACTGAGAAAGTAGCTGATGCACCAAAAATGGCAAAGGTGAGAATAATAATTAACAACTGCCAGACATATTTGCAATCTGAGCAAAATCCTTGCTATTTCAATGTTTTATTGACTAAGCTGGAATGCTGGATAACATTATTTTAATTTTTATAAAGACTTAGTCATTGTTGATACAAAACCCTTGCTCTGTTGAACAAGAACCATGATATCTCATCAGAGCTCTGCTCCAACTATGTATGCTTCTGTGTCTTTCCACAGTGTTATGAGCCATGGTGTTGTAGGGAGACCTATATTCTTCCGTTTTAGTGAGCATTTTCATTTTGTGTCTGTGCTTCTCTGCATTCTAATTATGTTCATTTGGGTGAATAGGATGTATGAGGGGTTAGAAGTGGTATATACATATAAATATTACAGCTATTACCAGATCTTTCTGCTGCTTCTTAATCATTACTAATTATATGCTTGTGCTCTTAGTGGGTGAGTTGGCTCACCTAAATAAATAGTTGCACTGACAGTACAGATTGCTATTTTAATGGGCTCCATATTGTTCTCTTAGTAGACCACAGTAGAATTGCTGTAGGGATTTGTAACATCTTGAACACAACTTCTTTTGCACAGGTATCTATTTGGTAAGAGCTTATTTTCTGGAATACTGATAAATAATGACTGATTCCTTGGAGGAAATGGCCTGCTATTTAAAAAAAACCAAAAAACACAAAAAAAACCACCAACAAAACTAAACCCTTGAACAAGTAACAGATTGATAGTATTATCTGGTGGGGAGTTAAAGCAGCCTAAGCAAGTGAAAGGGGCCTTATTAATTGTGGTCATTGTATTTCTAAATTAACATAATACAGTCTGAAAGTAATAGAGATTATAATACAAGAATCTGGTTTATCCTGGTCTTTCACTTACCTATAAATTGCTAAAAATAATCTTTCAGGAAGCTGCATGTAAATCTTCCAGTTGTTTCAGTAAAAAAAAAAAAAAAAAAAAAAAAAAACACTCAGTGTTTAAGTTCTGTTTGTTTGTCATACCAAACCCATATATACCGTGTTCAGTGAGGGCATGAGTAAACGTTTTACAGGGATAATTCCTTCCCAGAAACTAATGAACACAATCTTTTGCTACAAACCTATCTAGATAAACAAGTATTGGAAAAGATGCTTAAACAGTTGCTTCAATACATATGGAATTCATATATATAATTGGAAAAAAGTATTATGTTCAATACCCTGCACTCACAGAGAATTTTCCATTTGGGGATTTTACAGCAGCCTGTGTATGTTAGTATAGAGCTGATAATCCATACCTGTGACAGAATTGTTGTTTTCCCAGTTTTTGTATAGGGGAACTGAAATACCATGAGGACATTTGTTTTTTCCAAGGACAGACTAGGACTGCTTGCAAAGACAGTCTTTTGACTTCCACGATTGAGCTTTGTCTCATTTCCTGTGTAGTCAGTCATCATCTCTGCCTTAAGACAATATTCTTCACTTTGTCTGTATGGGGAATAAGATTCTCCTTCTGTTTTGGGGAAGGATCACCTGCACTGTGTTTTTAGCATGGACACATGTTTGGACTGCAGTTTGTGGGCCTCTGCTCAAACTGGGATCACAATAGCCCTCAGGAAGAGATCATACATGCCACCTTTTTCCATTAAATATGGGACACAGTATATTAGGCTCAATCTGTCTGCCTTTGTACTTGCAGCACTATCATGCTGCTGATCTTGGACGAATAAATCTGATATAGTCTTCCTCTTAGAAGGTTCTCAAAGCTGGAACTGGAAAAACATGATGTTTATATTTTAGCAGGGCTATTTGTGGGGCTACAGTACAAGTGCTGTAATTTGCTGATATGAATATATAGTTAGGTAATAAGGATAGTGAGGCTTTAGTCTTCTGTTCATTCTGCACTCTTGAGGGAAGTACAGCTATATGAGAGATTTTTCTGATGGAGTGTGAGGACATGCATTTCTCATCAAATTTCAGGTTTTTGAGGAATTCAGCACCCATTCTGTTGAGTTCATTTCAGACAGCCTTTCCTCTTACACTATATTTTTTGTCATGTTTCAGTTACGTGAAATGATATAATTGAATCACTTTGCTATAGATTAGATGGATTTGAAAGGTAGTTGTTCTTAAGAAGTCAGTTGGGCTCTGAAACTTTCTCTTACCTGGTCTGAAACAGACTGTATTTGGTAACTACCAGCATGCCAAAGCCATCAGTTTGATAATCTTTTGGGAGATACTTGAAGATACATCTCTGCAACAATGGTGCGTGAAAAGGAGCTTTCTTGTTGAATTATTGTTCCTCCATGAATGGTTACTTTGCATTGCCTCTGGAGGCATTACTATACTATAAATGCAAATGGCAGCTTGCCTAGAAAATTTGTAGTAATTTTTTTTTCATTATTTAAATCTAAGTAAATGGACAAATGGAATAAAGCTTGCTGAGCGTAGAGCAGTATCATGCTGCACCTGTGAGTTTGGTTTTATTTTTTTTTCTTTTGGTTTTAAGTGTTTTTGCTCATGTATCCATGTCTGTTTGACAAGGGAGGATGAATAAAAGTGATGCTACTGCTGTCCTGCTGGAAACTAGGCTTCAGATAAACCAACCTACCAAACCAAATCCTCATCAAGCTAAAAAGAATCACAACTAGCCAGATGACTGTGTTACCTGCTAAAGCACATTTCCTCATCTGTATTTGCACCTCCCAATTCAGTGATTTGCTATGTGGTTAGTAGGGCAACCTCCTTTGCGATGTTTTTGGGTGAGCTTGTGTCACTGGCACTTCCTCATGTCATTGTTATGGCAATAGGGGACTGACTGTCCACTTCTCTGTTCAGTAACCCCTTAACCCAAGGCAACTCCAGCTGAAGTTTACTGCCTTAGTTTAACCTCTGATATTCAGCAAGGGGAGTAATACGGCCTTATTTACTTACTGCTCACTATCTCCTCTAAAAGTGGTTACTTGAAATAGAAGAAGAAAAAAGATTTTTTCTTTTTGGTATATTAATTTTTAGGCAAGATTGGTATCCTTCTATAAAGATGGAAGTCAGAATGTGTGCTTCTGCTGCTACAAAATCAACTTGTATTGCATTTCTCCAAAATTAGCCCATTTAGCAAAAGAGATATTGATGACATTGTTTTCTTTGAAACTGTATGTTCCCTAATCACTACAGGTTGATCTACATTTGTTTAAATACTACGCAAAAATTAAAAAAAAAAAAAAAGAAAATCAGTGGAATTTTAAAAATATTAGAAAATTTTCCCCCATTAACAATGGACTTGGATATCTGTCAGACTAAGTACATGAATAATTAAAAAAAATATATTTTTCTGTTGTAATTCCCTTTGAGAACAAAGCAGTGTTTGTTGCTATTTGTGTGTACGGCAGCCAGTGCTTTTTATCAGTGGTGCACGTATGTTTTCCTATATTACCATGGTTATATTATCAAGAGTTAACAAGCTAGTCATAGAAACAGAGTACCAATCTATTTTCATCTTACGTTGCCACTTATCTGTTTCAGATCAGCTACCCTTACTGTACCATAAAAGGTAGCACTCTTCCTTGTCAGAGGCAGAAAGGATTTTCGATAGAACTTTTTCATGGTATGTCAATAGGTGGAGCTAGAAAACAGGAACGAGTGTTAAGTTTTAAAAATCAAACAGGTTTTTAAAGAGATGGCTGCCTTGGAGTCCTAGGAAACAGGCTTCATACACAGTGTTTGAGAAGTTTCTTTTAAATCTGGTGTGGTTGAATTCACATTTAGTATGGTAGTGTTAATGAATCCTAGTATATGTTGAACAATTTGCAGATTCTGGGAAGATGAGTGAGAGTGTTAATCCTCAGACTAAAATCAAACACCAGATTATTCAAAATATCAGTGTCAAAATTTGAGGTTCATGGATCAACATAAAGAGGTTTACAATGGGAGTTTGCATTGAACTGTATGACCTCAAGGCTTCTTAGAAAACCCCAGCCTTAATCAGCAGGTATAGAAAGAACTGTAGTTCATTGGTACTTGCTCTTCTCATTGTGGGCATCATGTTCATTCCTTACATAAGGACTTGTTTTATCACAGTGAATAGGCCTTAGTTCATAGCCTGTGTTTCTCTTCTTCCTTTCTTCAGCCTCCCTAACATAATGTCTTTGAATGCAGTTGGACTCAAAATAAATGTGATCTTTGGAAAAGGGCACGCTCACCTTCCTACAGTTTAAGCAGCACCTCCATTCAATTCTTAAGCCCTTTTTTAAGGTGACAGTTCTTTGTGTCACAATTCTTATCTCTGCATTCTGTTACTTAACTGCCAAAGGTTTTACATTACTTAAAGGAAAACAATACAAGTCTCAAAGCTTCTTTGAGACTATTGTAACTTATTAATTATATTCAATAACTGTATTCCAATTCTAAAGTCAGTTCTCTACTTGTCAGTAATTCACTGCTTTTCATTAAATAATAGTTTTGGTTATCTTTTTATCCCTCTAAAAACTGTTTAGTCATAAAATATTCGTAATTATAACCTTGATACTACAATTAAAGTCATGTTAATATTTCTATTAATAAAACCTTCAATTGCAAGTAGGTGAAATTTATATTTAGCTAGAATTTGTCATAATGAGATATAGACACAAAGAATGTTTTGCACAATGCAAAATACTTTATATTAAAAAATGGTGCCAAGGCTTTTTCATGATTTAACTTTATCCAATTCTACGGTCTGATCCTCAATAGCTCACTGACATGATTATACGATAGTTTTTCTCATGAAAAGTATGGTATTTCCCCAGGGACAAAATCCTTCAATTATGCAGGCTTAATCTTGGAATTCATTCTCAATTTTGGAAAGTCTTTCTCTTTTGACCCTGTGACTGTCAAGTTTCATCCACTTTTGGGCTACAAAGTCAATGGATAATTACTTAATCAAATACCAGTGTCAGAACCTGCAGACATTGTTTTGGGGTTGATTACACCAACACAGAGTTTTACAGTTCTGTAACGTGTCAGTACTGTGGTCATGACTTCCTACTATTAATTGCCCTTCAGGTCCGGGATACAGCACTTCCTATGATTGAGCAGTACAAAGAATTGATTCAGTATGTAGGCAGGAAGATTCTTTCTTATAAAGTTATTTTCTTTGTTAATTAAAACTGTATTTTCCTTTGAAGTACTTCTGAATAATTTCTTTTATTTCATATCAATCTATGGTATTAGATAGAATAATGGCTTGACATTCTTGACTTCTGATGATCCTTATCAAGGTGATATGTTGCATTTCTTTTTCTATTTGTCAGTGGCTACTTTGTCAGTTTTCTGAAACGTTTGCATAGTTTCAAACAGATCCTTCTATACATGAGGCAGAGCTGCAAAATCTTGTATGCCAAGTTAAATTAAATCTTGATGAAGGTGTAGGTTTACTTGATGTCTCATGTTGAAACAAACCTGAGTATAATGAGATAGCTGGCCACATGTGGTTCCCTGGGCATGTGCATGAACTTTTTCTTAGGCTACTAGTACAGACACAGTATCACCTGTAAGGTCGATTCAGAAAAAGTGAAATTGCCCTCAAATGCCACGAACACCTAAATGCATAAGCAAGAGTCACATCTGAGATGTTCTCCAAAAATACATTAGGAAACAGAACTTTCATTTTTAATTCCAGTGAATGGAGTTCACAACTGTTTCTTCCCCTCACTAATGTTTCAAGCTGTTACTATGGTATTTTTTAAATACATATTGATTTGAAAAATGCATAGTTAAGAAGGTATAAAGAATGACATGCTTCCTCCAGTACACTAATGTCACATTTCACTGGAATAAGGTGTTTGTGCTCTGTCACATGAGTTCCCAGCAGTGTCACTTAGTAACTGGAACGGCTGCTCAGTCAGATGAACCCACTAGTAGGTGGTGACCAGCAGCTGAAGTCATTTACTATGTCATCACCAAATCTACTTCACATTGAGAACTGGATGACCCACTTGACATTGTACATTACCTAAGAGCTCATGCAGAAATAACTTTAATGATAAATAAAATATGGGCATTTCAGTAGCTTATTTACTAGGAAAAGAAAAAGAATCCAAGCACTACACCATATCCCTTTTTAAAAAGCTGTCTTGAAGTTACTGGACTTGATTTGTTGCAGTGTTGTCTGTCTTTTTGCTTTCATCAGAAGAACCAGGTTGCTGAACTACTACAGCTTTTTCATTTGCAGGTATTGATTAATATACACTTGTTCTGATGTTTTCCTGTTAGATAACAGTGAACCTGCAATATTAAAATAACAGACCCAGATTTTAAATGATGACGTACTTACTGCATTTCTCTCATGGAAAACTGCTTTCTGACCACACAGTGGCTACTGCAGTGAATCTGTGAAATGATCATTATTGTGAAGCATTCTGGAGGGTACTCACGTTTGATATGAGCAGTAGGAGCCTGGCTGATAGCTAGCAATTAATTAGTGAAACACCATATGTTAGCAGACACACAGCAGATGTGTGTGTGTACATGGCAGAACAGACTAGAAAATTCTACAGTTGTAATTCAAGCAAGAAAAAAGGCTAATCTAAGTGAGGATCCAAAACGAGCAACTTTGATTTGTTTTCAAGTAGCTTTCCGAATGCTTAAAAATGCTTGTATTTTTACTGTCGTTATTGCTGAATTAATTCTATTTGTGTGACACCTACTGTTATTTTTATACATGATAACTGAGATCTCTTTTTTAATTTCCACTGACTGAAAGCTCACATGTCAAAGCTTGTTGTGTCATACAGCAATTTTTTCATGTGTGTTTATCACATTAAGAAAGCAAAATTGGCTTTGTGGCCTAAGCACTAAAGCACTAAACCAGTGCTTAATCTTTACATATTACTCTTAGAGTATTGCCAAACCATTCCTTCAAATGAGCTTGTTGTTCTTGCTGTAGTAAATGATGGTTAGTATCTTCCTTTAAACTTGATGTACTTGATTCTCAAACTGCTGATTATTATTACTATTTTATATCACCTCAAATACTGCCAAATCCAACTGGACAAGATAGTGAGCAGTCACTTAGTGGCAAGGCAGATCTGACACCAAGATTGAGTTTCAATAATAAAAGCCAATATCACTATCATCCATTTTAGAAACAGCCTGCATGAAGTGAGCTTTAAGAGATCCTATAGAAAATCAGTGAGCAAAAAGAGAATTGCATGCAGATGAATAATTACAACTTGTAGATGGAGCTAATTGGCAGCCTTCCAGCAGAACTTAATTTTATTTTTTAAAAAGTCAGTATTTTAGCTCCCTCAAATTTTGCTCATGGAAAATTTTACTGTGTTTCACGGTGAGGTACAGCCACATGGAAGATGAAGTTCCCCCATATTTTGCAGTTCAGGTGAAAAGCAGGCAACTGGAAATCATAAGGGTGGGTTCGAAACAGGGTAGAGAACAGCACCAAGAAAGGAAACAGCTCACTAAAGCACATGTGTAGTAGAACAGAACCTAATGTTCTTCAAATCTTATTCAGTAGCCTTTTGATTAGACTGGTTTTATACCAGTAGATGTTTATAAATTTAAATAAGCAAACAGAACGATATATTCGAATTATATAATTAGCACTGCATTTCAGAAATGTGTTGCATTATGCCTGTACATATATCCCTGATGCTATCCTGTTATCCTAGTTTTCTGCAATGAATCACTTCTCCCTTATCTCTAACCTAGCCTTTCCTTTTTCTTCTGTATCTGCCATCTATATCCCTATACAACCTCAATTTCTTTTCTTGTCAGTTAGGCTGAAAAAACTTGCATAAGTAGCAATATTTATGACTGAGTAAATAGATGATTGATCTAGCAAATAGACAATTTAAAGGAATATCATTCAGTTGTTGCCTTCCTAAAAAGAGGATTTGTTCAGCTGACAGCAGTTTCTTTTTCTTGTTTCAAGTTACTTTCTGGCAAAATCTTAGAGCCTATATCTATAAATTTTGGCTTTTCTTCAAGGTCATGCAATGTCTGTCTGTTCTATTCTTCCTCTTATATAAAGGAGTCTTTTTTTGTCTGTTGTATCAGTGGTTTGCTTCACCACTGATGAAGCACCATCAAGGATTTACCTACTCCTTAGTATAGCAACAATGTGGGCTTTTGCTGGATATGACACATTAGTATTTGCTTAGCAAGTCTGAGCAGTACAAAGTGAGAGATCAGAACGTAATTGGTAGCTCCTCAGAAACCTCCTAGAAAACCAAAATCAGAGTTTTGCATTACACCAGTATAAAAAAAGTGAGGATGATATGGAAGGATTCATTCTTATTAATACGTGTTGCTTATATGGTTAAAATGCTTTAAGAATTGAGTGAGGGACAGGTAATACAGAATCATCATAAAGAAGAGAGGTGCCATCAGTTTTGCCACCTCATGAGTGAAAATTCGAGTCAAAGGGATGTGTGGTGCAGGGAGCCTTTAACACAGAGAATCTCAATAACAGAAGACGAGTATCTAAATGTCTGTCATGTCCTGTACAATTTCAGTTGATTAAGCTAAATATATGGTGCAATACAAGGCAAATACCAGTAGAGGTCATAGAAGCAGGAATAAAAGCATGAAATATACCAAGAGACTTACAAAGAAGTTATCTGTGAGGGGTAAAAACTAGGGGCTGAAAAGCAAATTGAACAGTCAGAGAGAGTGCAGAGTACCAAATAAAATCCAGTAGCTTACAAGCCTATACAATATATTGCACTAATTGCAAAGTTAATGGAAGTGTCACCATCTCAGAAACAATCAAATAAATAAATACAGTTTTAAAGTGCATCAAACTGCAGTGCAGTATTATCTGCTAATAAAATTTAAATAAATCATATCCTGGATTAAAGGACATCCAGGAAGACATCACAAAAATTAAAATCAAAACCAAAGGGCTATGCATCCCAATAAGAAATGACAGGGTTTTAATAAAGACCAAATTTGTATTCAAGAAAAATCCCCGTGGTGTAGGTGAATGATCTTTGCTTATTCAAGCTTCTCTTTTTAAAATTTCAACATTTATGTATGTAAACTTTTCATGATAATGTACACTAAAATAGTTTTCATTCAGTTATTAAATCATGAAAATTCTATTGGAGGTGGGAAGGTTAAGGTAATTAGGAAGCTATTACCTTCCATTTAATTATCAGGAGAAACTTTCAGTAAAATAGATCAGACTATGCACATTGCTGTTATTCTTGTAGGGCAAATAAAGACATATTAGCAAGAAAAATTTTAAAGTGTATTTGTTAGTCTAGGTTGACAATGTTTTGACAAAAATTGGTTTTCTTTGCTAAAGTAATGAGGCTTTAACCAGGAAAAGGCAATCAAAAAGAAAGAAGGAAAAGCTTACTAGTACCTAGATTTGTGGCCTTTGTTCCTCTACATTAACAAAAGCTACAAATCAATTGGATGTAAAAGTGGAATAATTTTAAATACCAAAGGTAATACAGAGCAATTCCCCTAAATGCCTTTTATGTTTTAAATGGTACTACAATGATTTCTTTGGAATGAAGTCTAGCTCCATTAGAGACAAATCTTTAGCTTCTAATGAATTTGCTATTGATCAACCTGACTGGATTGAGCCAAACATTTAAACAATGGCCTCTAAGTTTGCAGCTCCACATTTCTGTATGCTTCTAGTTTGATTATCACTGGTTTTTGTCGTCTTTACAAATTAGCAGTTTTTATTATTGTAGATTACTCTATCCTCCAAAAAAATACAAGTTTGAGACTTTGGCATATTTTAGCTAGTATTTGTTTTAAGTTGCTGGGAAAATAATCTAGTTCCCTTTTTTTAAGAAAGATTAATTTTAATCTTTTGAAAAGTAACAAAAAAAAAAGGTGTTTTTAAATTTATAGCATTGAGGTTGTGAACAGGAGACCTGAGTCATTAGGAGATGTGTCGTTGATGATACTGTGGTGAATTAGACCTGCTTAATTGCTTTGACACTGGTCAGGAAGAGAGGAGCTAGCAGATCTTTTCCTTAGTCTTTTTTCAGTTCAACTGGTCAGCCATAAGTGAAAGTATACTTTGACATTAAAATGAGCAATGAATATATGATCTCTTGATAGCTATTAAAAATTATTATTCTGGAATCTTCTGTGTTATGATAAACATGGCAGGAGCAAAATCAATTATAACACCTTTCAGAAAAATGACAGATTTTAGACATAAATATGAATATTCGAAGGGTGGGATAACTTAATTTAGAAAACTTCAGTTCTGGTACTTCCTTTTCATATCAGTGTAGGCAGAATTACATTGATGGGAGCTGTCACCAAGCTTACATAGTATAACTGGGAATATGACCTGATGACAATTAGTATGTTCAGTGATTTTTATGACTTCTGCTTGGGGAGTCTTTGATCCTAAATTGTAATTGCAATTAATTGCTTATCTGTAAATTTATAATTATTGATTTTTGAAAAAAATATTCAGTACTTTTATAATAAGAGATTCAAGGTGATATGTATCACAATTAGCCTAAAATTAATTCTGGGAAAAAATCAACTGTGAGTAGAAAAATAACTGATGAGATGTGCGCTGCTAAGATCCAAAATTAAACCCGAGGTATCACCCTATTCGAAAGTGAAGCTTGTCAGCTATTTTACAGACAAGGAAGCTGTCCATTAAAAAGGTGATAAATTTATCTGTGGTTCACTTATGGTGAGTGTCTTTAGGAGCTTTGTTAGCTGCTTATGGCCTAGGATAATTTTTTCTCTTGTTCCTGAAGCATGCAATGTGCATATACTTCATATCATGTATATTATATATTATATTATCCATATCAAAGAAATTGTGAAGCAACCAGCTAATTTCATCTGAGTATGAGAGGAGAGGTTTAAAGAATGAATTTTTTTTGTAAATACCTTTGCTAGGTAAAACAATGAAGCATGAGAAATACTGACTGATAAACCTTGACATGAACAGTGATCAAAACTGCCATGACTGGGATTTTCACAATGTGTGGACTCTTTGATGTGTAAACAAGAGTGCACTCCCACTACAGCATTAGAACAATTCAGTTTTGAAAAGACAGTTAGTCACAAGATAAAAATTACTGAAATACAGAATTTTTTTGTGCTGGTGCTTACAGGAGTACATACTTGAAAGCCTAAGCAGTTAATACTTCTTGATAGCAGTGACGCACTCTAGCCTTAGCATGTGCCTTCTAGCTTTACTTATTTCAAGAACATGTAATAATAAGTTCAAGTCAATGTAACTTTGTCTTTGACATTTATTTTTTTTGGACTTCATGTTTCATTGCATTTACAAGTAACTCTACATTCTCTTTCCATTTGTGTCTTTGTCCTCAAGGTATCTGCCCTTTTCACTATGCTCCAGCAGTAACTTATTACATTGCTATGGGTTCCACATTTTAGTTTTTTAATGCCTGAATAATATTTAGTCAATTGCCCCTCTGACAGCTGCATGTCTTCACTAGAATAATGTGTGTACCCTAAGTAGAAGTGATCAAACAATGTATGAGCAAGAAGGAAAGTTTTCAGTTTTGAACCGGAGCAAATACTGCAGTCAGTCATAAAGTGGAAGGCTAAAGATCACCAGTGTGATGTCACTATTTTTTGATACCTCTCTATCTCTTATGCAGGAAACCTGCGGAAACCTCGGAGACATCACAGACAAATGCTAAGCTAATTTATCTGAAGTGGAGGTTTGGGGAGATGCCTAGAAATAAGGATTCTATTCAACAAATCTCTTTAAAAAGTTTTGACCCAAAATACCTTTCATGAACTAAAATATGTGAGTGAAAGAAAAGAAAGTTATTGCTGGAAGCGTGCTACAGAATCTATTGAGACTTTCCAAAGACAGGAGATTTGCATTACATTTTGTGGATGTAATCTTTCTCTGACAAACAATTTCTTAAAATTTGGAATGCCATGGCTCTCACTCAGAATAACTGGAGTCAAATTAAGATGCACTTTTGGTAGGCAACATTTATTAATTCCAGGGGGACCTGTGAGTAGAAGCAGAAAGAAAATGGGATGATGGAGAGAAGTTGCTTCCATACAGAATGGAGAGTAAATTTTACAAAGTATAGATGTTAATTTTCTCTAAAGAGTTCTGAGAACAATGTTTTTCATGAAAGCTAGAGTCATTTTTTGGCTTGCAAGCAGTTGAAAGGATATTTTTTCATCATTTCTTTGGGTTTTTTGGGGGGGATAGTAGTTAGAAAATTCCTTACCTGTAGTATTGCTTTGAGCAGAGAATGTGGGCCCTCTTGCCTGCGTACTACCATACAATCAGGAAGGATACTACTCATTATCTTACAAGGTATATTTATACAGCTGTTTGTAGTAAGGTGGTGAAATGAGGGAAAATAGATTTATTTTGGAGAAATAATAGTTGTTAGATGTGAATTTTCCCTCTATTTCCAGTGTAACCTTTAAAAAATATTTTAAAACAATCTAAAAACATTTTCCACTGATGTAAATGTAGTTGAGCTGTCTTCCATGGTTCAGCAATGTTTTCTGGTAGCTGTCTGGCATGTGGTATGTATATCCTGATTTTATAGATTTTTGCTCTTCAGCAGACGGTTTCTTAATTTCTTTCCATGTGTCCAATATTTCTAATTTAAAAAAACTGCAGGATTCTGCTTTGTTCATAATAGGAGGTACATAATGATATTTAAATTCTACTTCCAATTAAAAAACAGCCACAGAAGCCCTTCACTGAATAATTCTTTATGGTACAAGAGGTACTGTGTGAGGAGTCTTGCATTAAAGTTGACATGATTATTGCTAAGCTTCATTTCTTCTGCAGTGTTGAATAAACTGTTCTCCATGTCTTTAATTCTTGTGATTAAAATCTTGGCCACTGGTTGCTCATATAGATTGTGTACTGCACTGTATAGTGTTTTATCACCCTTTTTGTCTGGTTTTCCTTTGGTTTTCCTTCATCAAACTTAAAACAAAACATAAAAAAAAACCCCAAACAACACCACCCCACCCCACCCCAACCAAACCTCCAAACAAACAAAAACACTAACCCCCCCTTATTTCTTGAAAAATTTATTTCCAACCCCCTCAGATATATTCTAATCAGTTATCTGTTTAAAAAAAAGATTCACAATACACTATACCACTGAAATATATGAGTTTTAGTATTAGTATCAGTGTTCAGAATCAGAAATGAAATAGCACTAACAATATGTTTGCCCGAGATCCCAGAAGCTAAACAAAATGATAATGAATAACCTTGCACTAGCTGTAAAAGTAATTCATGCTGTGAGATACCATACCCGATTTGAAATGATTTATATTACTTAGATATCAGCTGGGTAACAAATCAAATAAACCCAAGCTAGAAATGCTCTGTACTGAACGTAGTACTCATACATGGTTTTAGTACTCATACTGAGAAACTGGTATTTGTGTTGCACTTTAAAACATGAAGCACTAATACTTCAGTAAGGGGGAACTTACTGCAAATAATATAAAAAAAAACATTACCAACACTGATGTAAATTACTTAGGCCCTGGGGAATTTGCTTACACAGCAGAGGACATGGTACTGCTGGTGACTGAGACAAATCTAAGATAGCCAAGAAACATTAGACCAAATTTTCTCTTTGTGAGGCAAAACCTTTATTGTGTTAGCAAGCAGAGCAGTTGTTAAATTAGATGTTACTGTAGCAATGAACTGTAGAAAGGAAACAGCTTCAGGTACTTAGTGGCTTAGTACAATAAATTCAAGCAAAAGAAAAAAAATCCACATAAAACTGGGATGTGTAGTTTCATGAGGACTTTCTTGGAGCTAAAAACCTTAATCTAAACAATATTCACATTCAGTTAATGTTTTTAAAGAAGGAAGAAAATAGGAATGACAGAAATATGGAATGAGTAAGTGCTAGCCAATGGGAAAAGTGGATGATCCACCCTTGAGGGGAATGATCAAGTGTCTGAAATGCTGAGCTTCTATTTAAACTCTGATTTTAATAGGGTAAACAATTATAAGAAGTTTAGCATTTAGGCCACAGTCTGAAACCTACTGGCCTTGACAAAATCATGCTCAGTAATTTGAATGTGTGCTGAATTAGCCTTGTGGTAAATAAACATAAGGACCTAAAAAAAGAAAACGTGTACAAAAAGTAGCCTCTCAGCCTGGTGATACGAATATGAACAGGACGGGATCAAGCTTACCAACTCACCATACCTCTTTCTCACCTATTGACCATTTAGATCCTTAGTTACCAGATATAATAAAGTAAATAGGACACTGTGCTTGACAAATGAATATTGATGAGGAAATGACTCATGTTTTTTAACAATTTTTAATAAGGAGCATAGAGAAAGGTGCCTGAATTCATAAAGCTATTACGCAGCCCTGGCATGGAGTACGTCCTGATGATAATGCTCTTAGACACAGACGAACACCACCAGCTGCTCTTGAGAAAAGTGCCCTGCTTCTAGTGGCTCTCTTACTGTATTTTGACTACAGTCTAAACTTTCTAAAATTTACTTGTTTTCCAGTTGTCTTTTTTGCAGCTTTGCACGACTTTTGCTTGGAAAAATAAATTAGAAAAATTAAAGATGATACCTGAATTTAAAAACAAAGATGCTTTTCTTCTCATTGATTCAAATGTAAGTTGTGTTCTCCACATTAAGTGGAGAACAAGGTTTCCATGTAAAACCTTACTCTCTTTAATCAGGAACACCCCATTCTTTTTCAGATGCAAATGCTGTAACCAGTGAAAGGCCGTTAATTTTCTTGTAGTGATTTAACACACTGTACGTCTATCATCAGGGAATGAGGAACATGAAAGTAACAGCTGTTTAGGTTTTTGCTTTGGGGGTTCCCCCCCCCTTTTTTTTTTTCTCCCCCTAAATGATAATATTCTGAGGTAAATGGAGACTGGCTGCACTTGTGAAATCATTCCCTAGATTTTCTGGCTACTTAGATGTACGTTACCAGAGAGTTCAAGAATCTCAAAGAAGGAAGACAACAAAATAAAGCATTACTTTTCAATAGGAACCCATAGGTAAGGAATAACAACTTCCTTTATTGCTAGAGTAGGGCACGCTGAGATGGGGAGTGGCTCCAGGCTATGACAAATTTTGCAGTAGATCTAGAATATAAATCTGAGTTAGCACCTTTAACGCATCTAAACTTATTTTCAGTTACTCTGTTAGAAATCTTAGCTCCATTGTCTGTTTAATTCAGATTAAGAAGTCCATTGAGAAGGAATTACACATCTCCTGTATATTCCATATCATTAACTGTAAAACTAGTCATCAACAAATAAATTTAAAAGTATGCTTACTAATAATAACGCTATGTTGTTTTCTTTGCAGTAACCTGATACAGTTGGTTTTTTCTAACCAATCCTCTTCTTTCCCCTTCCCAGGAAACTGATTTTAAACTGTTATTGCTGATCATGCTGTAGTTTAACACAAGTTACTTCTTTAACTAGCTTTAGCCAGCAAAAAGAAAGGGAAAATGCCATTATTTCTTATCAAATCAGAATATACCATAAAGTCTATGTACCTTAATCCCTGACTATGAACTCTTATTCCTGTTATTAACCAGTAACTCACATTTATAGGGAAAACCCCTGCAAGTAAGAACTCATCTAGGAAGCAGGCTATTACCTACCTGGCTCAGAGTCAGACAGAATTTGAAAAAAGGCTGCCCTAACCTGGACCCTTGTCGAACATCTTACTTTACTGACCATTGTTAAGATAAATCTCCAAAGCATGGTTTGAAAACGAAACTGGTATTGCATCTCTCTCTGTGGGCATTTAAAACCCATTGTTTTATTCTATGTGATAACGTTTTCTATTACTTATGAAAATCATTAACGTTTTATGAAGTGCTGCATTTATTTGCTTAATGTTATTCCAAATCTTTTCTAAACAGCCCTGAATTGCACATGCCTGACTGTCTGGAATGCTGTCGGATACCAGTGTTCATGGATGGTTAACTAGGCAATGAGCTATTTACCACTCCAGTTTGGAACATACTGTATTTTTGAAAGCCATAAGAACAAACATTTCTCTCTCATGTAATACAGAATGTAAATTAGATTTATACCTGGCAATAGCAGAAATAGATTGATTGGTATGGCAAATACAAGCTAAACTTTGCTTAAGCTTTGGGCAGGGACAGAGCACAGCACTGTGGCTTGTTTTCTGACAGCAAACTCCTGTTCTACCTGGTAAAAAAGTTGGTCAGTTAAGAGTCACTTCTCATGCACCATAATATATAGGTGGTCTTGTTGTATGTATTCTATCTGCACTACAGCACCCGTGACTCAGACTGGAAGGTCAGGTAAACTGCTTCTTCACCAGTTATATAAAACCCTACCTTAATCATGTGCATGGATTTCTTTGCTTCTTCATTGATCTGACTCTTTCAGTGGAACAGCTCTAATTTGAATCTTCCTGGATAGTGATGGTGACCAATAGATATTTCAATAATATCTTTATTTCCTAAATTGACAGAAATATCTGAGATTAAAAATGAGTAATGTAGTACATCATTTAAACTGAGAATACATTCTGTGAGATGGATACAGTCATGAGAAATTCACATGTTTATTCTGGTGAATTTACGGCTTAAAAGCTGGGAATTCACCTAAGAAGATTTATATCTGAAGATGGTTGGGGTTTTTTTTTTGTTTTGGGTTTTTTTGTGGGTTTTTTTTTGTTGTTGTTTTTTTGTTGTGTTTTTTAAAGAAAGTAAAAGAAACCAAAACAAACTCTGATGCATTGGTATATCATAGTTGGCATATATTTAGGCTTTGAGATCTTGGTTCCCAACCAACCACATGGTAGAGATTGGTGCAGTTTATAGCAGTCTTGTCCTTGAGAGCAGATCTTCCTAATCAGACTATGTGGCAAAAGGCCATAGCACGGTCAGGTCTCAGTGCAGAAGCAGACTTGCAGAACACAGTAATGTAGTAAAGCCATGGGTTTTGTCAGTGACACAGGCCACTGAGCTCGATTCAGGGTTGTTGATTCAGGCTCGATACCTTGCAGAACAGAAGCATGTGAGTGTGAATATGTAGCCCTTCATACTAAATTCCTTGACCTCTCAAAATGTACAACTCTAAACTAGCTTGCAGCATGTAATTTTTAAAAAAGAAAAGTGTATTATTATTTTTAGAAGCACTGTATTGACTTTGCTGCAGGCAGTAGGTAGAAGGATAATGGCACTGTGTCTCAGGAAAGAATTGTTAGCATTCAGTTAGAGTAAATGATTGCTGTTAGCATTCAGCTGGAATAAATGATTACTGCCAAGAGACAGCTATACTGCAAGCTCTTCAGCTGTTCTGTTTCAGTGTTACTGCTTATAGTTGAAAAGCCTTCTAAAATCTTGCATTCAGTCTTCCAGAAGAGTTATCAGAATATCAAATTTCTACAATTCTGGGGGAGTGGAAGTGTGTGGGGGGAAATCTATGTTTTTGAATATTTGTAAGAAAGAAAAAGCTATAGTAACTTCAGCAGCTTGAGAAACAATTAGTGCTCTAGTAGTTGCTTTATAATGAACCTATCACTTATATGTTGATTAGAGTAGAAAAAGATGTTGAGAGGTTAAAGGAGAGACATGTTTGCTTGTGACTTTTAAAGTGTGATACCAAATGCAATTGGCCACCTACAGACAGAATTCATTAATACCAAATTTTATTTAATGTTGGAACAGCAGGAATTTACTGACAATAATTGGGAAAAAAAAAATGCACCATTTAACTCCTTTCACAAAAAAATCTTTCTTTCAAAATCTACTATGAATTTAGGAAAATGTAAGTCTCAGTCATCTGAGGAAAAGGGGAAGAATGGTGTCCTAGTTCTAACAAAAAATACAAAAAAAGATAATGTTAAATTAAGTCATACTATCATGAGGCTAGAGAGTCACTTTGTGTTGTCTCATTGGGAATAATGGCTTCTAAAGATATCAGTGAACACACAAAATACAATCACAGGGCCCTTTCAGCTTTAGTCATACAGGTAGAATGCACACTTTTTTTCAAACTGAGTTCTTTGACCTCTCAAAATGTACACCTTGAGCTCAACTTCTAGCATAGGACTTTAAAAAAGAGTTAGACAAAGGTAGTGGCTGTGGAGAGAGGCAGTCTGCCAGAGGGGATGATGGCTCTCCACCTGACTTTGCCTATGTAAAATGAACCTGACTTTTCCAGTAGTCTTTTCCAGTGTCTGCCTGCTGCCTCTGTCCTGGTGCTGCTGCTGGCGCAGGACAGAGCCAGACTGAGAGCTGCTGCCTTTGTCTAACACTCTTTTCTCCTGTGACATCAGGAGCAATGGGCACTGCTCCTTGATTCTCTTGGCAGCAGCAGGAGGAGCAAGGAGAAAGGCTCTGCTGAAAATTCTCCATCTGGTTCTGCCAGCAGGGTTTGAATAGTTAAAAGTCCACAGTATCACTTGTGAGTGCTTTCTATAGTTTTGTTGCCATCTACTAGTAACCATTCTAAATCTAGGTCCTGTTTCTTTGGCTGTCTCTGTGGAGGCTGTGATCAAAAAACCTCAGCTGTGTGGAGCCCTGGAAAGAACTGAAAGTAGACTTTTTGGAACATTAATATACCTGAAAGAACATTTCAGGCTTACAGGAGGCAAGATAAGAGATAATAATGCAGGAATTCTTTAATAATTCAATATATTAAAAATTCAGTATATGATTTGGTTTGATAAAAATCTGTCAAATTTGAGGATTTACCATTACCTTTAAGTGACATAATTATTCTTTTGAACTCTGCAAGAAAAATAGCTGTTAATGGTGCACACAAAAATGCAACTGTCATACAGAGAGCTACTTCAGTATACATGCTTATTTAAACTTTCTTACACAAGAAAAACTTGCCTGTTACAGCTATTGGGTTTACTGCTATATTTTCCATATTAACTTTCTGGGTTTTGTCATAAAAGTGCGTTTTCTATATTTTAGCTTCAAATTATTTTTGAAGCAAAAAGGTAATTTTTAAAATATTTTTTTAAACAACAGAATTAATGTGTTTATTAAGGAGATGTAAAAGTATCCAGCTAAGTTCACACAAGTATTCTTACATTAACACCCACCACAGAGCTTTAAAAAGGTAGGGAGAAGCTGGCTCCTTTCTGAAGCTTTACAAGTACGCAAAGGCAAAAATTTTAGCTATCATCTTGTGCCTGCTCAAAGCCAGGTACAGTATCTACAAGAGAAGGTAATGGTTCAGAAGCTTTTGTGAATGTGCAAAATGTGTTACATACTGATTGATTTTTCAAGAGAGATTATTGCTAGTTATCCAGATTTAATTTTAGACCACCAGGAAAACACCCTTCTTATCTTCACCTAACAGTTACAAAGAACCCTAATGCAATCTACGTTGTTATGCTCTTCAGTAGGTTTTGAGGCCAGCAGTTGATATACTGAATATGTCCTAAGTTTATAGTAAGCTGTTGAGGAAAAGAGTTATAGGGTAGAAATGAATAAAGGGTCATGAGTGAACAGCCACTGAAACACTGCCTTTCATAGTCAACAATAGGTGGAAATTTTTTTTCATCCAGATGGCAAAACATAATGCTTTAGGCATAGGCACTAAACCAGTGTAAACAAAGGCAAGGTCAGGCACAGAGTGAGGACTACAGCTCCTGGTACTTTTATGAAACTGCTCAAAAGTACAAGGCCAGATTTTTAACTCAATGGAATTACTCTGTCAGGAAATGTATTTAGTTAAAGTTTGGATACCTGTGTTGCCTTTGAGAAGGGAGCTGTGCATTCACATTGAACATCAGTAACTTTTTTTGAGGATTGTAAGTCAGTCCTTAAATTGCTCTAGCAGAATGACTGGCACTTCTTCCAATATTTACTTTGTTACCAATGCTATTACTGCTCTTGTGTTTGCCCCCTGCCGGTTCCTGCCTCCTAAACTGGCAAATATAGCTCTTTGTCTATAAATAGCTGTTACTCATTGCAAAAATTCAGCTCCTGAAAGCAGTCACATTCTGATGAGTGTTTAAGTGGCACTCTGAGACCAGATATCAGCACCTGCTAATCTGATATTCATTCTACATTGAAATTCACT
The DNA here is from genome assembly GCF_003259725.1 of Athene cunicularia. Lineage (NCBI taxonomy): Eukaryota > Metazoa > Chordata > Aves > Strigiformes > Strigidae > Athene > Athene cunicularia. The sequence continues at coordinate 13,737,065 of NW_020799117.1, read as the reverse complement.
GTCTTAAGTGATAATATTTGAATCAATATATGTTTGAAATAATCTTACAGTCTTTCATAAAGAGCAAGTTTAGCACCATAAGAATTCCTTTAAATAGGTAAATTTTAAAATTTGTTGGCCTATTAGTTCACATTGTACAATAAGGTATTACTAAGTTAATTATGATAAATTCTTGTCTTTGGAATCAAGAATAAAGGCCTTTCATAATTGTCCAGAATTCTTTCCTTGATACAGTATTCCAGCCTATTCTTTTAGCAAATATCTATGCTCTGCATTTTTAACTTTAGCAATACTGTAGCTTGAATTGCAAAGTTAAATTGGGCAGTTCAGTTTGTACTCTTGAGAAGCACAGAAGCAGCCATGAATCAGTATTGAATTAATTTCTCTACCGTGTCTCTGAAAAATACATAGTTTGATGTCTGGGGTAATTCTGGAGAGTCGTAAGAATGGACAACAGAGAAGGGATTGCTACTATTTCTAAGCCATAGGGCAAACCTTCCTTACGTATTTGTTGCTCTCCTTTCACTCTAACCTTGACCTTTTCAAGTGGTTATTTAATTCCGGGTATTAACAACCTCACTATGTTCATAGTTTATGACCTTTTTGTAGTTTCTCACATAACTGTGAGAAAATTGACTTAAGACCTTCTGCATACCTTCTCTTTTGTGTGAGAGCCTGCAGTTTATTTTTCAAGGAAGCACTCTGGTAGTCTGTGATAATTCCCCTCAACAAATTTAAAACTATACTTTTCAACCACCCTGTCTGTGTTTGCTCCCAAACAAATTCAAATGTTCAGATGCAGATAAAGTGCTAATGGCTTAACACTACAGCTGTAGCTTGTTATCACTGGAGGCTCTTTGAAGAACCAACAATGCATTCTAAAACTTTAGTAGCTAAAGGAGAGTGGGTTTGGGGTTAAAAATTATTACTTGTCTTCTGAAAACCAACTGGATTTTCTCTTTGGAGATATCAAACAAATTACAATCTTTATTTGATTTTAGTGCATGTTTGAAAATATTTCTCAGCTGTTTTATGATGCAGTGACTGCAAAACGGGCATTCACTGGCTCCCAGTGTGCACCGCTTCAGGTGTGGCTCTACCAGTTGTACTCATACCTGCCTGCCAATACTGAACATTTGAATAAGATGGCAAAGGAGAATAAGGGCATTAAGAGAAATCAGGTGCCCAGAACTCCTCTTTTCAAAACAGGCTGCTGTTCCCAGTTTCCAGTATGTCCACAGAATTAGTTTTCTTATCAGGTAACCCTTATGATGTGTTTAATTGCCTTTTTTCCTGTCTCGAGCGGTAACAATTGTTGTGCATGTCGACTTTGTTTTTGCTTTTTTCCTGGTAAAAATATCAGAAAAACCCCACAAAGACACAATTCGGGTGGACATGAAAACCTCATTCTTAATGCTTGAAGTCATCTGCTGAAATCAAAGTGTCCAGTTGTGTGTGAGGACTGACCAAGGTGGAATTGGCATTACCAAATGCAGTGATTAAGTAATCGATCTTGCTTTTCATACAAACCCAGAAGTATGCTAAGAGCATACTTATGATGATGAATGGCAGAGCATAACTGATGAACTAGCATATTTATATCAACCCTGTGAAAAGTATTTTATAAAACTAGCTATTTCCCCCGGCCCACAGTTTGCAATGTTCTCTTCATAATGTTTTTGGGTTTTGTTTCTTTTTAAGAAGTACTGTGTACTATGATTCACTTGCCAATTTGAATTTGCAGTGTTGCAAAAATCTCATAGTTGTTAGATTTGAGAGAGACTATAGCAAATCCTGTGAACTTTTTGTTTTGTTTTCCTGGTCTATATCTTTTATGGTAGCTTGTTATGTGTGGTAAAGTCACTTGACATAAAGGGCAGCCCAGAACTGAATGAAGTTGACTTTATAACTTAATAATATATGGATGCTGATATCATGTCTGTGTGAAGTTGGAGTCTCAATTAAGAGATTGACTGTATTTTTTTATGTACATACTTTCTCTCGTTTTATGGTAGATACATGTTTTTATCTGGAAGTTCTTGACAGAATAAGCTGGTCTGCCTTGCAAATAAGTAGTAGAGCAGGTTGGGATGACGAATGACTCACCTAAATAGTCACATACCGAGATACAACATTGATATCAGCAAGTACATTTAAAAATGTAAACTATGTACGGATGAGAAAACACACTAGCAAGAACTGCTCTGCCCTGTTATGAATAGCATAATTTGTGAGCAACTGTTACCTGCATTATCCTGTGCACATTGTGAAATAACTTTTAATTTGTAAGAAGCCTCACAGCTGAAAGTATGCAGCCTTGTCTGTACATGCTTTAGAGATAATTGGACTATGTATGAGTAGATGAGAAAAAAAAAGTCTGCATCAAAATATTCTAAAGCATCTATCAGTTTTAAACAGATTTATTTTTTTTTTAATTCAAGGTGAAATGTGGTGTGCAGGAAGGCGTCAACATTTTTATAAAATATTTCCTCTTTAGTAATCATCTGGGACACAACTTTACTACAAAAAATATTTCTTTAAACAAGCAAACAAAAGCACCAAAGAGATATTTTTTGTAGTGCTGAAGTTCAGTCCCATTACTGAGAAAATGAGAACTTGGCTCTGCAATCAAATCAAAATGTGCTGACTGTAGCACTAGCCCCCAGATTTAGTGAAAGACTTTTAAAGAAAAAAAAGAAAGTTAAAATAAGTTTTGAAGTAGCTTTCTGATGTGCTAGTATGAAGTATCTCCAGGCAGATTTACCCACTTCAAATTAGATGAGACCATTTTGCTTCTCTTCTTAAATGGGAATGGTTTTTAATATTTTTTTATTTGATTGTGAAAGGTTTGAATTTAACCTACTTACAACACAGAGGAATCTTACAAGTAAGACTTGCAGTAAGATTACTTTCCAACTTGTGATGGCTGTGGGCACTGCACAAGGCATAGATATAGACCAACTCCATTCCATGTGTGCCATCACAGAACTAAGACTGGTGGATGTATAAACTAAATTAGAAAATACAGTTTATACATCATCGTTTACTTTGTGTTAGTATAAGGTGCTAGAAAGTGTTTACAGAAGATTTAAAAAAAAGCCTTAGAGCTTGCAATGTCAAAAATAAACAAAAACTACACTCCATAAGACAAGGAGGAAGAAGAGGTACATGTTATCTGGTGGTGATAGAAGTTGCGTTAGGGAGCATAAGTGGTGTATATATACTTACATAGACAGATCCTTACTCTTTTACAAAGAGGAACTGTATTTTCAACTGTATTTTATCCTAAAAACAAGATTATCTTGTATTTATCTAGAGTAAAATTCTAAAAACAATTTACGGAAGTAATGTACTAGGATATAAATTGTCTCAAACTGCACAGTAGTTTTCATGTGACAGATATATTACAAAATAGGCATGGTCCTGACCCAACAGGATTTATGACTGTGAAGGTCAGCAAACTTTATAATAGTTTCTTTCTAATTGGAAATTTATTGTGCTTATCTAGGTTGCTCTGACTTCCAGATGGATTATAAATGATAGTATACAGATGTTCTCACGTATTGTAATGCACATTACCTCAGGTTATTCTAATGTAATTGAGGTGTAAAACTATTTCAAGATCAGTATCAAAGAGTGTTCATTCCAGAATTTCCTTCCTTATCAGTCTAAATACAGATTAAGAAGGTACTCTTTTTACAGACAGCATGAAGGAGGGTAAAGATGCACTGACTTGACATTTGAATGTGTTTTAAAATGTGTTTGCAGTTGGTAGTCTTGTTGGCAACTAGGTTTCTCTTAGACAACCACAGCCTCTAGAGCAGTTGCCCCGAACAGTTTAGTTAGAGGAAAACATTGTCAAATGAATTATCTGTTACTGATGCATCTGAATGTGAATTTACATATCGTGCTCCTTCTAAAAGTACTTGCAAGTGACTGTTTCTATAAGGAGTGAGCACCCAGATATTCTAACTCAGGACATCACTAATATCCGAGAGCTGCATACTGTTAAATCATGAGATATTTTGTAACCTCATAAAATTAATCTAACATGTCCATATATTATCTGTTCATAATCACAATGGCTTTGTTATGGACTCTCAGAAAATAGCTAAGAAAGTGTAGGATACTCTGCATTGCTTCTTTTACTGAATTGTTTTCTTACCAGTTGAAACTCTGTTCTGGCACCACTGCCCCTTATGGATCAGAAGTAGTGTGGATTATTCTGTTGTCTTTGGCTGGGATAGAGTCCATTTTCTTCACAGTAGCTTGCATGGGACTGCATTTTGAATTTGTTCTGGAAACGGTGTTGCTAACACAGGGATTTACTGCTGAAGAGAGCTTACATAGAGTCAAAGCCTCTTCTGCTTCTCATACTGCCCTACCAGTGAGCTGGGGGTGCACAATAGATTGAGAGGGGACACAACTGGGAGCGCTCACCCCAGCTGACCAAAAGGGTGTCCCAGACCATATGGTGTCACACTCAGCAATAAAAGCTGAGGAGAGAGGGAGAGGGGGGATGTTCAGAGTGATGGCATTTGTCTTTCCAAATAACCATGAGCATGTGATGGATCCCTGCTTTCCTGGAGATGGCTGAACACCTGCCAGCTGGTGGGATGTATTGAATGGATTTCTTATTTTACTTTTCTTGTGCATGTGGCTTTTACTTTACCTGTTAAACTGTCTTTATCTCAGCCCACAGGTTTTCTCACTTTTACCCTTCCAGTTTTAGCCCCCATCCCACTGCCGGGGGAGTGAGTGAGTGAGTGAGTGAGTGAGTGGCTGTGTGGTGCTCGGTTGCTGTCTGAGGTTAAACCACAACAATTATGCAGACATTATGTGGGTCTTCCTGGGGATCCTGAGTGGAAATAAGTGCTATTACATTGACTTGTATTGGCAATGACAAGGAGAGTTATGATGACATTCAGAGCCTGACAGCACAGAAGCCATGCTACAGCTTTTGGAAGCAAGATCTGTTTAGACTTCCAGGGAATCCCACTGCACTTAGACACCTGAAAACAGACTCTAGACTTCTCAGGTGTAGCCTAACAGCCTAGTAAGCATAGTTCACAATTACTTTTTTTTTTAAAATTATTTTTATTTTTTTTATTTGGAACATATAGAAGATGATAAAGACAGAAACAGTTTTTATGATTGGGAAAAATTATGAAGGTTACAATCAGGTCATATAGAAAACCTCCTGTAAATTCTCAAGTATTTATTTTACAAACAGGACAAATAAAGAATATATTAACATACCTCATCATGTGTTATTCCAGTAGGTCTAGCAGAACAGGCACAGTCTTTAACAGTCCCTCAAGTACGGCACTGGGATGGCAACAGAGCTGTTTTCTGTTATGCACAATGTAAAGAAAAACAAGCAAGAAATGCTGTGTACTTGATACTGCATTTTTAAACATGGGATATAGATTCCTTTCATTTCGAAAAAAACCCTCCAAGACTCCAGATATTTGGCTAGTTATTCAGATCAGAAGTTTTATTAAATCATGTTGAATAAACAGCATAAAACTAAACAAATCATACATCCTTGCAAAGAATGCCTCCGAGAGGATGACATTTCACAGTGGTCCAGAAACACCCTTACATTAATAAGTCTACTAAGGTGAGAATTGGGTAATCACCTGGAATCAGTAGCATTGCCTCATGAAACCTATCTCCTTTTGGCTCATTTTCTGCTTTTTACATAGTGTGCTCCTAAAATGGACAGACACACCTTCAAGGACTTAGCAATAGAATGATATTTGTTTGTAAAAAGTGTCTTTCAGAGGGGTTGTCTGTTGCCTCAGAGGTTGAGGAGGTTTTAGTGTTAGTCAGTAGCTCTTTTTGGTAGCTTTGTTTAATATGTGTGTAAACTCAGGATATTTTGATAATATTTGAAATTAGGTAATTAGAAAATTTTTCAATACAGCTTCACAGGAAATTTTATCATTTTATCATATTACGTATGTGAAATTCTGACGTTTTTATTCACAAGAATACAAAGCTCTCTAAATTTCTTTAGTTTGAAGTGCAAACTATTGAAATGTACAGAGAATAATGAAAATTGGAACAGTTGAAGCTCTGTATCAGTTTTAGCAATCAGTTTTCATTAACAATAAACACTGGCTCCTGCCCAACATAGGGGAGATCTCTTTTTACTTGCACAGCTTTTTCTTGCATATTTTATTCCTTATTTTATGAAAGAATGGCACCACAGGGATTCAACAAAATGCTGTATTTAAGAGTTGTGATTCATAAAATGCAAGAAAATTCTGACATTTGAATTTTACTGAGCTATTTTCCAAACACAGTATTTCTTTATGTGACAGAGGAGTTATTTGTCTGTTCCTAGTTATTAATATGAAGAATTTGCTTCTACTTGCTATTACAGTCTGAGTTGCTGGTCTGGTTATGGAACAGACTGAATTATAGCTATGAATGAAACCGTCATTTGTCATATGGGTAAAAGCTGCAGATCAGTAATGAAGTTGATGAAAAATAGGAAAAGTAGGAGAACCTTTCTATAAGTACTGTTCAACCTCTACTAGCTGTTAAACCTGCAATAATTATACATTTATATGTACTTTGAAAGAACTTTTCTTTTTTTGCAGTATTCAGCAAATACTCTTCCCAGTGTTAAGCAAGTCAGAGAGAGAGGAAGCAACACGGGTAGAAATGATGAGCTAGAAGTGATGGTACTGAGGAAGTAAAAAGTTTTATAGACTATAATAAAATAAAATGCAATAACTACTTTCTTATTATTATTTTCCAAAATGACACAGGAAAAATACAAGATTTTGAGCAATGGGGTACTGGCTTGTTGGGTCACATGGGCTAGATTGTTGCAAGGCAGCTCAGACGTAAATATACACAAAGAATATCCAAGGAATCTTGATGTGAAGTGAATGTAGAATAATAAGTAGATTTGGACAAAATCTGCTTACATATAAGTAGCACTAATCTATCCTAATTGTTATTAAATAGGGGACAGTACATGAAAACACTTAAGTATTATGGTTTGATATGTTCAAGAAAAATGTCAGAACAAGATACAGGAAAATAACTTTCTATCTAAAGCTTTTGCATCACATATCTTGTAACTAAAGGTTTATTGTGTTTGAATCCTGCAGATATTATTTAGGGCAGCTTTCCTAAAAGTCCTTCAATACCAGCACATAACTATTTAACTATAAAACAGTTCCAGAAAACACGTGTTTTATGAAAATAGTAATACCTAGATGTGCCTAAAAATTGAATGTTGTTATAAAATATTTCTTGATTTTGTAAGTGTTATGCTAATTCTGCTTTACCAGGACCATCCTATGTACAAAGACATTTACCTACTTTGTGTCACAGTAAATATTTCGCGGTGAGTGAATAGGTTTGCTGTATTTTTTTCATAGTGGGTAACAGTAACAGTGTCAGACAGTCTAGTATTTTCATAGCACAGCACTGAAGATTATTCTGAAGTACACAGAAACTAATTTCTTCCTCATTTTCAAAACTCAAGCTGATTCATAAGCTACAGAGTATAAGGAAAAAGCAGAGCAAGTGAAGAGGATAAATAGAACACAATGATGTGTGATAAGAATGCTATGGGGCTGCTATATAGCTGAGTTTCAAATGGAAGTGGGTTTCTGACTGAGAAAAATACAAAAACCCCAAACTGCATCCTAAAGAGAGTACTGTGATAGAAGGATTGGAATCTCTTAGTAACATACATTACATAGGTAGGAGAAATAAGTAATTTTATGATTTAGAGGTATGCCATGCTGCTTCTGTAAGCTAAGATAGAAATCAGATCCATGAGCACCTATAGGCAAGAAATCACATAGAAGTCAGTAATTTTAGTAGGAGGCTGTTGCACCACTACAGTAAAAGCATAAAAGCTAGCAGCTATGACTAACAGGAGGAGTAAGGGGAATAAATCGTATGACGTTATAATAATGGAATTCTATCTGAGATTAGGGATTATACTGATGTTGTTATCTAAATCTTTAAAAAAAAAAGTACATTTTAAACTGGAAAAACCACAGTAATACCATAGTTAGTACTTTTGCAGGAACAGGAAGCTTATCTCTTTATTTTCCCTTTTCAAATGTTTTTTTCTTAGTACCATAGCTGAATGTACTATTAATGATAGAATCTACTTGGGTTTATTCCAGTGCCCACAATATATATTATAAATAATTTATTTTATTACAGTTAATTAAACTTGGTTTATAGAAAATGCAGATTTCTCATTAAATATTTTCATATTGGTCCTCCCAAAAGAAAAGAAATTTCCTCAAATCCTTCAAATACCCATGGTAAGAAGCTTCTGAAGTCTATCCATTATACCAGCCTCTAAAGGAGAGTACAGAAGTATCTGTTCCCATTATAGTGCATTAACAAAAATTCAGAGATTAGGAAAGACTGAAAAACTCATCTTTGTCATTGGGCTGAAAGTAACGGAGCAGGGAGTGGGAAGGATGAAACGCAATACCGTTGCACTAAGAGGTGAAGGAATGAAACAGTAGATTGAAAAGACATTTATTCCAATTGTGACATGGCTTTTAATAATAGAAGCTATCTAATGCTGTTCTGCACTGCTAAACTCAGCACCTCATTAGTACTGTTGGTACTGTTCACATTTAAACTACTAGGAGATTCCTAGCAAGTCTCTTTACCCATCTTAATCTCCCACGTAACGGGATAGTTTATACTGTGGTAGGGTGACAGGGGACTCAGTTTGATTTGACTTCCTGAATATGTTTATATGCTTTCTCTTAACCAAAAACTATAGTGAAGGTGCACCAGATGGTATTTAAACTAATATTTGTTGCTACTTGCTAGAAATATTTATGCCTCGTTATGAAAACTAAAGTCCCGATTCAACTTCTGTAATTTTACAGCATTCTCCCTTGGAAATTGCCTGACACATGGCATTTTCCAGAGGCAAAATAATTACTCTTTAGAATTACTTTTATCTGCCTCCAGAACAGAAGTCATCAGTGGCAGAGAGGAGGTACTGAGGGCAGTGACTGAGCCTGGTATTAGCAACTGGGAATTTGCCACAGTACTCCCTGTTTCACAGTTACTTTATGTTAGCAGAGGATGCCCAGAACTTTCCCTCAACATGTAAATGCAGTTCCTGCAAGGAGATTCAGGGCACTGTCATACCTCCAGTGAGACATCCTAGCCCTCTCAGTAAACTAAGTAAGTTAAGAAACAAATGGTTGGATTTTAAACATTTGTGTTCCTGAGTAAGAACTGGGAACTAACTTTGAAATTGAAACAAAACAAGAAATACTTTCTCATATTTTTAATGCTTGAACTATTGTTTCCTTTTTCTGTTAACTTTAATGATCAAAGTAAGAAACTTACTTAATATATACTCATTAGATTTAAATGCTAAGGCAAATGTCCATGGAAATGCATTTGCAATTGAAATGTAATTTTCAGCAGAGAGAAGACTCTCAGTTTAAGCAATATTGGTTATTTATATGAAGCACCTAATCAGAAATTTTAAAAATTACTTTGCATTACTTAGTTTATTAACATCTTATATACATATTTTGAACATGAAACACTTGTGATAACTACTTCAAATGGGATTCATGGACTCAGAATCGTTTGCTAAGGGGTAGGATCAAACATTTCAATTGATAATGAAAATCACAGGCAGCTTGAGAATTTAAAGAGGAAAAAGTAATAAAATGGTTAAGAATTTACAACTTAAATGTTGGCTAACTATGCGCTTGTTCACTAGGAAAACAGCAAACATCAAAGTAAAATTTGCACTAGGACTTCAAACCCCACATGATTCTGCAGTGGCTGCTAGCAGGTTTTGGGGGTTTTTTTGCCATCGTTAGGCACTAAATACAGTTACAGGAGATGCTTTGCCAGGAGGGAGGAGAGACAGCCAGCCAAACTGCTGCCACTGATCATGCCTTTTGGCTTGATATGAAAGGAGACAAGCAGAAGCTGTTCATTTCTCTTAGTAGTTAGGAAAGTAAACTTTTTTTTTTAAAAAATCTTCTTTCTTTTCTACTATTCTTTTTTTCTGCCATCTGAGAACTGACTTGCAATTTGACCTATGATTAGGGATAGGAAAAGAATAGGTCTTTTCTGTGTCCAGGCAGCCTGTATTATAGCTAGCTGTCAGTCTCAGTTGGAGGACCGTACCCACATTTAGCTACTGTCCATCAGGGAAGACACAGAGCAGGTGCAGAGCTCTCGAGGAGAGATCTTCAACCTCAATAAAACCCAAAACTGAAAAAATCACCTCTACCTTTGGGAGTAACTAGATGAAAGAGTAGGGAATTTTTTCAAACTAAAGATTAAGATGACAAATTCTCTGAAGTCACAAGGAGTTATGAGCTTAACATATGGTAGTGGAGTTTCAGATATGATAAGAGAAAATTTTTTAAGGCCAAAAAGATGAAGCATAAAAATGCACTGTCTTTGGATTCTCCATCACTGCCAATCTTTAACAACAAATTAGATAAAAATTTCTTGGAAGTTCATAGTTAGGCATAGCTGAGCCTGCTTCGGAGCAAGGGAATAGACTATATAACTTGAAGGAATCCCTTCTTCCCTTACTTTTTTTGCTATGTTATGAATCTAATATTGATTTTGTTGTCATTGTTCTGGTCAACCCAAATGAGGGGAAGGATATTAGGGCATTGTATTGCTTTGCTTTATTCTTTATCAAAAACAGTGAAATGCTTTCTCTGTGTCTTAAAGGAGGCACATTTCCAATAAACTTTAACAGAGGCTTGGTATCTGTCAGCAGGAGTAATCTAATATCAAAAGATAGCTTTACAGAGTTATGAAAATATGTATTTGTTCAAATACACACAGTTTTCAAAAGCGTGCTGCTGAACAGGTTATATATTGTATGAAGAGGTAAATGTTTTAAAAGGAGACAATTAGTATTCCCAAAGACTCTCTTTCTCCCGAATGGGTAGTGATATTTATGAAGCAATGGGAGTACTGATGCTTAGACTTTTTTCCCTGATACGTCTCTTTGCCAGTAAGTGAATTTTAGTGCGAACATAACGGCTCTGAAGTTGGCAGCTACATCTGTCTATCCATATACTGTACAGCTATGGTCATCTTGGCCCTATGTGGGAAGATGTATGAGTGGGCTAGAGAAAAGCTATCTTTTATGATAATTAAGTATAACAGCTTGGGAAAATGCCTTTCTGTGGAGTTGACTGGACTGAAAGCAAGCCAGGCACATCAAAGGAACTAAATCCCTCCTGACAAGGGGTTTGAAAAATAGGTCTGGGCACACAGAGGAACAAAAATCTGGCAAACATGGAAGGGAATGAAAGTCTAACAGATAATGTCCAAAAAAAGAAAAAAAAAAAAAAAAAAAGAAGTTTGAGAATGGACAGCTCTTTCCAGAGTTCAGTTACTGCTTTACTGAGTGCTTTCTCTGATAGTGGTTTCAGAATTGTTATTTTCTGTCAGCTATTTCTCCAACACAGCTGCCACTTACTTTCTATTTATTTCTGGTTTTAATGAATCTCTTTGAAAATACCTTTTGAGAATTAGACTAGCTTGTATAGTTTCTCACCTGAATAAAATCTTTTTATGTGTCAGGAACAGTAATAAAGGATGAAGGCTTGGAGTTGGGAAGCTGGTATCTTTTTCTTAATTGTTTTCTTAGGAGACTTCAAAACCAGAGCAGACATAAGTGGGCAAGGAAACTAGAAGGAAAGAGGTTCAGGAGCAGCAGACTACACTATTTGAGAAGGTAATTCTAGTAAAATCATCAGAGTTTTGGTCAAGGAATTGAACTCCATCTCATTTTTGGCTCATGCCGTAGTACTTTTGCCTGTGAAAGTAGAAGTAAGAAGTAATGCTTGAATTGAAGATACTGAAACAGTAGCAATGCAATGATGGAGACATCTAAATATACCTTCCTCCTCAAAATTAAACATTAAAAAAATATATACTCCACAGGACTTGGTTTTAAATCTTTGTTTCATTTGATTGTGCTGGTTCTGGGGAAAATGACTAAAAAGAGAACTTGAAAAATAAGTTAGAAAACTGACTTGCTGCGTTATTTGCAATAGTTGTGACTGGGGAGAAGCAAACAAGAAAACGGTGTCTTTATTTTATTAATCCAGTATATTTTGCTGAGCTTCCATTTAGATCTACAAGCCTTTCTCTTGTCACCAACGTATAATCCTTAGTGGTTTTGTTCTTAGGTGTAAGGGCATTGTACTCAGTTAAGTCATCATCGTTCAAACCCAGTCTTCTGGGATTTTCAAACTTTTTTGCTTTAAATATTCTTATTTCTTCTTTTCCCCAAAAAATCTCACCCTATTCTTCTCACCCAATAGTTTTTCATTCATGTCCATTCCATTACAAAAGTATTATAGGCAACTTTCTAGAATGTTTCAGGGTTTTATTGGCAGTGCTTATTAGTGATAATTTCTCCAGCAGGTCCCTTTCTTCTATCCTCCATCAGTAATAATTTTTAATAGCTACTTGTTACTGGGAACTTGGCCCAAAACTTGGTTTGGTCACTTTTAGTGACCTGGATTTCAAATCTGAAGGCAGTAGAAACTGTGGGGCTCAGAAGCTATGAAAAATGAAGATAAAATTAGGTAGCTTGAATATAGTCTTATTAGACTTTCATCTGAAAAAAAAAAAAAAAAAATCAATTCTGTCTCCAGAAAACACTGCAGTGACTTGTCTTTTTGACTACGGTCCATTTTGTAGTGTGAGTTCCAGGCAAGGCACCAGCAGACCTGTCAATACACTCCTGCCCTTTCTAGGTCACTGACAGCACAGTAACTTGTGATTTTCAGTCTCTCTCTAATGGATTCATACACAGTTAATTACAAAAAGCCATTTTCCTGGACTACAGCCAGAGTGTAAAGCTTTCTGAAAATCACTTTTCTATGTGTATCTGAGCTTTTTGCCCCCAAAAGGTGAGGACTGTGAAGTTTGCTGTTCATCCACAGAGCAGATAGTAGCAGTGCCAGTTTCTATAGTACCAGCTTACATGAACACTGACATGGAGGATCAGTCCTTTGGAATGAAAGGTTAATTAAATGTCTTGTGCTTTTGAGTCCTACTTTTTCTAACGATAGTGCTGATTTAGTCTCACTACAATTTTGAATAAAGCCAACTTGCCTGCAGCAGCTCTTACCATATATCTCCATTATCTCTCAGAAGTCTAGGAGCCAGACTCTGCAATTCAGCTAGACCTATTTTATTCTATTTTCTAGTGAAAAGTAGCCTTCAAGTTTGAAATATTCACACTGCATGAAATGACTTTGGTCCAGCAGAGGTACTGTACAGGCATGCCCTGCATCCGCAAAATGCTTTGTGCATAGTAGGAATTATGGAGAGAATATGGTTAACACCTTTTTGAGTATAATTTTTGACTTTAAAATGGAGAAGAAAGGCAGAAGAAAGTAGATTTGTGTTCAGTTGTATTTACTTACATAATATGATAATATTTTAGAGACAGAAGACTGAACTGGCTACTCCGTAAATTTGTTTTTTCTTTAAACATAATTCTGATTCACAGAGGCTAAAGCTTCAGACAGGAGTATAAGATTAAGTTTTCAGCAATAAACCCTTGAAAGACCTCTGATAGATTCTATGGTGGTGCAACTCCCCACCCTCTCTTGGGCTCCTCAGTGGAGTTTTCTCCCCTGTGTCATATGCCAACTCAAGATGAATAGGGAAAAGTAGTGAACCAGAACATAAAGGCACTCCCCTAACACTCCTGACTCCTATCTTACCTATTGCTTGGGAGCAGACCACATGTCAGGTCAAATGGATTAGGAAAGGTAGTAGACCAGAGTGTTAAGGCACTCCCTTAGCACACTTGGTTTCTGCCCCCCTCTCTTATTGCTTAAGAACAATGGTAACAATCAATATCCCCTGACAACACATCCATACTTGGGTTGTGGCCCAAAGGGGGTGATATCAGAACTCTAACATCTAGCAAGTTCTGGGTTTCCACACTGGTAGGAAGTACCAGAATATTCCATCATCCAAGTTAGACTGAAATGTAAAAGTATCTGATGAAAGTAAATTATCTTGGACCCTATAAACAGTGATTCTAAGCAAGACCCTTTGATCTCTCCTGGATCACAGTGGGCTGTGACCAGCATGTCCCCTGATCTGGCATGCCTCTCAGGCTCAGACTTCTCAAAGTTTGGAGATCATCTGCCCACAAAGCTGATGGAAGGCCAGGGTGAAGTCAGACTTCTCAAATCTTAATGATCACGCATTGGGAAATACTGATGCACTGTGAGCATTTGCTCCAAACTAAGGCTAGTCTCTTCCATCTACCTCTTTACCTATCTGTGTGTTTAACTGTGCACATTGCTGTCATGAGTGTGGGCGTCTAGATATTTCACTGAATATCCAAATATTTCTGTGCTCTTAATGTGTATGTGTGTGTATGTTTTGTCTTTATACATATATATACACATATATATTAATGGATATTTTGATTTAGAATACCTTGTATTATGTTAGTGTGAATCTTGTCATTCTCAAATCTGTAATTAAGTCTCTATTCTAATAATAACATATTCTACCAGATCATCTTGTTGGTCTTTAAATGGGTCTTTCATGTTCATTCAAAGTGTTGCTAAAATGCAACCTTTTGATCCACCTCACACCACTAATAAATCTTAAATTGCTATTAAATCATCGTGTCAAACATTTTCATCCATGACAGACTTGCGATGCACTTTCATGGGGTTGAGAGTATGGGGACACATCTGAGAAAATGACCATTTTCCTTTTTTGCTCTGACATCAACAGAAATGAAGGCAAGTTTCGAAACCATACTTTTTTTTCGTAAAAGTCATAACCCATTATAATCTGCTTGTTTCTAGAGGGAGCTCAGTTTTATGAGAGGTGATGGCTCATTTTAGGATGGCTGCAAGATGTTGTTGTCTTGCACTGTGTTTCCACTTACCTGCTGAGATTCCCACCTGCATTGTACTGAGGGGACTAACCTGTTTGTGCAAGAATTGCCACTGTTTGCAGTGCAGCACATTAACATAGCCTGTCTGTGCCTCCACTGTGTGATGATTCAAAATATGATGTTGATAAACAGCTGAAAGGTCTCTGCAGCGGGGAAAAGAATTTTCAGAGATAGGTAGATATAGAGCCAGAGAAGAGAATTTCCCAGGATAAGCTATTCCTTACTGATGAGTGAAATCCTTGAGCAACCTTATGATCTTGTTGTAAGTCAGTGCTGCTATTGTGAGGCCATGAATTATGAATTCTCAGTAAATCCATGCCTTGCACTTCTCCACTCTGAATCAATCCCTTATATTTCGGGGTGGGGTGGTGGTGTTTCCAATTAATTCAAGATTAGCAGATTTTAAGAGCAGAATGGACTACAGTGAGCCTATGAATGAGATCAGTGCTTTTCCTAAATTAAATAATGGATAATTTTGGGATAACAATTTCTTCAAGAGGAAGAAAAATGGTGTCCCATTGTTCTGGCTTAAGTGACTAAAATATATAGAATATAGAAAAACGTCAAGATTTTCAAAATGAAACATTACAAATTTTTGTTCTGAAGACAGATGAAATGATCTTTTAAAATAATTTATTTTCACTAGTGCTTTGAAAGAGATAAAAATATGTATACAAAATATTTAATACTTGCACATACTGGAGCTCTACGATTATGCATTATGTAAAAGAACCTACTGTAAATAGTTTACAGATCATCTAGAGAGGCAATACTTCGTAACCATGCATTTGGCTGTGAATACAGTTAACATACTTTCAACCTGAATAGTCATAAGAAAAAAAATTGTCTTTGGGATTTGGACAAATGGGTTTGTTACAAAAACTGTAAAAGGTTCCCTGTTGTCTTTTAGGAAATGTGGGGGTTTTGTTGTTTGTTTGGGGTTTTTTTTTCTTATTCTTTAAAAATTAAATGTTAAAATGAGGGGGGTTTTGTTTCAAGACTCTCCAGTCTAGAGAACTTTTAGTATTTCAGAAGTTTCTAACAAAAATATTAACAACTTTTTTCTGGGTAGAGAGTGATGTAAAATATTAACTGTCTTCCTTTCTCTGGCGTAATAGCTACTACCCTGAAAGAGGCACTGGCCTCAAAGTAGTGAAATAATAGGGCTACATGGTATACATTTCCCTTTTCAGAAAAAGGAAACTTGGAGCTTCTTGAATACAGTGACTATGTCCTGGCAAAAAATAATTTCTAAATATTTTCACTTTTAACTAGAATACTATATCCACCATATTTGCCTCTCGTGGACTGCCTCTGCATAATCTCTTTTGCAAATGCAATTTAGTTTGTGTGAATTCTGATTAAACACAAATTTTGATACAGTACTAAGATTTGTATAATGAAAACATGTTTTTAACAAGTAGAAATAGTTTACAAAGGTCAGATGACTCAATCCAGAACAGAATCAATCTGAGTTTGATAATCACAGTGCAAGACTGAATACTTGAATAGTCCAGTACACATTTTGAGAATTCTCTACAGGTTGAAATTCACAACTTGTATAAAAATGATAAAATATAGTTTTCAGAGAGAAAAAGGGTAAATTGGTTAAATGAATCATTACCGTAATGTTTGTGTATGGCTGTTCCGTTCATAATGTCGCCACAGAATTTATTTAATGTGTATTTAAGGAAAGAGATTTTTTTTTTTTCACTTGTGGTTTTTTAGATAAGGTTGCCTACATCAAGATTTGAGAAGCTAGGAAAAAAAAAAGCTGTCATGAGTTTACTAAATTAACTTCTTTAAGAGTTAAAAGCAAGCAAATTATGTGCAATACACACAGAATTTTAGGTTAATCAAGAAAGTTAGAGAAGTTAAATAGTGAGCAGAATGTTTCCTAATGGCAGAATAAGCAATATAGATATTTTAGTGTAAATTTGCTGCTAGAACACCCAACAATTTCTTGTTGGTACTGGATGTTGAAAATTAATAATTAACAATAATTTATAACATTATTTTATTAATTTACACATACAGTGGCCTCTGGTGCTGTTTAGTTGCATCATCAATCCTATGTAATATAAATATAGCCCATTATAATCTGAAAAATCTGTTAAATGTATTTATACATTTATACTAATATTTTTCCTTGGGGACTTGTGTATTTAAATGACTCGGAAGTTTAGGCTCCTAATGGCTATCAGAATTGGAGACTCAGAAAGGAGAAACAGATAAAGAGCAATCCACTCCAAACTGGGGAGTTAGAAAAATGTTTGCAGATTTCTGTATTCCTAATAATATATTAGATTGCTGTCCATGCTAACAACTGTCAGATATAAATAGTCTTTTAGTTTGACCCTAATTAGCCCATGATAAACTCAAGACATCTTAAGTTTATATGTTAGAGAGTATACAGGATGACGATTCAGGATACTACTTGAGCCAGAGACCTTGGAGTAGAAAGGTGTGTAGAGTCAGACCACTCTATATTTAGCACTGTTAAATTACAGTACAATGGAGCAATGGTTATGACCTGCTGACATTTTGTTCAAGAGAAAACTGGAAACAAATACGTCTGCAATGTTAGAAACTGATATCAAAGCTTCAATGAGTTGTGGAAGTATAAAGAGAGACAAAGATGTAAAAAAACCCCACAGTATGATCTTGGGGTCTTTGGAACTATCATTGTCAAAATGATGCTTCATATTTCTGCAAAAGGAAACAGTGTTTGAGACAGTGGTGGGTAACATGAGGTTTCCTCCCAATTGTAGGAGGCTGTTACCCCAAGCAGATGAATACCATAGTGCAACATCTTTTCCAAATCCCCGTGGAAGAACGAGGACAAAACTTTCCATCCAATCTCAGGCATCAGCCATGGGATTCAGAGGAATCAAAGCTGATGGTCTTGCCATCTCTCAACACCCCTGGAGTTTTTCAGTGCCCATACTGTAAAGTGGAGAAACAGCCAAGAAGACCTACAATGTAGAAACCAAACAGTTAAAATCACTGTAGACAAACAGAAAAAGTTGGTTCGAGACAGCTCGTCTTTTATACTGGGTAGCCACCATACACAACTGCTAATGCTCCACGGCATCTTCAAAGCTTCAAGGGGAAATTGAGTAGAAAACAGATCAGAGATTTTGGGTGGTGAACAAATAATATAACCTGATCTCTTTTCTACTATTAGTGAAACTTAATATGATTCCATTCTGACCAAGGGTACACGCGGGGTTGAAGTACACTATTAGCAGGTCTGGTAAACAGCATAACTTGTGGTAGAAGTGGGAACTCTTGGGTTTCCATGCATTGTGGCAGACCACTGTTATGGTCTAACTTATGTAGGAGCTCCTCATAGTTTTTAAGTGCATTACTTGAGGTGCAAGGCTCTGTATCACATTGCTTTTAAGGTATTTTCTCTCCAGATTTGCACATTCAGACATGGCGTGTCCTAACACGCTTTTATCCACAACAAAGTTTTGTTTACCTCTCTTCCCCCCTCTTACAAGCTTTATTAGAGTTCTGTATGACTTCAAGATACCAAGAAAAGGGAAATTAATTTGCACTGCCTAATCGATATCATTATGAAAAATTTTAGGACTCACACTGTGTTATTCTTTACTCCATCAGTATTCCCAGGGAAAATTACAAGGGATGCAGAATCTGTTAAAAATCACTCATTTATTCAGGAGCATTTGCACAAAATATTAACTGCTCCTCTGTGAGGGATAACAAGATTTTTCATGTATTTTTAATTAAACTGAAAACTTCCATGTTTGCATAATAGACTGGTTTTCTTGGTTGCATACACTTTTTGCTCTCTTTAATTATTTCTACTTCTTATGCAAGAATCCTCTTCACACCTTCTCTTTGCTCTCTCTAAGCAGTTTGTTGTTTTTCACAGTTTGATCTTCACTGACAGTTTTCTTTGCTGTGTATTCAGTGCATAAAGAGCAAAACATATATTTCAGTCTCAATGACTTTCATTTTAGATTAGGAAAACTGAAATACAAAGCGAGAACAAATATAAAATCTTCATGAGAGAGAAAGCAAAGAATCTGTAAGATCTGCAGTTTAAAAACCTCTGTAAAACCTTTCATCTTTAATCCTCTTATAATGCTGTCACTGGCTGACAGGCAGGTGGAGAGAATTTTCATTTTATGGCACAGAAAGGACAGATTTGTGATTAAGGCATAGATTGGGTCTCAAAGGATTCTAGTTCAGTTTACATCTTTGGATACAAACTTTGTATGTGTGCCAGTTTAGGCTTCATATTGCCTGTATCTTTTCTTTCTTTTCCTCTTCTCTGTAATGATAGTATTCCTCAGTCTGTATAGATGTTGTAATTGCAAGCATGCTGTCTTTTGCACCAGAATGGTTAACTTTTCTTTAATATGAAATTTAGGCCTGATAAATTTTATACAATAACTCCAGTTCAGGTATGGAATTGTGCATTTGCTTAATCCCTTTCAGAAGTCAGACTATAAGAGCATACTCAGTGTATGTCTCCACTGAACCGATGCTAAACATACAGTAGTTTTCAGAGAAATTAAATGTATCAAACAACGTGTCTATTAGCAATATGAAATCTACATAGTACAAACATTAAACAAATTACAGTGATGTAAGAAGGATGGGCATATAGTGAAGAGGGCTTTAAACTTCCCAGGAGATGGGAACCTCAATCCATGCCACTTCTAGCAGCTCGATGCCTGTACCAGCAATAGATGCCCAGAGTCTGGAGAGGGATAACAGGTCAGCAAGAGAGCACCTGCAGAGCAGCACAAAAGAATTCCAGAGAGTAAGTCAGCTTCATTGGGAGTCCAACTTAAATGTCTCTATGCAAACGCGCATAGCACGGGGAATAAATATGAGAAGCTAGAGATGTGTGCACAACTGCTGCAATCTTACTGGTATCACAAAGACATGGTGGGGTGGCTTCTATGACTGGAACATTGGAATGGAAGGATACAAGCTCCTTAGGAAGGACAGGCAGGCCAGAGATGTCAAAGGCAACAAGAAAAGCTTCTATGGGTACGTTGGTGATAAAAGGAAGACTAGGGAAAATGTGGGCCCTCTCCAGAAGGAAATAGGAGACCTGGTTACCTGACATATGGAAAGACTGAGGAACTCAACAACTTTTTTCCCTCAGTCTTCACTGCCAAGGGCTCCAGCCACCCTGTCTAAGATGCAGAAGGCAAAGGGGGGCATTGGTAGAAGGAAGAACTGCCCACTGTAGGGGAGGATCATGTCTGAGAACATCTAAAGAACATGAAGGTTCATGGAACATGGAACCTGATGAGATGCATTTGCAGGTCCTGAGGGAATGGGCAGATGAAGTGGCTAAGCCACTATCCATCATATTTGAGAAGTCATGGCAGTCCAGTGAAGTTCCCACTGACTGGAAAAGGAGAAACATAACCCCCATTTTTAAAAATGAAAAAAAGGAAGAAACTACAGGCCAGTCTCACCTCTGTGCCCAGCAAGATCATGGAGCAGATTCTCCTGGAAACTATGCTAGGGCACATGGAGAATAAGGAGGTGATTGGTGACAGCCAACATGGCATCACTAAGGGCAAATCACGTCCAACAAATTTGGTGGCCTTCTATGACGGGGTTACAGTGCTGGTGGATAAGAGAAGAGCAACTGATGTCCTCTACCTGGACTTGTGCAAAGCATGTGACACTGTCCCACATGACATCCTTGTCTCTATGTTGTGAGAATGGGTTTGATGGATGGACCACTCGCTGGATAAGGAACTGGCTGGATGGTCACACTCAGTTATGGTCAACAGCTCAATGTCCAAGTGGAGAGCAGTGACGAGTGGTGTCCTCACAGGCCGGTGTTGGGACCAGCACTGTTTAACATCTTTGTTGGTGACATGGGCAGTGGGATCGAGGCACCCTCAGCAAGTTCACCGATGACACCGAGCTGTGTGGTGCGGTCGACACACTGGAGAGAAGGGCTGTGTCATCCAGGGGGACCTGGACAGGCTGGAGAGGTGGGACCATGTGAACCTCATGAAGTTCAACAAGGTCCTGCCTATGGGTCGGGGCAATCCCAAGCACAAATCCAGGCTGGGCGAGGAGTGGATTGAGAGCAGCCCCAAGGAGAAGGATTTTAGGGTATTAGTGGATGGAAAACTGACTGAGACAGCAATGTGTGCTCACAGCCCAGAAAGACAACCATGTCTTGGGCTGTATCAAGAGAAGTGTGGCCAGCTCTGGCATCATAAGAAGGACATGGACCTGTTTGAGTTGGTCCAGAGGAGGCCACGAAGATGATCAGGGTGCTGGAGCACCTCTCTTATGGGGACAGGCTGAGAGAGTTGGCTTTGTTCCGCCTGGAGACGAGAAGGCTCTGGAGAGGCCTTACAGCAGCCTTCCAGTACTTAAAGGGGCTACTGGAAAGGTAGGAAGGGACACTTATTAAAGAGAGCATAGGGATAAGATGAGGGGTAATGTTTTTAAACTGAAAAAGGGTATATTTAGATTAGATATAAGGAATAAATTCTTCCCTGTGAGGGTGGTGAGGCCCTGGCACAGGCTGCCCAGAGAAGCTGTGGCTGCCCCCTCCCTGGCAGGGTTCAAGGCCAGGTTGGACGGGGCTGTGAGCAACCTGGGCTGGTGGAAGGTGTCCCTGCCTGTGGCATTGGGGTGGGACTGGATGATCTTTAAGATCCCTTTCAACCCAAACCATTCTGTGGCTCTATGTTTTTATTTCAGTTTGTTGCTAACTCTGTTCTGTAAGCACAAATGAATATTCATCTTACTGATGCTGCACACACAGCAGTGGATATTTCAAGGGGAAGTTCGGTAGAATTTGAAATGCATATCAACATTTTAATACACTCTAATTGGAAGCTATCTGACATAAAGGCAATTTATTTTGATGTTCATCACATTTAGTTGTTGTGTCTTTATATCTCATCTGACTTTTATGCTGTACAACTCATCATAAAATCAGGTCCTTTTTCAGCTAAGAGTAACATGCCTTGGTTTATTTTAGCCTAATTTTTGTGCATTGGGAAGCTATGCAAGCACTTATATGGTTGGTACTCAATCTTCTAGACTTAGAGCATCCGTGAAGATTTCTGCACCAGTAAAAAAAGTGAATTTGTGATGGTTCAGGAATCACACCAGATTTTTTTTTTTTTTTCCCAATTTAGGAAACTAGCAAGTTGGGTTTTAATTACACATTAAGCAACCTTAAAGGGCTCCTTGAAAGCCATCTGATATCACTTGCCTACAATTTTAATATCTGTAGGAAAGGAAAGCTGTGTCTCAAGCCAAATTTTCAGTTCATCCAGAGTCTGTAAAATAGGCCCAGGAGGAAACAAATAAACCAAAAGAATGGAAAAAGAGAAGCAAGAAAACTTGTACAAATGGCCATTGCATTTACCGCTCCCCCCAAGAGCAGTACTATCAGAAAAAGTCTTGTTAGGAAGAATGGCTTGTCAGTGTGAAGGAAGCACTTTACAAATTTTTACTTGCAGATTATGGAGTCTGTACAGGCATACAGGGGGAAAGTTCTGTGCAGGTGTCCAGATTTGCTGCAATTCCTCTGTCTCCTTGATTCTTTTGTCATTTTGTCTTCGAAGGTATAGGAACTGAGTCATCCTCCCGTTGTCTAGTGGGTTTACATTAACTCATGGAATGTGAATAAAAATTTCCAGGTGTATAGTACGCATCCTTGGTTTTTATGGTAGCAAAAGGAATTTCTTAGAAGATTGCCTGTACAAGTTAATTCAGGGTTCAATTTGTGTTATTAGCTGATTGCTTCGAGGAGGATTCTGGTTTTAACTATCGTTTCTTAGAACAGAAAAATCTTAATTTTATGTAAGAGTGTTAGTCAATGATTAGGGAATCATTACAGAGTCATAGAGACCAAACCCTGGGACTTTCACTGCCTGTGGGTGTGGTGTTCTGACATGTGATGTTTGCCTGCTAGCAGCCAAAAATTAAGATCATTAATTTTCTAAGCGTAATAAATAAGCTGAACGAGCCTGGATGTAGGTTATAGGTTGCTTTAGGTTTTGTTAACATGAGGTAAAGGGGCATTTTAGGTTTGAAAGAGGAGGAATAACACAGTGTATCTTTGTATGTCATCCCCCAACCTGCAAAAAACCTCCAAACTAAAAATCACTTGAGACAAGTAGGGCTGCAGTTGTCTTGAGGTGACATTCATAGTGCTTCCTTTCTTAATGGGGTTAGGCAGTTTGCTAGACATTTTGAAAATGCAAAGCAATGCTTCACCTACTCTCAGAGCATATCCAGGTAGCATATTTCACAAAGAAAATTTGGGTGGAGTTTATGAATCTCATAGAACATAAAACTTTATTGTTTTCAAAATTTACTGCAAAATAGGTAGTATGATAAAACTGAAGATTACTTAAGAAGAGGGTACACTGAAATGGTATTTTTAATGTTAAGTGGTAAAGCAAACACTGTAAAGGTATGACACACACTGATGAATATTGTTGCCTTTTTATGCACTTTAATATTTAGCTTTATATAAGGACATGTGTCAAAGAGAGAATGTGTCACTCAACTGACTTTTTTTTAATTCTGTATGTACAGCAATCTGAGAAGAGGAAAAAATGCTCATTAATTCATAAAGAACCTTTTAACTGTTTCTTGCATTTCTGTTTATGCTAATCTATGTTTCTCTTTTGAGCTTGGGTGTAGTCAGCAAAATCTCTGACAAAATGCAACAATCCACAACAAACAGATGGTTCTGTAGTTTTGGGTGCCATTTTTACTAACACAGGTTACAGTTTTCTTCTGCAGTTGTGTGCTTGTGTGGAAGATCTCAGCAGGGATTTCTTTGGAACCTCTAAGCTCATATAGATGGGCGCGTGGGATCTTAGGTTGATTACAAAAATGGGCACGTAGCAGAAAGTGACTAGGTCCTTTATCAATTTAAAGGCCATTTTTTCCCCAGTTTTCCAACATATGTCAATGAAATGTCAGCGTTTTCTCTATAAAAGCTCTGGAGAATGTAAAAATACAAATTCTGAAGTTCACATAGATGACTAAGCAGTAACTCTCCAAGTTACATGATTTTTTTAGTGTTCTAATTTCTCTGCTTAACTTTTGGATGTCTAAGCATATTAAGGGACAGATAAAATGAGATTCACTTTAAAAAAAGTTATGTTTAAGGAAAGATTGAGAGACAGGACTGGTGTGTCTTTCTAAACAAGATAAAACTAAACAAAAATATAGTTCTACAGAGTTAAATACAGATGCTAATTTACCTTCAGTTGGGGATGTATTCATTGACATCTATGACATAACTCTCCAATGGTTCTGATTTTTGAATATTAATATATTTTGGGAGAAAAATGTAAACTTTTTCAAGTGGGTTAACTTTAAAAAAAGTAGCTAGTGGGTTTTTTAATTTATAGATTCCATTATTTTACCATATTGTCAAAGATACAGTTCTTTTGCCTACTTTCTTTTTACTTTCAATTCCCATGTAATTATTTTCAATTTTTTTCTTAATAAGTAAATGCTCCTTTTGTATTTTAACTCTTTGAAAAGCCTATTATTCCTCATAACGTAATAATTGTTGAGCATCTTTAGAAACTGGCGGCTGCTGTTTAGAATAAAATGCATCCTGTTCTACTATAGCATGAATGATTTTGATTAGCATTTTGATTAGTATTTTGCTGGCTACCTATGAATTAAACAGAGCTTTAAAGTTAATAAGATTTTTGTTACTAAAACTGAAAAACTGGTACTTTCCCCTTCTGTTTCAAAATACTCATTGACACATTTTCTAGGCAACATCAGAATGTCAATCCATTTATTGGAATTGTGACAAATTATTCAGACAGGGTATAATCATTTAGTAGCACTAGTACTCAAAATGATGTAGGCATCTAGTGTACGTCTCATAGGATTGGTCATGATGGTCTTAGTCTACCAAGATTAGTTTACTCAGCTACTAGATGCTTAATTTTCTAAGAGTTTTGGTAAGACAAAGAACAGGAACTAGGCTGCTGCTGATTTTTCTTTACCTAAAGTAGTTAATTGCAGAATTAGTTTGAAGGTTTTTTTCTTTTAAAAGTTCCCCAAATACCACTTATCAGTTCTACACAATTTTTTTTTTTCCTAAAAGACAAGGGAAAATAAGGGCATCATTGAAAAGTAATATCTTCTCACATTGTATTTTTCCTTTGCACAACATATGAATTAAAGTGTACAGAGGGCTAACTCCTTCTCTGCCTAGGTGCCAGGAATAGTGGGAGGGAAGGTGCAAGGAGCAATAACATAATACTTGGCATTTATTTGGCAAAATCCTCAGAAGAATCTTTACAGTTATCTCAAATGTGCATGGGATGTGAACTTAAACCTGTTTACATAACCAAAGGTCGTGTGTCTGCATTAACTGCTCAGCATTATTGGTTGTTCCTCTTTGTACAGATTGGAAAAATAAACTCTGGAGACTAAATTATATGCTCACACAATAAGCTTGTATCCAGCTCCATCCCTAGGAAATTTTACCTTAGCATATTTTATTTCAGGTTTGGGATGAATTTTAAGACTTCTCAGAAAGATCAGTGTTTTATCCTTCAATTCCCTATAGAGGACAAAATCACACACACAAAAAAGTGGATCAAATGATTCTCCAACTTCAGAGATCTTGAGCAGGACTAACCATTTCAATTTTATTGGGAAGGCATCCTGTATTTTTGTTCATTTCACAGTAGCTCTAAAATACACAGAGATGATGTATGTGATCATTTACACTTTGGCAATTTTTGATCCCAACTGATACTATTACTAAAAGGAGCAGCCAGAAGCTAAGTAAGAGTTGTGTAAAGTAATTAATAAAAGTTTATGATTCTTAAAATTATGTATAGAAGCCAACTTAAGTTTACGAATAGCTATTACTTGATAGTAACACTGAATCTTTAATAAATTCTCCTGTTTATCATTGATGCTGTATCATTCTAATCATATTACTTTTTCCACATTATTCTTTTACATGCTGCCCAGAACTTGTGTCGCTGCATTGGTTTAGGAACACTGAACCAGCAAACATGAGGGAGAAGGCACCAGTGGCACTTGAGTAACAATTCAATAAGGCAATGGACAGGATTTGCTAGTCGAACACACAGTTGCATGTATGAGCTGCAGCACACTTAATGAGCATCATTCTTCCATGATCTAAAATTCTTCATGGGCAGATGAGAAGGCTCTTTAGAGGATTTTAGAAGAAAGCTATGATTTTGATTAAAAGAATCTCACAAATTTTTTGCAAGTTCTGTTCAGTCCTACTCTTGGGTATATTTGGTTCTTGGTGTTTGTTTTTTTTTTTCCACACAAGTGGTAGGGTATGAAGTCAATGACAGATGGAAGGATGAACAGCCTTACCTTTTCTTTAAAGTGAGTGCTCCAAAGGACAGAAAAGGCTGCCAGTGCATAAAAATGTTATTTTATTAAAACACAGGCTAATGTACTAGAACAAGATGGCTCTTCAAACAGAGAAAGTTCTAATCAACTCTGGCAGATCATACAGAGTAGTTTGAAACGAATCTCTCCATGGATATTAGGAGTTTCTAGGGTGGTTTCTTTGACACGGCTTCACTTTCTACTGTACAGTCCTTCCTGTACAGTACAACCTTCTCTCATCCCTGTATAGCTGGTACCTGTGATTCTCTGACATTAAGACTCTCCCAAGGGCCATCCAAGGTATGCTCAACTAGTGTATCTTTCCAAAAGAGCCACTGAAGACTCCCTAGAAAGTGGCAAAGCTACTGGAACCAGAGAGAACAGCTGAAAAATGCTCATGAAGTGTTACTTAGGGTTTGAAGGAATTAATGACAGCTGATTCAGTGTGGCCATTGTCTTTCCTTTACAGAAATATTCAGGGATCATCAACATGTCATCCTCAGGTGCTTGACACCAGCAGGAGTGCTGCTATATGAGGAGGGTTTGGCTTTGCTGAGATTTATGCCACCTCTAGACCTTGTCAGGGTTTGCATATTGTGCAAATATTGATACTCTCTCACTATTACAATTCAGTCTAGAGAGACTGGGCCTTAATAAGAGCTGGCATCAGCTGTCCTGAAAACAAGTAAAACAAAAACAAGCTTGAAGTTAACAACAGGTCTGTCTTAACTCTTTTTAGCTTCCTAGTATTGAATCCATTAACTTTACAACTTCACCTGCAGTTTCTTTAAAAGTGATAGTTCTCAAATTACAATAGTTTTTCAGAGTTGAAGTGGAAACACAAATTTGGCTGCAGATGTGAGAATGGTGATTTATGGGACAGAAGCATAATACATGCAAGAAAGATCCAGAGCTGCTAGATCAGCAGAAAAGCCATCAAAGTCACGTAAATGTTCAGTGAGGGCAAAGGAATTTGAAAGAGCAAAAAGAAAATAATTTTTGAACAAGAAATCTCACTGTGGCAGTAGATTAAAGAGCACTGATATAAGTAGAACTAGAATGAGAAGTAGAAAAACCTGTGAAAGCTGAATAATGAGATTATAGAATTGTCGAAATTGTCAGTCTAGTCTTTCACTTCTAGTCTTAAGGAAAACACTGAAGGGAATTATGAGAATTTATGAATATGCATTATTTTGTCAATACAAACATGCAGACGTTTTTATTTTATATGGTTTTTTTTCTTCTTTAATTTACATGTGGGTTTTTTTCTTCTTTAATACAGCAAAGTATCCAACTATGCTAAACCGTCTCTAGCAGGTCTGTCAGACTTTAAAGCTGTTTAGATCCTCATCTACTATTTTTATAGACATGTTGTAAATGTATTAGCTGGTCAGATATGCTCTATGTGCTTCTGTCTCATTTTAGGAATGAGATGAGAAGTCTTGGTTTGGAGGGTTTTTTGGAGGAGGGGTTTATTTGTTTGTTTGTTTTCTTCCTGTGGGTAAATTAATGTTAAGCTTCTTACAGCAAAACTGCTGAATCTATAATTAGGCTTATAGCTTATACCTGAAAATTGTGATAGTTGATTAAACCTCATCAGATAAACATTTTAGTGTGCTGGTATGAAAAAGCATGTGTCTGGGGGAAAGATCAATATTTCTAATTTTTTTCATACTGGTTGAATTAAAGCTCTATTAATCCTTTCTCATTTCTTATTTTGCATTTTCTCATTTTGATCAATATGAATTTTATGTGAGCCCAAATGAAAAATTTTATCCAGTCTTATCATACTGTAGGGTTTTTTCCCTACAAGAAAGGCAACCTTTTTTTATATGTTTTTCTGAACTAATTCAGCATTCTGGAATGAATTATTCAAATGTGTTTGTGTACTTGTAAGCAAAGTTTTTAGTTCCTGTCGTTCAGGATCTTTTAAAGGTCATGGACTTCCTTTTACGTATTCAACAGATATGTTTTTCATTGTAAATCTTGACTTTAAAAAGAAAAACACAGTAATGTGTAAGTAGAAAGTCTGAATCTTTTCATCTACAGAATCCTTCTAAATAAGGAGGGAAAGTGCATTGGCTATTAATTTTTATAAATACAACAATAGATCTTTCATCAGTTAATAAACTGATTTACCTGTGAAGCTTTTAATAAGATTTAATTAAATTATCTTTGCAAAGCAACTGAAATTTTGTTTAAAAGACAACACTTGCGTTTTGAAATGTCGCTTTTACCCCTGGGATGTAGTTAAGTTTTATTTAGATGGCTTCCTTGTATTTTGTCTTTTCTTCTTGTGTTCATGCTTACTATTGGATTCTGCCTTGGATCCCTTAGCTTAAAATAACAGGCTTTATTCTTCCAGCTGCAAAAGGCCATGAACAGGCTTTATTTTTCATTATATCCTTACCTTGGACCTAGCTATTTATTTCCAAATAACATTAACTTTCTTCCATAGCATCAGCAAAATTTGGTTCTTCATCTGTGTAGATGAAGCCTGAACCCCAAATGTACTCCATTCAGTTCAGAGAACTGCAACTTTCATTATTCTAGCCTTGACAATTACTATATTTTCTATGCATCATATTGCCTCTGAATTCTTCTTCTTAGCTTGTTGCTTTGTACTGCCTCTTTAGTCCATTAATGTACATAATTCTTACATAATTCAACAAATTCTTTTATTTGTTTCTCTAATTCAGTTATCAGTTGCAAGCTGGATAGAAAGAATCAGTTCAATATTAACTTCAGCCTCTATATTGTAGTCATGGCTTAGTTTCACTCTTCAACTACTGGCCTCTCCCACACAGACTTTGTTACCTAGTCCTGCCTTTCCTCTGTAGCATGAGAAAACCTTCAGAAAACCTGAAAAAATCCTTGCTTATCCTCTTTCAAATCCCAATTTACAGCTCATCTCTACTGTGATCCTACAAAACCTGGATTTTGTGATAAGGCAAATAATTTAAAACTGTATTTTTCTGAGTTCTTTTTTTTGGTTCCATGTAAAGTAATGCAGTCTACTAAAATCTGTGCAGTAAACAAAACTCTTGTTCCATTTCTCATGAATTTGCTTGAGTATTCTGTAAGTATGCTTTTTCCTTTTTCTACCTATGTTTTTAGACTGGAGGGCCTTGGGGGCACAGGAAGAAGGAGGTCCAAGTATTTGAACCTCCAGTATATCCCAATATTTGCTGCTATAGGTGTGTCATTGAAACAGATACACATAGTATATTTGACCAGTTCATTCATGTTAGATAGATTTATGTGACTGTGGGAAAATGAGGTAGAAATGAGTGGATTAAAAATAAGACCACTTGCCTTTTTTTTTTTTTTTTCTTTAACTTTTCTCTGTATATATAATCTGTGCTAGGAATTGCACCTTTAGGAGCTTTATCATTTTATATTGTACAGAGGCTAAAAATTACTCAAAATCACTGGCTAGTTAAAATATAGTCTTGTATGGCTGCCTAACATTGAAAAACATTGAGTCACATTATCTCTCTGAATACCATTATCTCTATTTACAAACTGGGGTTTGTAAATGTCATAAAGTTATACAGATTTAGAAATGCTTTGAGAGTGTTCTCTTTTGATATGTATATATGACATAATCCCTGGGACAACAATGTCTTGTGTCATTCAGGACAACTACATTACTTGCAATATAAATAGCAAGTAGGTAATTGTGCCGCTAGTGTATACTTGACAAAACTCTTAACAAACATCTGAACATCCTCAGACATATCCCAGAGCAGTAATAGTGATCTGCAATGTGATGAACTTGAAAACGTTTTAGAAAGTCTGTTGCATCAGGAGTGAGTTTCTCCCTAGAATGCAACTGGGAGAGTTAATATGTATAGTTAATATATTTTATATAATATGTGTGAATATGTCTGAATAGATAGGTTTCTGAGCAGTTTTCTTTTAAAACCTCATCATACCCAAATGTTATTTTTCTTGCTATTTAGTTTGCTGTGTTCCCAGTCTGGCTTAGAATATATAGGTCATCTTTTGATTCTGTGCTGAATAGCTAATACAATCTCTATTCAGAGGAACACTATACTTTTTGTTTAGTTAGCACTAGACTGTGCTTTGGTGTCATTTTCTCACAGGGAATTACATGTTTCTCCATGTTGCTGTCCTTCTAAATCTCATCCATTTTCCCCAGGAAGAAATGACAGATTATCTAAATAAGTGTGGCAGGAGAAGAGATGTTGGGTAATGACTGATTAAGGGCTTATTTCCTTTGTGTAGTGATATATGTATGGTGAGAAAAGTTCACTCAACTCCTTAACTATAGGTGTGGCATAACCTTCCGTTTAGTGTGGTTTCCATTATTGTAATGGAGGTATTTCAGTCTTTTACTACACTCCTCCCTTGATAAAATCATAGAATCACAGAATGGTTTGGGTTGGAAGGCACCTTAAAGATCACCTAGTTCCACCCCCCTGCCATGGGCAGGGACACCTTCCACCAGCCCAGGTTGCTCACAGCCCCGTCCAACCTGGCCTTGAACCCTGCCAGGGAGGGGGCAGCCACAGCTTCTCTGGGCAGCCTGTGCCAGGGACTCACCACCCTCACAGGGAAGACTACTTTTTTAGATCTAACCTATATCTATACTTTTTCAGTTTACAGCTGTTACCAAGGGGTCCTACCACTACACCCCCTGATAAACAGTCCCTCCCCATTTTTCCTGTAGACCCTTTAAGTACTGGAAGGCTGCTGTAAGGTCTCCAGGCTGAACCCCCCCAACTCTCCCAGCTTGTCCTCACAGTGGGGTGCTCCAGCATCCTCGTGGCCTCCTCTGGCCCTGCTTGAGCAGGTTCATGTCCTTC
This sequence comes from Athene cunicularia, assembly GCF_003259725.1. Lineage (NCBI taxonomy): Eukaryota > Metazoa > Chordata > Aves > Strigiformes > Strigidae > Athene > Athene cunicularia. The sequence continues at coordinate 13,705,880 of NW_020799117.1, read as the reverse complement.
TGCTGTTGGTGCCCCCAGAGCTGGACACAGCACTGCAGGGGGCGTCTCACGAGAGCAGAGTATAGGGGGAGAATCCCCTCCTTCGACCTGCCGCCCACACTTCTCTTGATACAGCCCAGCACACGTTTGGCCTTCTGGGCTGTTGAACGCACATTGCTGACTCACAGTCAGTTTTCCATCCACTGATACCCCCAAGTCCTTCTCCTTGGGGCTGCTCTCAATCCACTCCTCGCCCAGACTGGAATTGTGCTTGGGATTGCCCTGATCCATGTGCAGGACCTTGCACTTGGCCTTGTTGAACTTCATGAGGTTCACATGGTCCCACCTCTCCAGCCTGTCCAGGTCCCCCTGGATGACACATCCCTTCTCTCCAGTGTGTCGACCGCACCACACAGCTCGGTGTCATCGGTGAACTTGCTGAGGGTGCCTCGATCCCACTGCCCATGTCACCAACAAAGATGTTAAACAGTGCTGGTCCCAACACCGGCCTGTGAGGACACCACTCGTCATTGCTTTCCACTTGGACATTGAGCTGTTGACCGTAACTGAGTGTGACCATCCAGCCAGTTCCTTATCCAGCGAGTGGTCCATCCATCAAACCCATTCTCACAACATAGAGACAAGGATGTCATGTGGGACAGTGTCACATGCTTTGCACAAGTCCAGGTAGAGGACATCAGTTGCTCTTCTCTTATCCACCAGCACTGTAACCCCGTCATAGAAGGCCACCAAATTTGTTGGAAGTGATTTGCCCTTAGCGATGCCATGTTGGCTTGTCACCAATCACCTCCTTATTCTCCATGTGCCCTAGCATAGTTTCCAGGAGAATCTGCTCCATGATCTTGCTGGGCACAGAGGTGAGACTGGCCTGTAGTTCCCCAGGTCTTCCTTTTTTTCATTTTTAAAAATGGGGGTTATGTTTCCCCTTTTCCAGTCAGTGGGAACTTCACTGGACTGCCATGACTTCTCAAATATGATGGATAGTGGCTTAGCTACTTCATCTGCCCATTACCTCAAGACCTGCAGATGCATCTCATCAGTTTCCATGGACTTGTGCACCTTCGGGTTCTTTAGATGGTCTTGCACCTGATCTTCTCCTACAGTGGACATGCAGTAATGAAGAGCAATAAGATACTTCACTTGTGCAAGATGGCTTTCTGCTTCCTATAGTGGGCAAATGCTTTACTGTGAGGGTGATTGCAGGCTTTCCATAGACACATATAATTTGATGACTGAACTAGAGTAAGGTACTTGGTGTCACCAAATCCTTAATTTCACAGACCTTGTAAAAAAAAATCTGAATATATTAACTGAAATGTACTGCGAGTGAGAGAATTAAAGGGCAGTTTTGGTCTGAGGTTCATAATGATCTGTATAAAACCTATTTTATAGCAGGGAAAAGATCAAGATAAAAACTGAAACAACTCCTATTAACTGCAAGAAACTAACAGAAAGCTGTGAAATCACTAAGCACTACTAAAAAAAAAAAGTTAGCAATCTGTCTGGCACCATATGAAACACATTTCCATGTGAAAGATGATTGACACTCATTCACAGCGTGGAGACACTCTCTATTTTAAGTAGATAAAGAAAGGTTCTCTCCTCATTAGGATACTCCCAATTCAATGATTTTTAAAAATTATTATTATTTTTAGAATAGCATAATCTTAAAAATGGTTTTAAAGATTTAGTCTCAATCCGTGAATGTAGAGCTGACTACAAAATGAGGTAGTTCAGAGGGTTATGAGGATTATAATCACTTATATTTAGGCAGCTCATGAATCAAGCTAGTCAAGCAGTCTAGTCTTTGAAGCATGCTTTTAACAAACTAATCACAAGAAAACTAGAATTGAGTGCAGCAGTTTTATTGAAAAAGTCCACAGGTGTGTGCAATTCCTTTATTAAAATGTTTTCAAATACATTGGACAAGGAGCAATTGATGATCAAGAGTTATTCCTTTTTTATACATTTTTATTTCCAAAACTATACAAACATTGGAAAACTTTCCTTCTCCTCCATTTCAGCTATTAATAATTCTGTAATGATAAGTTATATATCTCCCTTTTCAATCTGCAAGCCCACTTTCCTGGAGGTGACATTTTACATCTTTGACAATTAAAAAAAAGGTCTGTCATATTTACATGTGCTTAAGGTTGCATAATTGAGCATCATACAGGTTCTGAAAACCAGGGAATAAATGGTTTTCAAGATTCACCCAGGTGGGTTGAAGGTTTTAAATACACATAAACTGCATACATGTGATTTAGTAGCCAAGACACCCTTTGTTCCCTTTTATTTTCAAGGCTATCTATAAACTGTGTGCTAGCCATGGTAAAGGTTTGGTTTAGTAAAGGTACTCACCAGGTGAAAAGCAGCACTGACAACAACTATTGCTGATCAAGAACATGAATGGGCAGAGAATTGTATGTGTATATATAATACAAAATCTAATGTTTCAAAATGAACCTGAAGCTCTTATGTAAAAATAATGTTTAGAATAAAAGCTATTTCCTGGACTGAATTAAAGAATTAAAAGTATCCCACAAACACTTGTGTAAGGAAAAAGTAGAGCTCAACATGGGAAAAGAACGATAGAAGCACATGAATTAAATTCAGAAGCTGATCTTGCAGTGTATAATTACTGGAAATTCAGTTGAAATATAGCAACATTATCAATGGAAAATGAAGGCTACAACTGCAGCAGACACATACAGTATACTTTATGAGCTATTATATTGGCCATACAGATTTGTCTACATGTTATTTATTTGAATCCTTAAGGCTTCTCTAATGTCTTACATGAAAGTGCTGTCTGCTTGGATCTTCCATGCATGAAGGAAAGGGCTAATTTTTCAAGGAAAAAAAAGAATTGTCCACATTTCAATTACAATAGCACATCCAGAGACACAAAATAAAAGACAAACTTTATGGTACCTTTGTTTCATTTATTTTGGCCCCCAAAAGATGCATGCACTAGACTTTATATACTACAAGGTATTGAAATATTTACAGCATTGTACATGTGCTCTTAAAGGGATGGCAAAGGGAAAAGTCTATTTTTATCTTGGTGGGAGTAAAAGTTACCTTTCCTAGCTTAATAATACCTATTCAAAGTGAGAGATGACTCTTCCAAAAAGAAAAGCCCACAAAGAATAAAGCTATAGCATAATTATAGCCAATGTCAACAAACTGTACAGCACTTTACCTGGGAATCCTCCTCTCTCTCACTCCTTTTTGAAATAGCAGTATACTATTAAGAGATGTTGTCACGTTCCCCTTGCCCTGGCTGCTCTGTTTCTCGCTATTCCAGCAGGTATAGCTGTATATTACCTGTTTATATGATTTTTATTTCAAATTATTTCAGCATGTGGAATGGACATTTAATTCACAATAACCTGATGGCAATTTTTGGACAAATGATATGATTGATATTTACCGGGTCATGGCACTAAAGAATTCAGACCACTATAAAGCGCATTGTAAATACTTCAAGTGGACTTAAGAAACCATCTCTCTAAGAAATTCAGTGAGTAAGGCTCATGTCACTGATTTCCTTCTGTTTTTAAAGGTAAAGATATGATACCCAATACACCAGGTTAAACAAACAGAAGGCAGTTGGGAAGAAGATGCGGGCATAGGAGTCCATTTTGGCAATGCGAATATGTATTCTTCCATGCCTCCACGCCCCCGTTCGACAATCCTCAAAGCAGCAAAAAAAACTGGCACAGTCCTTGCCATCAAGACACTCATACCCATATTCTTCATCCCTTTCTTGGAGGTGTGTAGCATTGTTCATTTGAATAGTAGCTGATCGCGGTCGGATGTCAATTGTAGGTGCCTAAGATGGAGTGGCAAAAAAAGAAAAAGATGGCAGGAGGAAGAGACTCTGTTATTATCACCAGACCAACAGGGACATAGAGACTAATGGTCAACATGTGAATGATGGTTCTGCATGGAGTATATGGGAAATTGCTGAGGAGTTCTAATGGTAATATTACCTTGAACATATTAAAATCAGTTGCGTCGTACACTTTACAGGAAAGCAGCACAAACCAATATAAAGTTAACAGCGGTGGACAATTAACTTTAAAGCCAAACTAAGTAAACTTTAAGGGTTAAAGGAAACATTCAGGCATATAATTGTTGGTATTTTGAATTTCTTTTGTGTTTTATATTTTATATAGCTGCTTGATATCTGAAGTCAATTTGTTTATTGTATGTGAAAGGAACTTAAATAATCAATTGGAAATGCAGGATTTTAATATAAGGCTGGTTCATGTTGAGACAGGAGAAAATATATATACAGGAAAAATGGCAAAACTCATCTTTTGAATAGGGTTAGGAGAATCTCTATAAGACTCTCCAATTGTTTGAATATATGCAGTTCACCATCTACTAAAGCTCACCAACTAGAAGTTTCAACATGTTCCAGATTTTATATCGTAGCTGTACAGGTATATATGCATATATATTTTGAAGGAATTGAGCAAATTAAGCATTGAAAACACATTTGAACACTTGGCAAACACTAGGATGACAGGCATTGAAATTTCCTGCTGATAGCTATTAGGGTAAAATAATTCCATTCTGTAAGTATGTAAATTTTTTTGGCTTTTACTTTATGTTGTTTCTTTTTTTTCCTTTTTTTTTTTTTTTTTTGACAAAATTCTGCATTTCTGAATGAAGACAAGGTTTAGATGTGGATCATAGCTAGACATACTTGCCAGTTTGCTAAGAGTGTGTTGATCCAATGACAGCATTAAAAATACATACGCATCTTAAACCCTTTCAAAACTCTGACTTTTTTGCATAAGGAACAACATTTGAGTAATTGATGATGATATTGAATTTTGTTCAGGTCAACATCAGAACCATATTTGGTTTTATAATTTGGAGTGAAATCACAAAGGTTAAAAAAGCAGGATCAGAGCTGAGTTCTAAAAGGGTGTATTGCAAGTTTCTGGTGTAGCTGGTGCTATTGGATCCCATGGCAAATTGAAAAATAGAGGAGCAGAAATGTTTTAACATTAAACTCTCCTAATTCATGTGATCCAATAATGCTGGTCACTCTTGAACTTAAGCTCAGAACCATAGTGAATCAGTATTTGGGCTGCTGAATCAACTCTACAAATTGTTTAGAAACGTTTAACCATTCTACTTAACTAGGAAGTTACCTTGAGTAGAATGCTTAGATGTCTCATCTAAAAAAAAACCAACAACAAAGCACCACTCTCATATAAGCTCTAATAGTTAAATTCAGCAGTCGCATGCAGTGAATTTCTATTCCAAAAAACATTATACCTTGAAGGAAAACATCCGAAGAAGCTTTCATTTTGTAGACAGAAAAGAGAATCAGAGGGATTTGTTTTAAATTAAAGAAAGGAAAGAAAGAAAGAGACAAAAATAATATAAATTAAAAATATGTTTCTAAAACATAGTAAGTCAAAAAGAACTAAATTTATAGAAAGGTTGGGATAATAGCAATTTAAACAACTGTCTGTAAAATACAACCCCCATATTTTTGACTTTTTACTGTTTTGTAACTACATCTGGGCCAAAGACATAAGATACCAAACTCCATTTAGATCTTGTCATATTCCCAGGGCATTCCAATCCTTTACGTTGAACTGTTTTGAAAGAGACTATTCACAGTTTATCAAAACACTTTTTAGAAAAAATTCTTTTTACCTGCAGACTGGTTCCTGAATATTCTACTTGTAAGTTTTTTAGACTTTGTGATTAACCATTTATAGGTCCCCACATGCTCACAGGTAAGTAATGTAAAGAACAAGTAATCTGCCATTAAATGCACATCTTTGAGGTAGTTAATCTTTGCTCCTTTATTGGGAATAACACACATGCACACAGACAGCCTTTTATTTTGGCCTAAGACAGGCCATGATGTATCACTCTCTGGAAGTGCCTCTTTCTTTCTTTTGACCAAAAGAGAGGCCTATGATCAAATCCAACTTTAGCATACCTAATGTTAGGTAAGAATTCTTGCTCTATAGTTTTATAGATGGTTTTCTGGCTGTTTATCCACTACAGAGTACATCTATTTTACCTGGTTTTTTAAAGTCTAGTTCTCAACAGATTTTAAAGTTGAACTTATAGCATTAATATGTAATAAAAGGTTAATTACTGTTTTTTCTAAAATCTTTTTGCAGCGTATGTTATAATTAAAAGCGAATATCTTCAAAAGTCCTTGTAGATTTTAACAGAGCAAATCCAAGTGACTTCATTGTTTCCTAGATGCCTGAAATGGATTTGAAAATACTCTCTATTAATGTAAAACACTTGTTCTTCACATTTTTCGTAGGCATATTTGGGGGTTTTTGTAGACAATTAGGCTACTTTTCTCTCTAGGATTTTACACTAATTCCTTTCACCTCAGAGATTCCAGACAACAGACTTTTCAGCTCAGTTGCAAAAGGCATGGAGAAATATATCCTGGACAAAATAAGCAGCAAAATTTTCCCCTCTCTGGGCAAAACCCCAGACCCTTACTGAGGGTATTTCCAGGATCTTTTTATTATGGTTATTATATACATTTTTTTATTGTTGTGTAGCATGCATCCACAAGTAACATTGTAAACTGCTAGCCAAATCATTTTCTAATGGAGAGAAACAGATAAAGGAGGTAAGAAATACAAGAAAAAGAAGATAAGGAAACAATGAAAAGGAAACAGATGCTTAAGGGGAAATTAGGAAAAGCACAGTCCATAGTTTAAATATAAAAGTTTAACTGTAGTCCTCAATAAGAAAAACAGTCATGTCAATAATACAGACATAAGTTAATGGCAGAGAATATTGCTAAAGCTAAGACAGAGAAACTGATAGCTCTTCCATACAGGTCACAGCAAGAGTTCTATCTACAACAGAAATAATGGTTTTGGTGATAGTTGTGATTTGCAAAACACTTTGGTTAAAAGGATCCTTATTCTAAGAAATTAGTTTCTCTAGCATCCAGGGAACCATAATATATGAGCTTTTTAGTCTCAAGGTGAATGTTTGCATTCATATTAATACAAAGGAAGTGTATATATTCAATAGCAAAGTCTGAAAGTACAAACATAAAGAGAGATTTAAATGCTCTCTCAGAAAACATAATTGAATTTTAGACCTTGCTGATAAAAAGATACATACTGGATTTTTCTTCTTTTTGTCTTTATCCTTGCTTGGCTTTCTGTTGCTGACAAAGTAGTGCAAAGTTCCATATTCCACCAGTGCAGAGAAAACAAAAATAAAGCAGACTGACACAAAAAGATCCATTGCTGTCACATAGGAGACTTTGGGAAGAGATTTACGAGCAATTGTACTTAGGGTAGTCATCGTCAGGACAGTTGTAATACCTGGTAGATAGAAAGCAACAGAATTATTATTACTTCAAGTGACAAACTGATTTTGTCAGTTACTTCTCTGACTGGTTTTGAAGTATGCCTGGAGTTCAAACATATAGCAAAGATATTAAACAGTACATTCCAGTAGTGAAATATGGATTCAATGAGAGCTTCAAGGATTAACACAGGGTATGAAATGTTTTTGCACAGTCACTGCAAGTGCTGCTCTGCAGAATACTTTGGTTAGATGGGTTTTGATTCTAAGAAACTTAATTTAGTTTTTTAGTTGTGTAGTTTACTTCTAGGCAGCCTTTATTTATTTTTCATTGAGAAATTTAGTTTTAGGGTTTCTGTGCTGAAACCCTTAAACAGAGCTAGAGAGAAGAGAACTTGTGTCAGAGTGAGAAAATAATGGTGGAGAATGAGTTGCTTTACTCCATTCTTCAAAGTAAGAAACTGTTTGTACTGTTGGGATAAATTTTGCTTATATTCAGTTGCGGGGTAATGATACCAGTGTCAGTAATAGACACACCTGCAGCCATTATATGAGGTAGAAATTAATGAAAATTCTTAAGAAAGCATGTAATCCAGCAGGAACTGCAGGACAAAATGTGTGTAGATTTGTACGTGTGATACATAAAGAAGTGAAACTTTCCTTTCTCTTCCCTAAATTTCTGCACTTTGGCCACAACAAAGCAGCGCTACAGGCTTGGGGAGGAGTGGCTGGAGAGCTGCCAGTCAGAGAGGGACCTGGGAGGGTGATTGACAGCCGGCTGAACAGGAGCCAGCAGTGTGCCCAGGGGGCCAAGAAGGCCAATGGCATCCTGGCTTGTGTCAGCACTGGCATGGCCAGCAGGGACAGGGAAGGGATCTGACCCCTGTGCTCGGCACTGGTGAGGCCGCCCCTCGATTCCTGTGTTCAGTTTTGGGCCCCTCACAGCAAAAAGGCCATTGAATGACTCGAGCGTGTCCAGAGAAGGGAACGGAGCTGGGGCAGGGTCTGGAGCACAGGTCGTACGGGGAGCGGCTGAGGGAACTGGGGGGTTTAGTCTGGAGAAGAGGAGGCTGAGGGTAGACCTCATCGCCCTCTACAGCTGCCTGAAAGGAGGGTGCAGAGAGCTGGGTTTGAGCCTCTTTAGCCTGGTAGAAAGCAACAGGACAAGAGGGAATGGCCTCAAGTTGCACCAGGGCAGGTTTAGACTGGATATTAGGAAGCATTTCTTTCCAGAATGGGTTGTTGGGCGTTGGAATGGGCTGCTCAGGGAGGTGGTGGAGTCCCCAACCCTTAAGGGGTTTGAGAGTTGGGTTGACATAGCACTGAGGGATCTGGTGGAATTGAGGATGGTCAGTGTGAGGTTAATGGTTGGACTGGATGATCTTCAAGGTCGTTTCCAACCTAGATGATTCTGTGATTCTGTAAATGCATTCTAGTTGTATGCAAAAGATACAGTCCCCACCCAAATTATCTGCTGTTTGTTATTTAAGTGATTTCTTAATATAAAGCTGGAAGGGAAAGTCTCTCAGGGCTCCTTGTAACACTGTGAGGTCAGATTTTTTTCTGCCACAGCAATATCTCTTCTAGCCTTCATAAGTGACTGCAGTCTTTAACTGAGAAGTATTGTGACATCCCTCACCATCTCTTTTCTTTTTAGAATATTATTCCCTGTGCTATGATGTGAAGAACATTAAAAATGCATCAGAACAGTTAAAATCCATCACATTTTATATAGCAATTTCATACCACTGATTTTACCTTCTCAGTGGTACAAATAGACTAATTCTCAACAGAGGGACCAATCTGTTTTGCATATCTAAGTAAAATTTAAAATAACAGCTGAATGCCTTTATTAATTTTATAATTTTTTAAGCAGATTTTATAACCTCTTTTTAGCGAGCACATGAAAAAGGCAATGAAAAGCTTAAAACTTTATCATGGGAGCCACTGGTCCTCTATTCCTGTGTTTCTTTCAAGGGAGCTCTGGAATGAAAATGCTGTCTCTCATTTTGCACTCCAGTACTCTGTGCTATAGTTCTGTGAAGAAATGAAAATGCAGGAGGAAACACTAAATGATTCTCACTTGTGTGGATTAATGCAGAAGTGGAAAATGTATTTAACTTTCTCTAGTTGAATGTTTCTATGCTAATTTTTATAGCTACAGCTGCTTTGCACAAGCAAGGTTAATTTAGTCTCTCTCTTAGGTGTGGAACAGTTGCTAAGTGTGTAGAAATTGCTAATTCTGATTAATTGCATGTCACATTTTCATGTGTAGGATTTTAGATACAACCAAATTCAGTTGATTTTGTGGCCTGAAGGCTACATTTGCTTGTTGGTCCCTGAAGTAGAAGTCAGGATGGTACATTCTCCTCTTTTTACCACTACAGCTCACAGACAGCCAGAAAGATTGATTCCTTCTTGGTATTTATTTAAATTGTATTGCTAGTCACTGTGATGTGGAAGTAGAGCAAATAAAAACTAATGCATCTCTACCTCTAATCAAGCAATGTTCCCCATCCTCTTGATGTTTATGAAAAGTACTGCTGTTGTCAGAAGGATGCAGAAGCTTTTATTATAGACAATCTACAATGCTCAGAGTTAGGATCTCAAATAGTAAAAAGGAAGAGATGCAAATAGAGTTTAGTCTGTGTTATTCCTTGGAAATTACTACATATGCCTAAATGAGGAGAGCTCATTCGTGCAAATGTCTTTCCTGTTACATTTACATGATCTGCAGAAGTGTCAGTTAAACATAATAATGCTTAAATAAAAGCAGGAAGAAAAAACAACTCACCTAGTGATGTTCTGGCTGGAACTGCATCCTTATTAATCCAGAAGGAGACCCAGGACAACACAACAATAAGTGTGCAGGGAATATAGGTCTGAATGGTGAAATAACCCATTCTCCTGCTCAGGTTAAAGTAAACAGACATGACTACATAGTCTCCTGAAAAATAAAAGCATACTGAGATAGAATAATATGTTAAAAACCCAACATAGAATTTCTGTGTAATAGTTAGGGTTTACCTACTCTATGTCTGGGGTGTAAATATTAAACTGATTCACCAGATGTACTGATGGCAAACACATGCATACATTTTCAACACTGGCATACCTCAAGAACTGGTGGATTTTCCACACTACGAAAGTAAACAGTCTTGCAGGTTCACTTAGGTAACCTGTATTTTAAGATTTCAAGGGTAACCTCCCTTGCATAGTGCACCGGGCTTCTTTCTACCCAAGTCATTCCTCATAACCTGCAAATGCCTATACAATCCTCTTACAGCAACTGAGTGAGTGGCAGTGGTCGTGCAAACCTCCAGTCAGCATGCTGTCCCTGCTAGCATGCTCTCAGCTCTGCGCTCAAATAATACGTGCTTTCAGATGTACTTCCTAAATTATTTATGTTCTCAACTATTCTTCAGGGCTACACTGTGTCAATAATTAATTTTTTATTTGCCTGCAGATCTTCTGTTGTATTATTTCCTCTAAAGGATTTGAACCCACATCTCCTAAGTGCCCCCAAAAAACAGGCTCTATGTTACTCCAGTGTGCATAACACATCATTTCCATTCAGTACTTTTGTGATTCTTTTTCCAGGTTTTTTTTCCTCAAACTGTTAAGTAAATTACAGCTGGATTCAGGAATACAGCAAAGCTTCAGTTTTTGATGTATTTTTTCTAAACTAAAAAAAACCCTAGTTCTCATCTTTACTTCAGATTACAACACTCCTGGGAAATCTTGATTGCAAAAGAACTACAGAACCCCAGGCTACAAAAGACTTCATTGCAATTCAGTGAAATGCACTCTAGAGAAGTCTCAAACAGAACAGGATTTGCAAATTTAGAGATAGTTTTCCAGTGTTATCAAAGAGACTCTCTGGCTAATGTGAATTCTGCTTAGATCAGTACCTTTAGTTAACACTGAGTTCTCTGTTTTCAGGCATAATTAAAATTTTAATTTCCCCCAGAATAATCCCTTTGAACCTGGTCACAGAAGAAACTTCAGAGATCATTTTTCAGCTGGTGCTTCTTTGTTATATTTTTTTTTTAATGTGAATGTCCATATCCCATGGATTAACTGCTTTTAATTTAATTATAATTAAACCAAAAACTTAAAAAACAAATTATATATGTGTGCTTTATAAGGAGATATGGCTTAATATGAACAATCAGTTATAATAACGACAATCTGATTATCCCCTTAATTCACAGATAAGTTTGCATTACATGTGTATGTCCTTCATATACCCAAAAACCCCACCACTGATCAGGAACACTGTAAAATTTAAGTCATAAAATTATAGTACGACTCATTCTTCATCTGTGGATCACTTATTAACTTCCTGAGAAGTGATTATTTTGTCAATTTGGGGAACTTTTTAATCATTCTTCATATATGCTATTAATAGCATTAGTATTTCAACTTTTTTTTCCCTGCTATACTATGGTAGAGATTACTTTAAGCAGTAGCTGTATTACTTCCATGCAAACAGTTTTAAGGAGAAGGCTGTTTTCATGCTCAGTGTTTTTATATTATTTTAATGAGACAAAAAATTACCAGAAGAGGTGAAACATAAACCCAAACATAGATGACAACATAAAAAGGTATAACAAATTAGCTCAGGGTTGAAATATAAAAAATCAGATGTTTTCATTCTGCTATTGCTTCTTTTTCTGAAGCTGCAATTGCTATAGACATTTTTGGAGTAGTTGAATAGATACATCGGATCCAAGGTAACTACTTTCTCCATATCTTTTGTAGACCTGTACTTGGACAGGTCTTTTTGCCCAACTGTGTTGGTAGTTCTAGCACTCTTGTCTTGTTGAATCTTTTATTCATAGGAACAGAGAATAACAGAATCTAGTACACAAGACAGCACTCCATATTAGAGTCAAATCCAAAACTCAGCACCTGTGTTGAGAAAAAAACCCAGATGAATCCAGAGGAGTGTTTTTTATATGGTAAGCTATTACAAGAAATATGTTTACAATATTTTATGCATTACTTTAAAATATATTTTTTGTTCATAATGTAATGCATAAGAGCTTTTAAAATGTTAGCTAACTTTAAAAGCCTCAGTCCATTCAGCAGCAGCGAAACATTACTCTGAATTCTCTGTCATCTCAAAGATGCACTTCAAGAGGAGAATCCCTTTCCATGGGGCAATAGCAGTGTCCTGTCATAGATCATTTGCTACATGAACTGGAGATACTCCAGGTAGAAGTGTTTTATATCTAACTGGACACGATTCCCTCTGCTTTTTTTTTTGCTTTTTTTTTTTTTTTTTTTTTTTTTTTTTTTTTTTTTTAAATACTGGACTTATTAACCAATTATGTTTAGAAATAACATATCTCTACTGACATGTTCCAACAAGTTAAAAAGTGATGTAATTTTTCTGGATTTTGTTCAGGCCTCACAAATGTTACTGCATCTTCCTTTATGCAAAGACTTTATTTCCTAATGGGCATGTGTGTAAATATATCCTAAACACTTCAGAATGATATCCCTAAGAAACATGGTATCAGCTCCTGATACTTACAAACAAGGTCCACAGAATTATTCTGACAGACCTTATTTCTCATGCCTTGTAGAATTGGAAACTTTTTACTGAAAGCTCAAGGAAATAAGAGACCATATATAGTTTATATGGGATTTAAAGTTTCTGCTAATGAAGTTAAATCAGAGGAAGTAAAACTTCAGTGTCAACTATAACTTGCCAGGCAATGTGGAGTTCACCAGTCTGAAGAATCATTCAAGGATGCATAGATTCTTTTAAATTATATGTTGCTTTTTAATCTGAAAGCCTGCTGGTGCTGCAGACACTGTTGCATTGTGGAGTAAATTCCACTACTGCAGGGAATCTTACTTAAAAAAGGAATAATGTTAATACCACAGAGGTGTTTGGTTTATGTTGTACCTTGCTTGGTTGGGATTTTGGGAAGTGGAGTGTACGGATTATTTTTTTCAAGGTAAGAGTATTAAGCCAAAACAGCTTTTACGGTAACAAATAACAAATATGAATTAGGAAGTGCTGCGAGAAGGCAAACCAATAATTCTATAATATATTGAATATCTCTTCCAGTCTTGAAGTAATATGAACAACTGTAAATAAAGCATTAAGGAAAACAAGACTAAGTGGTGGGATGCTCCAGAGAAGCATCTTGCTGGTTTTGCCTCATTTACGTAAGTGATGTTGGGATGCTATAACAGTGGGCCTTCTGAGATTTCAAATAAGAAAAGTACTCTGAGCATACAAATTAATGCAAGTCCAAAGATGTGCAATTTAGGACCTAGCATCAGTTGTCATAACACATACATCCAAAATGTAAAATGCATTAAGCCCTCTGTGGAACATGGACTTGAGAGTACTTTGCATTAGTCACATCTTTCACGATGGAATCTTGCCCCAGCCCTGTTTTTATCCACATTTCTTTTTTCCTGACTCTATTCATGGACTTCTCTGCTCTTCAACTGGGACCAGTTTAAATAGTCTCTGTTATTTTCAGATTATCTCTGTGCCTGAGGTTATTTTTCACTCCTGGTGTGATGCCTGCATGAAGCTGTCAAACTAAGACATTATTTTAGTAAAAAATGGACAGACTTGATCTTTAGCACAATGTCATTCATTAGCTCTCACTCGGCAAATTGATAATCTTTTCATTATTACTTCATCATCTTTCCCTGTGCTCTGGCTCTTGTTTATCCAATATTGTCAAATTCAGCAAGAAAACTTCTCAAGATTGCTGTTCAGAAGGCTAATATACTTTTGGATTTGTCCAGAAATGAATGATAAAGCAACCTGGCAGTATCTTTGTAAGCCAACATATTAAGTACTTAACGTTTGGTACCCTAATTATAAGATTTTTATATTATTTAGGCTTTCACCAGCGACCTTACAGTCCTGTCACCCATTCTAAGGTATATTTCACTATTACATATGTCTAGAAAATAATACCTGCATAATTTTCAGCTCTTAAATATATATATATATAAAAAAATTCCCTAGTAAAAATAATCTTACTACATGAGGAGCATAGCAAGTCATCCTCATTTCTTTCTATGTATAATATGTATTTCTCCTATTCCTCTGTATTCATATATATATATTTGTATATATAGCTAGATATAGTTTTCTTTGTCTGAAGATAACCAGGTAATCAGTTTCTTCGGTGAGATATTTTTAAACCAGAATGCAGCCCCTTGGGAATGCTATCCAGGTCATGTTTACCCTCATGTATAAATACTCATGTTTTCTACTAAATACGTATTCCTGCCAATTATGTTTGGAAGATCACAAGGTGCAGGGCATGGTTCTGACTTGAGCTATTTCATTCCCATTCTGAATGGGAAGTTGAAGATTTCTCTTGGCAATAATCCCTGATGCACACAGAGAAGGTGCATGGGCCTTAAATCACTTCTAGAGTCAAACGAGATGCATACCATCAGTATCCAGTGATCATGACCTTAGGAAGCCCTTACAAAAGTTTTATTTCTAATACTCCTGTGCCATCCTAATTTACACAGACTCAAAGCAGTCTATGCAAACTTTGGAAATTGGGACGCTCCTCCTACCACACACTTGTGTGATACAGTAATTTGAACACCAGGATTCAGGCTCTGTTAGACAGCAGGGGAAGAGAATTCCTGATTTGAGGAACCATCTGTGCATACGTCCTGGCCGAAATCCCAGAGGTTCAATAGAAGGAATTAGCTTGCCAGGAAGCATAGCCAGAGGGAATGTACACTGTACTTAACTGATTTAATCAGCACAGTGGGTGTGATCCTTCATTGCTTCCTGGTTGTGGAATCATTTATACCTGTGCAAAGTGAATGGGAAATTATACCCATTAGTACTCTCTTTATGCATGTTTAAGTGACTGCAAAGTGTAAGGTACTGGGGAAACAAGCCTCTAATTTGTACTCAGAAGTGATTTGGAAGCTAGTATAAATGCTAGAGAAAAGAACAGCTTTTAACATAACAGGAAATTGTTGTCTTAATTATAGTTCAGGTAGCAACACCTATAGCTGAGATTGTCTCACACTTACTATTATAAGAATCTGTTTTCTGTTTAGAACATTTCTAGATTTAAATTATTAAAAGAACTACAGAACAGCTTCAAAACTTACATGTTGGCCACCTGGTCAAGTTATTTGTATGTGTAATTTCAGTTCATTCTCATATATAGTTTTGGAGTGGAGAAAATTCAGTGCTTCATTTCTGTTAAAGATACGGAGTTCTGAACAGGGAAACTAGGTGAAGGGCTGGCCTTTTTACATGTTGGTACTTGTGTGAAAATCTTTCATGGCTTAGTTAAAAGCTTTGGAAAAGAACCAATGTGTGCATAGACATGTATCCAGAGACATGAGAAGTTTTTGAGAGTTTATAAGAAGACTTTATTCTGACTAACCTTGTGCCATCTCTGTTTCTTACAAAGCTGCATACCACTCTGAAGGGCACAGCAAACCCAGATGGACAGTAGAGGTAACTATCTTCTTCTCAAACTTTGGTTGTTCCATCATACAGTCCACTACCTAAAATCTCCAGAATTTCTCTGTGTACTGAAAGTATACAGCACACAAGCTCCTCACCTCATGCTGACTCCATGGTGTCAGGGAGCCTCATGGAGCTCTTCAACCCTAGGAACTGGATGTGTTCTATCCCAGGCTCTGAACAGGATTCTCCTTAAGTATTTGGTTACCTTAAATATTTTTGCCAGTGTTTAGTAGAATGAAAATCAACGTGTGTTTTAGTAATTCTGATAATATTTATAGTTTAGTGCTTTTTATGCCTAAAATGTAAAAATCCATGGAGAAAATAAACTATATAGAAGAATATTGATGATGAATCAATAATTGGCACAAAAATGCTACCTATCTTTAGTATCTTTAGGATATCTTTTTAAATCTTGAAGTTTTCCTCGACTAGATGGATTTGTGAAACTGCCAAGAAAAAAAAAAAAAAGAGTAAAGTATGAGCCAAATTTACCCAAAATTTCAGGCCATCATTTGTTCTTTAAAGACTGATAAATGACTAACAACTAGGATTAATGTAGGTCACTGTTTAAATGGGAACCAATAGGCACAATTTTGTTAGCACAGCCAGTAGCAGCCACATGGCTCATACAGACCCAGACATGCACCAGCTGGCCAGATCTCCAGTGGGTTTTTCTCTCATAATTTTACATAGAAACCACACAGAAAAGAGCAAGAACTTTAAAAAGCTTTGATTAGAGAACCATATGAAAATATAGATAGAAATGGAACCTTTTCTCAAAATTAACATATAAACAAGTACATAAATAAATGACTTTTTTATATATGGGAAGCCCTATCCAGTTCATCTTTCTGGATGAAGTATACATAGGAAAAAAGCCAATTAAAAAAATCGTGCCACATGAGGGCACTATCACCTCAGAATAGAAATGAGAAACAATTGCAAGTCTGCCAGTGGAAAACCAAATCTTTAAAAATTTCTAATTATTCTCCCCATTGAGTGTTTATACAAACACTCAATGGAATAACTGAGTTTTATGGCTCTGTTAATAGATGAGCATTACAAGAACTAAACCAGCTCTTGTATGATAAAAATATTACCAAAGTAACATCACCTTTGTGCTACAAGTAATGAGTATAAACTGCATAAATTGTTAATGAAGAACAATTGTGGCAGCAGAATTTATCTTCTTTTCCTCATAAATAACTAATAGATACATCCTTGTTCTCTCACTCTCTTACTGTTAGCATGGCCAATAGTCTCATTTTCTGTTAGGTAGAGATGACAGCTACCACTGTTTGTTTGGTTTTTTTTTTAAAGAATGAACAGGTAAATAGTAGTTTAATGGAAAAGATGTGTTTTCTTGGTTTTAGTCATGGTACATGGAAATACCATTAAAATAGTAACATATGATTTCTATAAATACCTCCTTTAAGGGAGGACCTTTGTTGCAAGTTCATTGTTGACAGTAAGTAAATTCTCACTCTGAATGAATAGTTTTTAATTTTAATAATTTTAAAATTTAGTATTTTTTTTAAAAAGGACACTCATGATGAATTTGAAAAAAAATAATTTAAATGTCTAAAATATTTTAACAGAATTGAAAGGCTTTAATCATTGACTAGTTTGTTTTTGTGATGTACCCACACATAAAACAAGATGATCCCAGACCCAAAGGGTTTATTGGCTAAATCTGCAATATTCAGATTTCTAGAACATGTGAAAAACATCTGTTATTTTTTTAGAGCTGGTATTACTGCATCTTGCTATGTATTAGTTCAGTGCGTTGTAATTCTAGGCTGGAGCTTGAATACCCAAATCCAGATGAACTTCTAATTCTTTCTAGCTCTTAAAATGTCAACCTACTGGGCCAGTACTGACTACAAAAGTAAGAGCTAATGGTACCAAAAGGATCCTAAATGCATCCTTCTTTTAAAAAGAATCAGGCTTGGTGACATTTTTATAGAGATATTCTACAATAATAAATAAATAAATAGTTAGTTGGTAAGATTGTGGGGTGTTGCCTTTAAAACAACCAATTTCCTTCATGTTGTGTGCCCTTCTTCACTTCTGGCACACTGGAGGGCAGCAGGTTACCCAAAAGCTGCTACACGTATAAAAAACAATTAAAAAAAAAAAAAAGAGGAAAGGTTAAATACAGAAAAAGCCTTTTCTCTTTCCTGTCAAAACAGGTGGTGGTACCAGAGGTCTGGTGTATGTGGTGCTCAGCAGTCCCTCGGTGCAGATTACTGCCCCCAAGAAAGGCATGAAAAGGGGAGAATGGGAGACTAGGGTCACACCTCTTTCTCCCAAATCAGACCAGTGTCAGACTGCGGCTGCATTAAACAGTGCAGCTCTAATCTAGGATTAAAAAAATCATGTAAATAGTTTAAGATCAGTGTGTATTTGTCCTGATTCATCTTCATTTGGCATTTGTCCCCATCTTTCTTCTTGCCTTGACAGGATCTATATTTGGAATTCTGCTGGCATTTACTGTCTTGGTGAGGGTATTGAGTCAGCCTGGAAATGTGGTTCAGTGAGATGTCTTACACTGTTACAGTCATATGAGGAAAACATTTTTTCTAAACCCACAATTTTCTATGAGGGCTCAGGTTTAACCTATTCAAATTATTCTCTTGTAGAAAACCTAAAGTAACCTATTCTTGGACTTTTTCTTCTTTCAGCAGATCAGAAAGTTCTTAAATCTGTCCAGGTCAGTACTAATGAAACAGTAGTTCTAAAATTGGTCATTTATCACACGAAGAGATGATATTGGCTCCTCCCGTGCAATATATTTTTACATATATCACAGGGAAAGAATTTCAGCTCAAGTATTTGATCACTGGGCACATGAATGAATTTTCATAAAGATAGGACTGCAATTTGATCACAATGCTGATAAGAAGATGATATTTATGAGATTTATTACTGTCCACAGCCAGAAGGGAAAAGTCTGGGGAAAAGGCAAAATAAGAAAGAACAGTCATCTAGATATCTGACCATGAGACTTTCTCATTATCTCATCCTTTGCCAAATGCCCTTTTTATTGTTTCTGTCCTTCACAGCGCTTTGTTCTTTCATTGACTCATTTTTAGACTGTATAAGGGCCAGACAGTTTCAAGAAATAATTAAGTCTCTTCCTTTTCAAAAATATTTGCAATCTCTTTCCCTCTGAGATTTAGCAGCAAAATACCATCACTGTGTCATAGGGAAGTCATGATGTCAAATAAAATGCTTTGCCTTTAGGGCAAAGAAAGAAAATCTGCCAGTGACATCGTAGATACTTGCTTGCAACAGACTTGCAGCACTTTGAAGCGGTGCCGTTACCATTCGTGGGCACTGCTGATACAGCACAGCAACTGTAGTGACTGATTTCACCCCAGTTCTAAATATCCTTTTCTAAACAGTGATTATAGCTTTGCTATGTAATGAGGTAAAACAATATTAAGGCTTTGACAAAAGTTGCACTATAGTCCATTTGTATAAGATTATCGCTGGGATTCGCACTGAACAGCGGGGTGGAGGGCAGGGAATGGGAGATCTTATTCTTTTTTTTCTGATTTTAAAGAGTAATGTTTGTGTCTGTGTGTGAATGGGTCGGACATCAAACACCTTGATTTCCTTTGGGAGCAGGGAGAAGAAAACTGGAATTAGTTTATGTTTGTGTGAAATGAAAACCCCAGCTGATGAAACTCGTACGAAATGAGATTAATCATTACAGCCATCCAAGCAAATGAAATTTCTTTATGTATGACATGACTTTATGCCCAGCAGTTCTGGATTTTGTTTGGTTCTTGGCCACTCATTCCATTTGAAGTGCTGTTTTTTCAGTTCATTTGACAGAATGTGTTCCACTTCTCATTAGTTTCTAATTATAGGAGGAAAGAATGTAATGACACTAGACAGTAATTAAAAGCTATTACTGTTGTTCCCACCTTCCCTTTGAATTCACATAGACAAGATCCACCCTAAGAATTTTTTGTTGCTGAAAAATATCAGTATGTGGAAACGTATTGAAGGATTGAAGTTAAATTTATGTGTGTTTGTTCCATCTGTGAATACCAGAAGTTCGCAGAAAAAATGAATGTTACTGACCCTATATATTTACATATGATTTTTTCCTAGTTTGGGATATAATTACAAGTAATGGATTTTTTTTTGTTTGTTCTTGAAGGCAGCTACGCTACTACACACTGACATCAGCAAGGATTTTTCGTGTGCAGGATTAGTGTTCAGACGTGACAGCAGCACAATGTAATAGGTTGTAACTGCTGTGAGTGAACCCTTATGCTCCAGTGCAAATAGGCTGCAAATTACAGAACCTTCTGCTCCCTTTCCCACTCTCCTCCTGCCTAGGATGCATCAACCCAGGATGAAAGCTCAGCATCTCATCTCTGAATGGTTAGGAGTGGTTAGGTTTCTAAATAACCTGTTTGACTTACTGTGATAGAAAATTGGAACAAAGAGATAAAAAAATGTGAGGATAACAGAAATCTCAAGTAACATGAGAAGGTAGAGAGCCAAAATTTCCTGGCAACACAACCAGTTGGGGTGCTGTTCTGTTAGAAATCTTGCTGTGCCTGACACAGTCAGGAATCCTGTGTCCTTGGCTCTTTCAGATGTCTGGTTGTTATCTGAATACCTAAAGAAAAACTGTCTGGTTCAAAACAATGATGCACCTGTAGCTAAGAATTCCTATCATGTTTAAAGTAATAACTTGATTAATTTTGAATATTTGACCCATTATCATTATAATTCTAATAAAGGTTTTGAGATACAGTGACATCACCAATGTAAGCAAATAAGAAATATGTTTTATTATATTTTATTCATTTCAGGGTATCCAGATGGTATACCCACTTTATGGCAACATCCAACCCCGCCTGCTCTTACATACAGGGAGAATTGGAAATAACTGGTTTGTTTCCACACTTCAAAGCATGAAATACACCACATCACTGGTACTTTAGATCAAACACACTATCAAGATTATGAAACGGCATGAAATAAGAATTGTCAAAGCTATGTAAATTTTATCATGTTGAAATTTTCAGCCATTTCCATCAAGGTAAAACGCACAAGATGGTGTCTGGTTTTGTTTTACATGAGTGGTAAAGTACAACATTTATACTGTATCATGGGTGTACATATTTGGACTTCCTAGACAACTGTGCAAAGGATTTGTGTAAAAAGGGAGTGTAGGCAACTCCAGGGGTAATGAAATAAAACATAAGATGTGAAAATGGGAATGAAGTTAAAGGTGGCACTTTGAGGCCTAGGTTAAAAGCTGCTAACATTAAGTACCTGAAATAACAAAGTTAAAAGCAAATGGTCAATCAAAAGGGACAGACAACTCCCAAAGGGAGTCAGATCTTAGGTGGACCAATTCCCTTCATGGTGTCATCTCAGCTAATCTGGTATTAGACATCATGGCTCTGTGGTCAGTGGATGAGTCTGTGGACAGAACTGTTCCCATACTGGCGGAACAAGAGACACTCACGCCATCTATGTACTCTACTATAGGCTTCCTAACATTTCACAAGTGGTTGAAAATTAGATACAGGCCTATTTGGTGAACTCCACAATTGAAGAAAATAAAGTATTTACATTTTTTGGTCTAAATAATAACAGACTTACAGACATGTTTGAAAACTCCCTTGAAATCAGTTTTGTTTAACGAGCTTTGTGCATGTCCTGGTTGCTGAAATGACTGCAGAGAACTAGCAGTTCATAAAACACCACTTCTCAGATTTGCTTTTACATCTTTATAAATCGTCTTGCATGGCAAAAGTCATTCTCAAATTCCTCTGAAAGCCTTTCATTCTGAGAGAAGCAGAATTTGAGGATACACTACATTTAATCTTTGATCTTGATGTTTCCAGTTATTTTCAGAGCCAGAAGACAGTATTACATAACCCGAGGCTGCAATAAAACTTAATGTTTTCTTCTACTTCCTCTCCAGAGGGGAGAAAGCATGACTGCATGGAGGCAATGTTCTGCAGGGGAGCTACAGATTTCATAGATTCCTTCTGTCTGAACCCCCCAGCAGAAGAAATATTTATACAAGAAAGTACCACTCGAACACCAGCATCTCACTTCCACTGAATGCACAGGGAGATTACTGGAAAGACGGTACCATAAACAAAGAGCCCAAGGGATGCTGGGAAGAATACAACATGCTTTATTGCTTGACTTTCAGCACTAATTTTTTTTTTTTTTAGGACTTCTATTTATTTTTGGCTTCCTTTAAATGTTTTAGAAGATTGCATCAGCGAATATTTCGTTTCAACCCCCCAGGAAACCAATCTAAATAACCAAGAAAAGACTAAAACTCACCCGGGTATGAGATCCTGGAAGGCAAAACATCAAGGAGCAAAAGTAGTACACATCAAACCCAACTTTCTACAGAGCTCAGTGTGATAAGCTACCAAATGTCTTGGGCTTCAGAGAGTTAGGGCAGCTCAGTAATAAAAGAAGATGACTGAGCGCAAGAACCCAACAAAGATACATAGTAAAAAAGTAAATTGGCTTGTTGGAAAACAACATAGCCCCTAAAATATCTCAAAGAAGCAATGTGGATTATTGATTAGGACGCTGAAGCAGCAGGCAGGATATCTCTGGTCTAGTCCCAGCTCTCTCACTGAACAGCTGTAGAGCTGTAGGACAGTTATTTCTCTTCTCTCAACCCATCTTTCCTCCCATGGAAGTTCTTTGGAACATGTGCACACTATGTGCTTCAAAAACATCTTCAGATTCTGCTTTAAACTTACACAGAAATATTTCATGGGAGTGGTTGAAAAAGAATTATATTGTATGTAATTACATAATAATTAGGCTTTATATTTATACTCATATAATTATTTTTTGGCTTCTCACACAAAAGAAAACTTGAAAATGTTTTCTTCTTACTATTCCGTTTCTGGTGATACTACTAAAAAGTACCAATGTACGCATGGTCATGCAAAGAAGCAATATAAAATAAACTCACAAATATTCCTGTTTAAAATCAGAGCCCATAATCACTGCTGTGAGGATTGGTCTGAAACTTTCTCCATTTTTCCAAACATTTTTTTTCTTAAAATACAAAGAAATAACCAAACTTTATTCAGTTTTCTCCTGTTCATGTCCTGTCGTGTTTCTGAGTTGCCAGAAAAAAGCAGGCTATATGCTCTGAAAAAGTTTTTTATACAACACAGAAACAAGGTGACACCTATAGATGATAAAAAACCCACAGAATATAGAATTCTGGAAAAGAATAAAAATCCTCATGTACTGGGGCTTACAAAGAAAAGAATATTAAAGGTAATACATGAACGAGCATTAGATTATTTCACTGCCATCTAGGATTGGATCCCTGCATCTCCCACAGAAATACTTGTCCATATTCAGGATCTGGCTAACCACTGAATGATAGGGGTTCTTGGATGATTATGGTAATTCTGAACTTCCTGATACTCCTGATTCTTACAGGATGCCCTTATGTAGTTGAAGGGTAACCAAATCATTCATTTAGTAGCTAATTAAAATGTAAGTAAGTGCATAAATCAGGTATTGATTATGCTATTGAGAGGCAGTCCACAATTTTCTTTCTTTTATCAATAACAGACACAGCTGGCAGCAATACATAAGTGAATTTTAAATTTCTGTTATTTGCCTTTGTTGAATATTGATTTAAAATGAGATTACATAGCAAAAGATATTTCTGTTGCTTAAAAATTCATGGTTTTACCATAAAGGCTTTCAGTGTTGAAGATCTTGCAGAATTCTGAAGGGAATCCTCCCAGACAGCTTTCACCTTCTACTTGTTGACATATTAAGCTTTTCAGAAACCTGTTGTTTACCCAGATACACAGGTAGGAAGAGAGGATGTTCACACACCCTGTTAAACTGTGCTCTAATGCTAACTTTTTGTTTAAGATTTACTAGTACTTGTGTAGGAATTCCAGTGCATATCTAGTATTCATCTGCATTAGCTGATGAACATGTACGTTGGTTACACCAGGAGTTGCTGTTTGAATGAGTCTTGAATGTGTCTGTGTATGTGTATCATACATAAAGTGAAAGGAAGAAGGGAGGAGAATAATACATATTTTGTAACTATTTGTGAAGTTCTAGTGTTTTAAATTATAACTCTCACTCTGTATATAGCAATGTATAGTTTGCTTGTATACTAGGAAAGTGAGCTCTGTGCTCCTTCTGCTAATGTCTGACACCTTTCTGAACCTGCAGCCAAATGTAGCTGCTGTCAGGATTCCCAGCATCAGTACTACTCATATATGGGATAAGTATTTTTTTCTTTTCTACTTACATCTAATGCCATGTTACTGTTTATGAATGGATTTTTTTTTTTTTTTTGGATATGTGGACACATGGAAACAGTTGCCTTACAGAAGTACTGGTTTCTTAGGTTATCAAGTACAAGGAAGCTTCCCACCTATGCCTGTAATTGATAAAGCTACTGCAGTTTTGAGTCTCTTCCCCAGATATTTTACAGTGACTATAGTAATAGATTGTGTAAAGGTTTTTTAAAGGTGGGTGAAAAGTGTACTTGTTTTTTCTCATTGTTAATACATGGCTGCCTAGAACTGAAGCTGAGATAGTTGCATTTAACTTCTACAAATAAGATGAGTCCAGTTGCATTTAACTCTCACAAATAAAACCAGGAATTAAAATAACCCATGGTTAGTACGTTCTTAGAGTTTGGTTGTTCTGGAGAACATATATTCTATTTTGCCAATTTAAGCATGTCTGCATGTATGTATTTAAGCATGTTTCATAGGTCCTAACCAGAATTTTGGCTTGTAAAATTCTTCCACAGCAGAGTAAACCCAGTTTGACGGGTTGTAAGAGCACCTTTTGACATAAGAGGAGTGCAACTCGAAATCAGTTTTCTAATCTGAAAAATAGGAATCTTGAAAAATGCACTGTGTTTGGCTATTACAGAGGTCTACATTGCTTGAGAGAACAAAGCATTTTTCTTTATCTTGCATGGTTTGTTCAAGGCATGGGAGGAGCAGCTTTCTCTCTCTCAGTGAATATATATCTGCTGCCTACCTACTTTTTGAGCAGTACGTGCTGTCTCACACAAGTACATTCTCTCCCACATGAACTGTGCTTTTCTCCTGCTGTACATTCAAATGGCTATATATTGGAGCAGGTTACTCACATTAATGTACACGTTTCAGTGTAGTATGCATCTGCCTCAAGATAGTTAGTGACTACTAGGATTTAGAGCTCTAGAGTTAGTTTTCCATGAACTGAGCTTCATAAAAGATCATTTATTTATGTAATATACATGATGTTAAGTCATGTACATTACATAAATATTACATACACGACTATATTACATAGTCATACATACTTGACTTTTAAAAAGCTTCTAAAATATCATAAATCTTACACACAAAAGCTTGGAATGATTTTCATGAGAAGAATCTGGATCTGTATATAGGTTCACTTGTTTGAGAGTAACTTTTTTATTGTCAACATTTTGTAAACATCTAAAATTTATTAGAAGCATACTTTAAAACCATAACATCTAGGCAAGCCGTTCACCTCTAAAATATGTATTTTTTTCCAGTGAGAAATGTGGAAGAATTTCAGAGACATTTTGTTCCATTATATCCATTATATTGCTGTGAGAGATGCCAAATTACCTGGGAAAGAGTGCCCCAGAGTTCACATCCATGCCTATTTAAAACAAGATATTCTGAGTCATTCTTGTAGGTTTCTGTAACTACTTAGAACAGTTTAAAATAAAAACATCACAAATGTATTTGTTTTCCAATTTGAGACATTCCTCTAGAAAAGGCTATTGTGGACTAATGTTTGAGGTAAACAGTATCCTCATTCTCCTGCTATCTGTTTGCCTGAGGACAGTGCCTGCTCTGTGTTCAGATTCCAAATTGTTTCTGGTTTCTTAAGCATTTTGTCTTGCAGAAGCCAGGTGCAAACATTGAGCAATGTGCAAATTAATCTTGTTCACAATCACAGCTAACATGTAACAGCAGAAACATCCTCTGGCAAAAGTAGGTGTTGCAATATAGTCTAAGGTGTGATTGGTGAGGAAATGAAATGGAAGAAACTAGTTCTAATAGAACACTTACATGCTCAGAAAGGAGATGGCAAATGTATTTTTAACATCTTAGCTTTCTAGGAGGATATTATTGGCATCAGGTAGAAAGTAAAATCTTTGCAGGAAAAAAAAAAAAAAAAAAGCTGTCAAACCCAGAATCTCTTTAGCTTTTAAAAGGGGGAAAAAGTATTTTTAAAAATCAGAGAACATGAAGACATAAAGTTACTGAAGCAGAAGGAACTAGGCTATGGTTAAAATAGTAAATAAATGTAGAGTTTAAAAAGTAAAAGATGTTGGAGACAGTGAGAGAGAAAGAGAGAGAGAAACTATGAAAAATGGCAACCAATGAGAAGATGTTCTGAAATGGTAATACCAAGAACAAGGGTAAGGCTGGCCACAGGTCTGCACACAACGGGTCTGAAGGAAAGGATAGAGGTGAAGAGGATGCTTAGTTTGAAGATCATGTCTCAGAAGAGACAGCTATGAATAATGAATAATTTATAACCAGTATTGCCATTTGAAGTCAAATAGATCAAGCTTAGGATGTAAAAAAAAATTCTTTAAAGACTACAGATACCATCTTGAAGTTTCAGTTACCAGCTTCACAGGAACAAAGGTAGAGCTTCTAGGTGTATGTAATCACCCCAGACCAAATCCTACAAGGTATTTAAATGGCTTGCCCTTTTCAAGAGGAGACCTTTGAAGAACTATTTATTTCTCAAAGAGACATATTCAGGATAATGTTCACAGCTACTACAAAACAGGTTCCCCTGGGAGTCTCCATTCCACGTCGCAGTGTGAATACCATTGCACTGTATGTTTTCAGGCCAGGAAGTGCAACCTCTTAATCTTTTCTTAAAAGCGAGGTTATAACTCTGTGAATCCCACGGGTTATGTCTTTTTAAGACTCTCCTCTCTTAAAATTTGAAAATGCCATGTCCTGGAAAGCTTTTAAAAATGAACTAGCAATTCTGGAGCTGAAACAGTGCGGCATACACAGGACGTATTTGGAGTCCAACAGGACTGTGGTGAGGGAACCGTGGATTGAGCTTTACCGTGTGGGCTGGAGTGTACCCTACACATTGGTGATGTAATATGAAGTCACTGGAAGCTAGATCTCTGTGAGGTCTCCTACATTTTTTTTTAGAAATTCAGCTGCCGTGTTTGTAACTCCACAGAGACATAAGGCTGCAACTGGTGCTAGACACCAGAAAAGGTTAATATGCTCACAAGAATCATCCAGTGCTTTTGCATTTATCTTTCTGTAGAGGCTGTTATTATAAAAGACTTCAGGGTTGGGATAACAGGTTGCATGCAGAAATGATGAGTGGTCATTCATTTCTTGCAGGTGTAGCTTGTTATAAAGATTCTCTGTGAGACGTCAGTCATGATGTTACCTCGGATGCCATAAGAGAGAAGGGTACTCAAAACCCAAGAAGCAAAGCAATACAATTGCAAGCAAAAACTTCTTACATCCAACAAAACAATATTTGCTTTGAAAGGGCTCATGAGTTTCCTGGAAGGGATGTGGATATGGAAATGTCATCCAGTTTCCTTCAAGAAACCAACATTCCCACCAGGCAAATGCAGCACTCCTCCTGCAGGGCGCCATGCCCAGCAGCAGGCCCCCTTCTCGTTCAGCTGTCTTGGCCCCATGCCCTAGCAAGCACTTTGCCATTCGCATGCACATACGGCAGGTGGGAGAGAAGAGTAGCCAGAGCCAAGAGAGAATTTAAAATACTTCAGTGGAGTGAAAAAGAGAAGTCGGAGGTTTGGTTTTTTGTCATGACTTTCAGTTTTTACTGTGGAAATGACAGCAGTGTTTTCAAATTGCATCCCAACAGTTCCCAGCCAGATGAATCTTAAACATTTTATTATTTCTAGAAGTAGAATAAGTTCAAAAGAAGACGACTGATGGTAGTTTTTGGAAAATACATGTTTTACTGATATAGTTTCTCCCCTGTTTCTTGATCCTAACAACTCTATGTAAACACCTTTTTAAGCAAAGTGAATGTTTGAAAATATGAACTCTGGTGTAAAAAAAGTTCTCTGAGCAGCTCTCAACAGGAAACAATTTGTTGCTTAGTTGTATTACCATGAGCCAGCAACCCTGATCTTGGATTAAAATCACACTATCATAGAATTTAGAAGAAAGAAGAGATTGTATCCCTCAAATTTGTTGCCCAAGTGGGTGAATTATAGAATTACAGCTTTGCCATATCAATAATAAAATTCCTCATTGCCCTTTTCTGAAAGGCTACTTTTATGTATTTTAAGTTTTGTGCATGGCTAGTACCTGCAGCACTGCATTCATATAGGCATATTAACAGTTGTCATACATTTATTTTTAGTACCAGGTGGAATAAAGCTTCCTCATCTAATTAGCCAAGCCTGAAGTGTAGGGTTCGTATATGAAGATGTTTAGCTTGGGCTGAATTTTCTTATTTTCAGAGGTGCTGGAGTCAAATATTACTTTAAGAACATTTCTATGTAAAATATTTTTCTCAAGCCTGCTAGAGAATCTTCATACAAAAGTTCAGTATATATTAGAAAATTGCTGTCTCTTTAATTCCACACCCAAATCCAAACCGTTTATATGAACTGTGTGTAAAACCTACAAATGTTAGGCTGAACTTCTGTTGTTTCCTGATTTCAGATTAATTTCCAATATTCTCATTGGGATATTTTGGCTTTCAGAGTCCCACCTGGAGGTTGGAATTACAATGGTTTCTAAAATCTAACTAAAAATGAAACAAACAATGAATACCACTTTTTTATAAACCTCAAAAAAGGTACTGTCTAAGCTTTTGTTAAAACTTCAGAGAAGCATATTGCTTTTTATCCTGTTCCTCTAAGAGAAATAAAGATTATATTACCTCAGGCCCTCATTGTTTATAATTTTGAACATATTGATCAGTTATAGCTATTAAGACGGAAGTAGCAAAGTTTCAAAGACAGGTAGAGGGATGCTACTGCTTCCCACAACATCAGCCACTCCATACACTCTTCCTCCCCGTCAAAGTTAAGGCATGAATTTTGTTTTTGTTAGACTCTGGGGAAACGACTTAGAGAACACCTGTGAGGAATGCTTCAGTTACTGAAAAAGCTTAAATTGGCATTTGCATGTTCGTCAGGCAGTAGGGAATTCTTCCATGCGATGCAGACTGTAAGAAAACATCCCTTCTGCTCACAGAACTGTTATTTTTTTCTGACTTAATTCTCCCTAGGGAAAATCTCTTATCACACCAGGAAACAAAAATCCATTTTAAATTTTAAGGTCATGGCACTAGGTAGGCCAGAAGAAAGAGACAAGAGGTAGAAATTTTTTTCCTTCAAAGTCAATAGTCTCATCAGCACAGCTTTATATTTAGGCAGTATGGTTAATTATAAAGCTACATAATTAAGAAGAGGTGGGTACCAAAGCTGTCAAACTCAGCAGGGGAATGTCTGATTTTGGTTGCTTTCATATTGACTTGCTTCAGAACATAATCTGAATTGTGGTGACTATTGCAATTATAAAATGATTCATCCTCCAGCACAGAATAGGCACTACCACATCTAATGACAAGCCAGCTGGGTCATCCTAGATCAACTGGCTGTTAAAAAGTTCAGCATCAACAGTCTCCATCATTACAAGACTCTGAAATAATGCTACCACGAGCAACAGGACTATGTTCTGACACAAACTGCCATGCCCCCTGTGGGAGGATACTGTGGTACCTTTCCTCTCTGGGGCACCGGTGGGATTTGCTCTTGGCACATAAAATGAACTAGTTCATGAGTTCAGAGAAATGTCATGTTTGCATATTCCAGTATTTGGAGGGTTGATCTTTTCCTCTTTCACTTTTCTTCTCTGACTTTACAGAGCCATAATGAGTTTTTAATATTTGCACTATTCACTAGTAATAAATTCTCTTGGTGAAATTCTCTGCTTTTCTTTTCAACAGAACTGAAGGATATCATATACTTCCTATACCTAGACTTGAAAGTCTATTTCTTTTTTTTTCCTGCAGTACTGCTACACCTAGTAATACAGGTTTGACAATTATTATTTTAAAAAA
Organism: Athene cunicularia; assembly: GCF_003259725.1. Lineage (NCBI taxonomy): Eukaryota > Metazoa > Chordata > Aves > Strigiformes > Strigidae > Athene > Athene cunicularia. The sequence continues at coordinate 13,675,912 of NW_020799117.1, read as the reverse complement.
TAAAAAATAATAATAGGAAAAAGTAATTTTTTTCCCCATATTCAGTAATATTCTTGCTTTTCCCAGGATGACAACCAACCATGAGAGTTATTTTAGAACTCTTATTGTATAGCTCAAATCCTTAGTGCTAGAGCAAATGTAGTGACAGTATGTTGTTACGAATTGCCCTTGTACAACCAAATTTAAGCTATTCAGTTCTGAGACGTTGCTGTTTCACCATATGATTTTGCAACTGGAGCAGTCTAATAGCTCTGTTCCAGAACAGCAGTTTGCTACAGTGATATAAGAAAGGAAATTTTGGTGAACTACAAGGGTGGTTGGAAGCATTCAAACTTGGTTTTTGTTTTTTGATTATTTTTTTTTTTTAGATAAATGTTACTGGATAACAGCAGAAAATAATCTAAGAAGTCACTAAAGGGTCTTTACTGACTATGTATTTTTGTATTTTACACAACTAGAGAAGGGATGTTAAGTAAGGTCAAATAGTAACTGCTATCTGTAATTTGAATGGACAGGGTATGAACTCATTTAGGGTTTTTGGAGAGGGGGAAGGGAAGAGAGTTGTTTGGGGTTTTTTAACCTATACACCCACAGAACAGAAGCAACCTGTATGACTGATTATTACCTACACAGTACAACTCTACTTCCTCTTCAAACTCATATTTTCAAGATTAAAAGAGAAGAAATGGTGCTACAATCAGCAAGAACACATTATTTACAATAATCAAGTTTTTTGATAATTTTCTCAGATCTTAGAACTATATACAAGAAAGAACAAATAGCAATTCACTGACTAGTTTCATGGTCATTTCTAGTCACTAGCATTAAGACACACAAAGGGTGTTGTGGTACTTTATTCATTAAATCTTGAAAAATATTTTTAAATTCTCTTATGTAGGGCATGATACAAGAAAGTATTATTACATAAATTTTATCCTGCAGCTTTTTAGCCTTCATTATGCAATCTTCTTGAGAGTAACAACTCACTTAATAGACTGTATCACTTTTTGAGATAAGTGGCATATTTATAGCTTCTATAATGTACATCAAAATGAGGACGATTATGCCTTGTTTAAAAAGGCAATGTTAAAACACACTATTTACAATTAAGAAGTTGTTTTAATGGCAAAAATGAGACAATGTTTGTGAAACATAAAATGATAATGACAAATATTTGAACATTGCTACTGTGCTTAACATTATGCTACTATATTCTTTGTGAGAATGTGTTGTTAACATTATAGGATGGTTTTATGGAATTGCAGATAACACAAACCTGAAAATATAAGTAGAACATTTTATAATCACTAGGTACTGCAGAGAGTTTTAGAAGTTTGTACACACTGTATACATTTTCATTTAACATCCTATTCTATTTTCTTTTTGTTTCTCCTGTGTTACTTGATACAAAAAAAAAAAAAAAAAAAAAGAAAAAGAAAAATCAAGCTTGCTGTGAAGGTCTGTTTAAACTTAGTGGTGTTACATTAATTTAATTTGCTTTTTACATGGAATATTTGGCTGGTTTTGAGTATTAGCTTCTATCAATTCTGCTTGACTTGGATACACTTGTTATGCAGACTTGTATGTTTAACTTCCACTCTGCCTTTTAATTATATCTATTCAAATATAGCGACAACCTCCCCCAACAAAACAGCATCTTAGAGAAGTAGGTTACTAAAAATGCTATGTAATGACATGAGATTGAGAAACGAGAAATTGCACTTGCAAACTGAAGGGATTTAACAGCATAACAGCCTTAGAGGCATATGTTTATTATTTAGGACATATATGTACCCCAGGCAAATCCAAACTTATTTCAAATTAACTTCCCTTACACTATACATATCATGAATATGAAGCTGCTATCATGTTCAAACATCCTTAAAGAATTTGTTTTTCTCCACCGAAGGAGCAGGAAGATGATGAGTAAGGTAAAACCAAGGGAAAAAAAAAAAGTGAAACATCAGGGAGGAAATCAACCATCAGTTACAGAAATTACCTTGTGACTCCACAGCTGAAATGCTAAAGTGCTCAGGAACCTGCCAATTTATCACAGGATTGCTTGAAGTTTAATTATTTAAATAGCATGTTAAAACATTTATTTATTAAATCAATAATTTAAGCATACTTATTCAGTATGAAGAAAACTCTTCTGAAAAAAAATGCTTAATATTCAGCGTTATTTTAATGCTAAAATAATTGTGAATATACATTGCTCTTTAACTACTAAGCCATTGTGTCTAATCCTTTTGAACTAAAGATATCTCACCACAATTCATTATAATTAGATCTAGCTCCAGTTGCAAAGAGTGGCATTACAGTGATTTTCTCTTGTGATATTGCAAGAGTTTCTGTGAAAATCAGAGAGTGGATGGAGTATGATGATTTCATTACCAAGCAGGAATTTGAAAAGGGAGTTGGGATGTTAGTATGCTTTGTGTCTCAAAGACTCATCAGTACTTAAGAAAATATATTCATAGGGGCATTAGAGGCATCATCAAAATTGTATGCTTATTTATTTGCAGTAAAGGCTTTAAGACAGAATCACTGTTAATTTGGTGATTTTATCATAAAATTAAAACCATTCAAAATTATGGTCTTTATTTTTCAATAATTTAAACTTCAAAAAAAAAAATCTAATTATTTTCTTGCTATTAAATGAACAAATATTATTTATAAAAACCACTGTTCTGTTATATCCACAAAACTATATTTATTACAAAACCAATGTTGCCTTTAACATCTGTGCTTTTGCAGTTACCCTGCATTAAGTTCAGTAGAAATGCTTGTAAGATTCCACATTATCCCTTATTCTCTGGTTACTTGTATATTAATCCTTTTTATCCTTACCTGACCTCACTAAACTGTAGCAAGCTGTGTTTTCAGATATGGCAAACCTTCAGAAAGAGAAAGTCAGAAAAACAGACTTGACCCCCAAGAGTCTTTGTTCAATTGGGAAGTCATGCTGGGGAGGGTTTAAAGAGGTTTCAGGCCCCAACAACCCTTTTCTTCAGGGACAGTCATGATTTCACTTTGTTGGGGTGACTGAGCTGACAATGAGTCTAGGAAAAACTGAAGAGTAAAAAGGACTGAATTACTGTCACTGGAATTTTAAGAAACCCTTTAACCCCTCTCAAAAGATAAAAAGTAATCATCAAAGAGCCTTTCAATTCTTTATATGATTAGTTAGAAGCAGGTGAACTTGAATGGCTAAACCTGAAGCTATACAGATACAAACCAGAACAGATTCTTTCAATCTGTAAGAATTTTAAACATATTGATTCCAAGGGAATAGTGGGTTTTTTTCCTGCCTATTAAATCATGAAGACCTAGTCCATTACTGTGAAAGAGACAGAAAAGCTAGGGAGGCTTTGTGTTCTGGATGCTTCTTTGCATTAACACCAAAGCGGCGATGGCCCTTCAGTCCTCAGTCACGGCTCCATCGCTGCTGCTGTGGCTTGGCAGTTCTCACTGCTTACTGTCAAGCTCTTTCCAAGGAGTCTTACAACATCTAACGACATTATTGAAATGTATTTCACATGGGTGCAACTACATTTGTCACATAAACTGGAAAGATCCTTTTTATTGTGGTCATAACTGAGCAGAAAACCAGGCCAAAACTAGCTATCAATTATATGTATACTTGGATCCACAGGCTGGATATGTCACTTGTGTTAAATTCCCTGCTCCTCAGCCTATGCTGTTAAGGTGGCATGGATTTTTCTATTTTTTTGCTGTCACAGGAATGGGTCCATAGTGATTTCAAAAAGAGCTACAAACCAGATGATGAACAGAAAGGATGAATAAAGAAAGTGGGAAGGCAACTGTGCAGATTTTCTCAGGTCTTTTGGGATGCTGCCAAGGGCTAAAGCAGCCAGTACAGAAGAGACCCAAACCCAGTTGACTCAAGTCCTTCTCAGCCATTTCAGGAGAGCCCTCCGTCCCTCTTGTCTTCAACTTGTCCAGTTTCTTGTCCAGTTTCTCAGGAAGCCTTCAGCTTGTCCCTGTCATTTTATCTGCTTCACAGGGATTATATAAGGATAAATGGTTCTAAGATGTTCTGATTTTGCAGTTCTAAAAAAGTTCATGTGCATAGATCCTGGATGTTGGCATGACATGTAGGAAGAAAAAAATCTTACTTACTGAATTAGTTAATTTATCCAGTCATGTGAATTCATCTATAAATACTCATTTATCACACAATTAACCAACTTTGATGAGAAAATAAGGAGTATAAACAGGTATGGGAGGGAGGGAATTGTACTACGTCTTTACTCTTTGAAGACATGAACTTGAAATGTAATTATTTTCAATTAACAAATTTTTCAACTGTTATACCTCTAGCAAATATTCATTAATTGCTATGGCTTGATGAATGACTGAACAGATCTGGATTATTTAAGAAAATTTTGTTATTCATATTTGATAAATTTTTATTATTCATTATACTTCAAAAAAATACACGAGTAGTTACCTTAGACTGGTTTTATCCTGACAGCAATATCAAGCTTTTGTAAACTACCAGCATAACAAAAATCCTCCTCCTGCTCACAGAATTGTCTGTAACCCTTCATACTTGTAGCATATGAAAGTTAAACAACTTGACTCCTCCTGTATTTTCTATCAAATAATGATATGTTTGGTACAGTAAGGTTAAACAGTGGTTCATGTGAATTAAAATAACGGACAGTTTAAATAAAACTTTTAAAAAAGGAATATTTATAAGCAAAAATATTTCCTTGTGCTTTCTGTCTGGACAGGTGACGAATACTTATATTAGGAGTAAAATCTTAAGGTATAACTATTAAGATATTTTAGGGTGATCTTAAGGATATTACCTTAGAGCTGAGGATTTCCTTTGAAGCAGCAAATATAAAAATAGGCTCTTCATTGCATTGTGTCTATCTACTGCTTTAAATGTTTTGCTCTCCTAGAGAGAGTATTTTTTAGCAAGTATGTTTAAAGTAATAATTTAATATAGGTTTACAAAAAACAAGGATATTGAGATAAATATCCTCCACAACCATAAAGAGAACAATAAAGATACACAGAACACATTAATAGTAGTCTGGGTTTTCTGACTTAAAGCTTATATCATCATTTACTCCTCTGCAAAGTGGATACAATGCATAAATTCTGTCAAAAGCAAAATGCAGGTACTAGTATCTCGTACTATTCACTAGATCAACATCTTCAGGCAGGGAATGTTTTCAGTTCTCAGAGGGATCTCCCTGACGATGCCAGATGCTATAATCAACCCATACCAGGACCTAGAGCCGTGTATGGAGCTGTCAGGGATTTCTAGGCACAGCGGCAATTCACCTATGGCCATTTTTTAATGTCAGGCCTATTTCCCAACACAGATCTTAAAATATGATATGCACCTGTCATATAATATTTTGACTTAATAAAGAAGCACAGAGAGAAGACTCCTGAGGTTTTTATGCACTATGAAACCTCTGGGGGCTGTATGCCTGCCAACAGTTCAATTCATTATGATACAGCATTAAAATAAAGTATAAAAGTCTGCAAATATGTCCTCTTCCACAAAATAATAGCCTTGACCACATTTTCCTGATAAAACAGAAACCAGACCCAGAACTATTTATGTGGTTTAATAGATGCATAGCAAGATAAATATTTAATAACCAGTTTGACACTGTTTCTCAATTATGAGCAATACACCGTCTCTGCTGCACAGCTCCGATTAGCTCTGTACAACACAGAACAGGAAGAAAATAAAAAGGAATTTACAGATATTGGCTCACCAGTCTCTGTGCAGCTTGTTGAATTGCTATTTATTGATTACTCTTATAATGCCTTTGTAGCTAATTAAAAATTCAGGATGGGCTCTGTGAATAAGCAGTAGACAATGTCTGGTCTAAAAAAGGAACTACCCAGTCACAGAAATGAACTGGGAATAACAGAAGCTCCATCTGTCCTGAATAAATACACATTCACAGACTGTTCTGCATAATACAGTATTTTTTACTTTCAAAAACACTGGAATAGTGAGTAGAAAACTAGAGTTTGTCTAGTAATTTTATGGAATTCATAGAAACTTACTGATGGAAAGAATTTAAAGATGTAAGCTGGTACTTTCCTCCTGGTCAGAGGTATGATTTCATAAACCCTCTGCTTTTAGGGTTTCTATAATCTCCCTAAGTATTATATGCCAGTGGTTATTGTTGTTATGGTTTTAAAACAGTATGTTTGGTTTATTCCTTTGATCACCAATTAAATATATTTTATTCCAGACCAGTTCTATACTTCCAAATATTTCCATAGGTCATGTTATCTAAACTTTTTACTTATTAAACTCTCCTGAACTCCCCTATCTTTCTTAAAATGTTGCACTTAAAAGTGAAATTGTTTTTTAATCAAGCAGAATGTAGCAACAATTTGACATCAGTTTTTTACAGAGTAGAACAGTGAATATTCCTCCCAAGCTCACACACAACACTCTGAGTAGTGCATTCCAGAAAAGGTGGTTTCCTTCAACAGTATCACATTCTCTGTTCTTGTGTGTTTGTGGACTACTCAGAGATTTTTTTGCACAACTACTGATCTTTTGATATTTGTGCATTTGATTATTTCCTTCCTACAATCTTTCAATCTTTATTAATGTAACTAAAAATTTTGGAATTTTCCTGTTCCCAAAGTGGACTGTGTTCCTGATTGGTGTCATCCACTTGTGCATTATATTATGATAATCTTACACTTCTGTATCACTTGTTGCATTGCAGTAACAATCAGACATATTAAAGCTTATCTTTCTCCTTAGTCAAGTCTGAGTTAAGAGAGTTCCCTAGAAAAACTTCCTTGAAGTCCCTTCTAAGCAATAGACACCTGTTCTTCTATAATGTGATTCTAGCTAAGTTCTATTTTCATTTTGACATCCAAAAAGTGAAGAACATCAGCATTTGCTGATATGATTCACAAATGGTGGACTTGATGGACTATTTTTGTCTCCTAAATTGTTTCTTATTTTTAATCCACAGTGAATATAAAAGGTCAGAAATTACATATAGAGTGTTTTTTAAAGCAAAAAATAAGAACTGACATTCAAGTTAAATGTATTGTTCAATATGAAATGAGAATATGGAGGATGGGAAAGTATGTCCTATGCTAGAGGAGTAATTTTTTGTTTTCTTCTCTTTATTATTGCTGCTTACTGTATGATACAACTTTTTATGCTGTCTGCTTTCTGCCCGCTACTTTCACATTTGTCCCATGTATAGACCACATGTCTAATAAATCACACACTCTTAAATAACTAAAGACATTGTAAGTATAGTACGAACCCTGAACATGTCAGTAAAGCAGCTGGCTTTACTATGCAACCTCAGCATTGGGTTTGAAGTAGGATTTTGTAACTCTGATGTTTTCTTTGTAAGGACTACTCATGGCAGCATCCATCCAAATTTCAGAAGTTGGTGAATTTTTATCCTCTAGACTTTTCCATTAGCTCATCCTTTTTTTATTGTAGAATCTCATTATCATTCGGTGGAAGGGGCCTTACACTGTGAGCAAAAAGGCCACAAGAGAAATGGTAGTTTCTTAATAAATGATGGAGGTATGCGCTGTTTTAGCAGTAATTATGGACGTACTTCAAAAATACAATAGATCATAAACCCATCTCAGTTTATAAGTGTTTGAGGTCAACTGTTTATATAACTCAGACAATATTATATCTTAACATTTACTTTACCACAAATAATCTAAACTAAAACCACTGGTGTTTTCAGAGCAGAGGATGTTGTGAAAGAAGGAAAAAAATATACAGATAATATATTATTTAATGTACAGACTTTTTAGTCATTTTAATGAAATGTTCATAGGGCAGCAGGTTGAGAGTTAACTTTTCTTAATAGTCCCCACTATCAATGGACAGTGGATTCCATTAGTTAAGTAATTTCTTATTGCTTGGTCTATGACTTTCAAAGAAAATTAGAGTGACATGTGAATGCTCAGTTTAGAGAGAAACAAGCTGACAACTCAGGATGAGTCACATCAGATAAGAGAAACAGGATGGTTTGTAATATTCCAGTTGCTTTTTTCTGCTGTTACTGGGATTTGCTAACTGATCAGGGACAGAATTCCAACATCTGGACCTTTCAGTTCATCTTACATTTCTGCAGCCCATGTAAAGGAGGAGCAGCAGATAAATGCGGTCACTTCAGCAAGCGCGTCAGACCTTATAAAGCTTACACTCAAACAGTCCTTGTCCTTCTTTGCCTGTAACAGCCCAGATCTCAAATGTTCAGCTATGACATGACAGAAAGAGGGGTAACGGAGTTTTTAATGACCAAGCCTCGGCCACCCTTTCTGATTCTCCTTCTGCTCCAGTCACCAAGCAAGCATTGCCCTCAAGGACTAGAATGTGTTAGTCACTGGGAGGCACGAAGCTGAAAAGAAGAGCTTGTTTTGAAATAGAGTAAATGCAGATATGGAAAGTTTATTCCAGTTTAAAATGCCTTAACTCTACTACCAGATTTCTTGTGTTCTGTAACTATTCAGTCTCATAGTCTCTAATTCCCCCTTCTTGTCTTTAGGTTTCTCTGTTTTCTGTAGTAATCTAAATTTCATTTTGGGGAAGAGTTCTTGGAAGTATAGTATAGTCCTATTTCCAACTTCTCATTAATCCTTCCATTGCCTCCTCTACTGTACCTCAGTTCGTATCCACACCAAAGCATTGGCAGTGGTACTGTCATTAGTTTGCACCTAATTCTATTATACACAGCACTGCAATTAGCTGCAGAAAGTCTCACGGGTATATGGGCATTTAAACATTTAACATGTACTCAGGCTGCACGTAGGTTGAAAATAAATCTATAAGTCTGAAATGTTTTTCTTTTCTGTTGGGAAAACTATTGATAATGTGTGCATGTAAGAGTAATTTTAGGTAGACTATGGGTCTGGCTGACAAGTATTAGGACTTAATGTAGTTCCCAGCATGCTAATAGTATACTTAGGGAAGCAATGAACACTCTTTAAGCTCCACCAGCTTTAGCAAAATATTTGTAGGAGATAGACCAGATTCCTAACAATCCCTATTTTGTTGTTTGGTTTGGGGGTTTTTTGTTTGGTTGGTTTTGTTTTGTTTTTTTTTGGTTTTTTCCCCATCTTCTATTTATTTAGATACTGCATCTAGATCGAAATAAAATCTAATTTTCTTGCATATCTATGGTCATAAAAACAAGAGGAGCAAGGAAAATCAAACATAAGATAACTGCAGCAGAAGAAATATATACATAGGACATTTTTCCAAGTTCTTGTACTCAGCAGGTCTTTGAAAGCAGCTCAGCAGGCTGAATAGCTTTCATGAGCATTTCTTTTCAGGAATCAAGTGATGACTAGAGTGAGTCTTTGCTGCTTTAAAGTGCATGCTAGATGCTACTTACTTTTTTAAAAGCAAATTAAAAGGGCTGTTGTGTGTCATCATATTAAAAGCTACAGATGCCACATTATGGTAGTACTCCAGGTGAGTACTATAAGCTCGAGTGGCTACCCCTTGAAAAAGTAAAGGTTTTCTTTGCATTGGAAAGTGTCTTTTTGCTTTCTGTGTTCTACTGTTTGTTTCCCAGTATGCACTTTCTTCACATCAGCAGAACATTAGAGAGTGCTTTTGATTCACTAGTGCAAGATGGGCAGAATCAGTGGTTATGAAGCTTGTAGCATGTTAAGATTTTATTACTTTCTATCTCTGGCCAAAAAAAAAAATAAAGAGAATGACTCAAGCAGAAAATGAAAGAAAAACAGCAAATAAAAACCCCTCAAATTAAGGCTGAAATAAATTTATTTTTCATCCTGGGCAGGATGAAACCTTAGACTGCACTTGAGTACACTGCTGCCTTCTCTGTTTTGCCTGTTGCAGGGGCAGTCTGAGGTGAGATGTACCACTGTTTGTATTTTTGCTTTGAGAGAATTCCACCACGTCATGTATAATGGTGGTTATTAGCAGCTATGGCTCTCACACATGCTGCTCTCTTGTCCTCTTTTGCACCTGTATTTTTATTTTCCTGGGAAAATGAGAAAGGTCAAGGCTTTCTTGAATAGCTGACTAAATATCTTCCTCAGCTAAAATGGCAGAAGATGCCATAAGGCAAATGTGGCTACAGCTCGGAGGCTTCATTCCATTTTTACCCTGCTCATAAGACTAAACATGTCATTGGTGCTTAATGTCTAGTGATTCAGGAGTTGGAACTTAAATTAATTCTCAACCTCTTTCTTTGCACTCCAGTGTAATGCACAGCAGGCTCCTCTCAACTCTAGTGTATCTCACTCTCCTTTTGAATATAACAGCAATGCTGACCTTTTAAAAGTAAAATGGATGGAGATATTGCTGAAGAATTAACACAGATGTCTGAATTTAAAACAATATATTTACCAGAAAAATGAAATAATGTAAAAGTCAAAAGCAATGTGAAAAGAAAAACTGCTTTCATTTCACTGTTCTTTTTGAAAGTAAGAAGCCAAAGACAAGGGATATCATGAACATACAAGAATATTAATATGCAATTCCTCTTTACCACCTTTTTTATATTCACTGATTTTCTTTCCACTGAGAAATAAAACAATATATATGTCTAGAAGAATGCATTTTCCTGCTTGGTTAGTAGGGTTAAAACTGCTATTTTTATTAAATGCTGGGTACTTTCTCATTTATCATTTTAAATTCCATTACTTGTTTCCAAGGAGATAGAAATGTGAAGGAAAATCATCAGAGAGACTGATTTGTAAGACTGTTCTCCTTAATAAGAGTTGGATGTGACCTGTCTTAATAAGGAAGAGAATAAACTTGGAGGTGCTGTACTAAAGAGTTTGGGCCTTCAAATTTAATTTCTGTACATTCTTACTTCTTGCTTCTGGAAGTTGGAACGGGATTGAAAAGTATTCACATCAGTATCAGATAATCAGTTAGTGGCTCATCTGTGCTGTTTCCTACACCCACCCCACCTAGTAGTGGCTTTCTTCTGACAGTTCTACATATTTCTTGGAGGACAAGAATGGACAGTAGATGACAACTTGTTTTTCTTTCTGTGAGTTCTTCTTCAGAAATACTACAGCCTGGATGGTTCCATAGGTATTTAAAAGCCCATAACTGTTCAGTGAAGTGCCAATACTAAGTTTTAAACAGAGATATCTTTCTTTCTTTCTGTTAATAAAATCCTAAATGAATCTGAAAGTAAACAGATCAGTTGTCTTACCTGAAGTAGTCTTCACCACCTCAGTTGTATTTCTTAATCCTGTAAAGGAGAACTGGTAAAGCCTCCAGGACCTGGTGTCCCCCACCTCCACTGAGCTGCGCTTCCACTGGTAAATGATCTCTTCTCTTGGGTAGCCATCTTATTGCAATGGAAAATACAGAATGCTTTGTTTCATAGTCATTGCTAGGTTTTTAGTGTACTTTGGGGAGTAAAAATATTATTTTCTATTTCTGGAAGAAACTGGAGAAGCATATTACAAGTAAATTATAGGTATGTTTTTCTCAAGTTACTTAGTGCCTTTTACTTAATGTCACATTTTATTTTATTATAAATTAAAATAGCACTTGAGATAAATTTTTCAAAAATTAGTTTTACACTTTTGTGGGGCCAATAGGATACAGTTTTGCTCATCTTTCAATTATGGCAAAAAGTCTGCGGCTGGACCTGGAATTCACACCTTGATCTGACTGCAAAATGCCAAACTCTTCACTTTGGCTATTGCAATAGTAAAACATCCCATGCACAGGGGAAGGTATCGGGCCATGAGACTTTGATACTGAAAGTAAACATTTCTACTGTTATGCTAAGATATAAGCATAAATTAATCACATAGGTCCCAGAACTTGTATCCTTTTTTATATAACATCCCTCAATTATATTTGTGAATGTATATGATACATGCACTTGCAAGTTCAAAATAAAACTTAAAACCACTGGACTATGTCTAGTTGAGTACTAAGAGTACTATGTCTAGTACTCTTGCTGACTCCAATATATATATATAAATTTATAATAAATTGTTCAGTGTGGGTCAGAAAAGAGATATTTCTAAGCATGTTACTTACAGCTTGAAAATTCCAGGGGGCAGGAATGGGCATCCATTGGGAAGTTGTGTAACTGTAGCTGACACTCAGCATCAATTGTCAGCCTGAGGAGAAAGAGATGGGGATATACAGAACGTACTTGAGAAGCTTATCCTGAAAGCTACATCTTACTAATACGGAACCTGACTATGAAATATGCAAATATATAATATATATAGAAAGCAAAAGTAAAGTATTAATAAGTATGTATTCATTTGGATATTCCAAGCATAGGAAGACATCATGGTTACTGATAAGCAGTGTTTCTTTTTTGGTTAAATGGGCCCTGATCGTTTACTTTCTGGACTGTGTAACAGAATGAGGTATTAAAGTTCTGTTCCTATGCATCTGAAATGGCAGCATTACTCATTTGCCATAAGCATTACTTATGGCAAATCCATAAGTAGATATACAGGTCATCTCATGACCAGTGACAAATCTCTGTGTCACAACATGCCATAATGCACTAGGGAAATGTATTTTATGTGACAGAAATTCTATTTCAGAAATGATGGATGGGAGTCCAGATTTAGACATCTGCATCCAAGACAACCATCTAGACTACCTTCATAGCTAGTGGGAAGGCACTCTGAGGATATACTTAATTTAATTCCAAAATAAGACATTTAAATCAGAGAAATGTACTGAAAGGTATTCCTCTCCACTGAATATCAGGAGAATCTTCATGATAACTCAGGTGGTGCAGGTGCTATAGATTAGGTAGATACGTACTTTTAGAAAGCCGAAATTTGATAAGAGGTATCTCTTGATATGCCTGCTAAAATATCTACCATTTTTCATTTGGTCCATTAATTGTTGCTAGCCCTGCCATGAGCTGCATGATACTTGGACTTAGAAAGGATTGAAGAGGTGAGGTGAGAGAGGGAAAAAGGAAAAGGAGAGGGAAAAAAAAAAAAAGTAGACTGATGTTTATTTATTCCATGAGTCTCTAGGAAAACTGTAGTTTTCTGATCTTTGCTGATTCCTGATGTCCAAATGAGCAATTCTTTGAGCTGGGGTTGACCTCTGACTCCTGCATGTAAGTGCTGCATGTATGTAACTCCCTGAGTCTCACACTGTGGGATGCAGAGGGATGCTGTGACCACTAGCCACCAAATTAATGAAGTCAAAAGGAAACTTTTCTGCATTAAGGATATAGGAATAAATCTAATCTCATTCGAAACTAAGGGAAGTTCTGTTTGTGACACAGAAGGAGAGGTCATTCTTTCTCTTCTCATTTCCATCACCTTCAGATTCAAGATAAATCATAATATGGATCAAAAAAAAGATTAAGTTCTTTCTTCAATATTGCCTTTTCTCTGGTGAATACATTTAACACTGTTTGAATTTGGGATAGGCTCAGATATACTGCTGGGTTTTATTTGTTTTCTCTTGTGGAAGTGAGTAGATTTCATTCCCTAGAACAAAGCACAATCCAGGGTTTGAACATCTCCAAGCATGGAGTTTTCTGGGCAACCTGTTCCACTGTTTAACCATTCTCACAGTAAAAAAGTATCTTCTTATCTTTAAACAGAATTTCCTGTACTTCAGCCTGTGCCCATTGCCTCCTGTCCTATCACTGGATACCACTGAGAAGACTATGTCTATGCCTTCTTTACCCCTTCCATCCCCTGCCTTCTTTACCCCCACCCACATTACACACATAGATAAGATCCTCTGAGCCTTCTCTTCTCTGGGCTGAAGTCGCAGCTCCCTCAACCTCTCTCCACATATTAGATGCTCCCAGCCCTTCAGCATCTTAGTGGGCCTTCATAGCACTTGCTTCAGTAGGCTCATATCGCTCTTGTACTGGGTAGCCTAGCACTGGACCCAGCACTCCAGATGTGTCTCACTAGTATTGGGCAGAGGAGAAGGATCATGTCCATCAATCTGCTGGCAACAGGCTTACTAATGCAGTCCAGAATGTTTGCCTTTGCTTCAGGGGCACTTTGCTGGCTCATGATGAATGTCCACCAGGATCCCCAGGTGTGAGAGGTATGACACCAGATCTTTTTCTGCAAGGTGCTTTTCAACTGGTCGGCCCCCACCCTGTACTGCTGCATGGGCTTATTCCTCCCCTGGTTCAGGATGACGTTTTCCTTTGTTGAACTCCATGACATACCTCTTGGCCCATTTCTCAGGCATGTTGAAGTCCATCTGAGTGGCAGCGCAACCCTATGATATATTCGTAACTCCTCCCAGTTTTATATTCTCTGCAGACATGCTGAGGGTGCACTCTGTCCTATTATCCAAGTTATTAATAAAGATGTAAAGATGTTGAACTGTTTTGGCCTAGTTCCTGGGGAATACATCACTAGTGACTGCTTTCCAGTTGCCTTTCATGCCACTGATGCTAACCCTTTGAGCCTGGCAGTTAAGGCATATTCAGTCCACCTCAGTGTCCGCTTATTTAGCCCATACCTGATCCTCCTCTGCCAAAGGTAAGTCTTCATTGTTCCACTTTCCTACAGGTCTCATGCACTTGGGATTGCTGAAAGCAGCATTTTACCAGTAAAGACTGAGGCACAGAAGGCACTGTGTACACTGGCCTTTTTGGTGTGCCTTCTGACAAGGTCCCCATTCCCATTCATTGGCACACCTACATTTTCCCTAGTCTTCCTTTTACCTAGGATGTATCTGTAGAAACCCTTCTTGCTTTCATGTCCATAGTCAGATTTGAATCCAGATGAACTTTTCTCACCCTGTCTCTGAGTGCTCAGACAGCACCTCTGTATTACTGCCGGGTCACCTGTCTCTGCCTCCACCTCTAGTACAATTTCTTTTCACATTTGAGTTTTGTCAGGAGCTTTGTGCTGATCCATGCAGCCTGCCAGCTAAATTTGCTTGATTTCCTGCTGGTCAGGATGGACTGTTCTTGAGCTTGGGGGGAGGTGACCGAGAAAATCAACCAGCTCTTCCAGAGCCCTCTTATTCTGAGGACAGAAATCCATATCTGTGATGATGCTATCACACTTCACTTCTGGATTAATCCAGGTTGAATCCTTACTGGTGCTTGCTGTGACTCACTAGAACAACTAAGTACACATTAATAACAGATGACTGTTTTTAAATTCTATCAGTCATATCTCTTTCTAATGAGAGAAACTGAAGGGTTTGAAGAGAAAGGTAACAAAATCCAGAGTGGCATAGCTAAGTCCAAATTTAACATTTCAGAAGTTAGGATCTTCTAGGATCTTCTTTATCAGACTGACTTTGATTTGCACTTTTCAATTTTGATTATTCTCTTATCTCTTCTGATGATGCAATGTGTAATTAAAGTAACTATAAAATAAAACTCCTTTTTGTAATTGACAGTTGCAACATTGAAAGGTTGTCTTAACCAAAGTTAAAATAAAAAAATTAAAAGTATACTCATTAAAATTATTTCTGCCACCCAATAAAACAAAAGCAGAAAAAACACTGAAAAAAATGCAGTCTAAACCTCAGATGGTCTTATATCTAACATCTTTGATGCTGTACTCTCATTCTGAATTATAAATTCTCTTGAACAAATACTGTCTTTATCTACATATTACATAGAACCACGTATTATACCCCATGTAAGAAAAAGAAGAATGCACTTAGGATTTTCCCATCTGGAAGTATCTTATGGTCACTGGAAATACGATATTTGAGTTGTCATATATTGCATATGTTACACTTAAATGTAGGCATATGCATAACTTAATTATTGAAAAGACAGTTTTTAAAGGCAATCTGTCTTGAAAGAAAAGCTGTGCACGTGACTGAGAAATCTGAAGATGAGCATATCAAGTTCAGATTCATGAAAATTTTAGTGGAACAGGGCATGTTCGTTGGAGTAAACGTAAATGACCAATGCTGAAATTATAATCCTTATTTTCAAAAGATATTTGAGGAATGAAATGCTCTTGCAGGGTGGAGCCACATCTAGTTAAATGGTAATCGATTCAGAATAAGGGGCCTTTGATGTATATAATACCTCCTTTTATACCATCTACTTAATTCAAGGATATTTTGAATTCATCAGTTTAACCCAATAAAAAGGACAAACTAGTAGCAAACAATAAAACATATGTGAAAATAAAGATGAATTACTATAACAATGTTTATATTGATTTTAGTATATGAAAGTGAGTATTGTGGAGCAAGACAGTACAATCTATAGGAAGAAATAAAAATCTTTACTGTGCCATTATAAAATAAATAGCATGCAAGTAATATCTTCTAAACATTTTCCTTTTTCAGAGTTGTATGCGTAAGTAAATAGGAAAACCCAGTGTTTTTTTCTTCAGATTAATGTCAAATGACCTGAATTCACAGAACCTTTCTCTTTGGCTTTCCCTAGAGAAACTGAAATTAAAGTCAGGTATAAATACCTCAATGTGTACAACACTCTGCCGTCATTCCAGATCCTGAGCATCCTATTAGGAGTTGTTATCCAATGAGCATCAGCTTTCTTGGAATTTCGGAAAAAAGTATCTGGTATCCAGATCTTCCCAACCATGTTGCTGTTTAATCTGAGCACTTTTATAGTGCTGTTGAACTTCAGACGTCTGTCATACCACGTTTGGGCGAAAAATATATCAATTGTATATTCCTGTTGTGTTAACCAGAAATACTGATGAAAACATAGCACTCAGCATTTGACATAACTCCTGATATGCTTTCCTTAATTTCATATGAAAAAAATGTCAACTACAGAAGATGATACTGGAACTGATAAAAACATTTTTTTTGTCAATTTTTGAGGGCATGGTTAAAAAAAAAATTCTGTTACTTTCACACTGAAAAGTAAAACTAAGATGCAATTGAGTGGTATATGCACCTTTCTAATTCTGTGTCCCTACACCTCAACCCACACCTGAACAGATCAGAGAACAATTACTTATTCCTCTGGATCTAGGACCGGAAAAATTTGAACTGACTTGGCTGTTTTAATTGTCTGTGCCCCCCAGTTAATATCAGAAGTTGTGAGCCCTCACTTTCCCTGGCACCACTGGGCAGCCAGAAGCTGCAAAGAGAATTACAGGATGGAAAAGAGCAATCTGAGATTTCTTTCTGCACATGAAAACTACAAGAGCGAAGTAGACATTGTGGTAAGGCTACACCACTTTCCCTCACCTGTACAAAGATATAATTACATTTTTCTGGAGGAACTTTGAAAATAGGAGAGGAGAGAGGATCTAGGCTTTTTTTCCTTTTCTGTACTGGTGGCAAGAGTGGTAGTATCACTGGTGAATGGTTTTCCTAATTTTGTAGCAATCTGGAAGCTCAGTATTACATGTTAAACTGTCACAAAGCACTTGAAAGTCAAGCACATAAAAGTGTGAGGATATGTTAAAACTACTATTAATACATTTTCTTCAGCAGAGAGTTCAGTTTCCCTGTCTTGTAGAGATTCACATAGTCCTCACATCCATAATAATAATAATAATAATAATAATAATAATAATAATAATGAGATTTTAAAATTAATATAGGTATAGCACAACATTAAAACTAATGGAAGCTTTGTAATGTCAAAAATGATGGGGGCTTTGTAACAATGTGAACATTGTAGAAAAACTGGCAATCATTTACTTACCATATTGATAGCATTCACAGGCCCAATGCTATTTACATACATGTCAGTGTGAATTACTGTCGGTTTAACTGTAAGAGAAACAAGAATCAGTAACAGGAGTGAAGGTCAAAATCAACTACATGAAATTCAAACACAAGCAAAAATTATAATACCTCTCTTGTATGACTATGGTTGCCTCACATTTAAATGTGCATATACAATAAATATAAATTTGCAACGATGTCTCCAGTCTGAAATTAGCTGGAGACACTCTGAGACCAACTCTTACATCAGTTATTCTATCAGAACAAATCACTATGAGAACAAATACTGAAACCAGTATTGTTACCTTAGAGTGAGTCATATCTGACTGAGAGTATGTGTATTTTGTGTCAGGGCACAGCAGCATATCTGTCAAAACACTATCAACGAAAGCAAACTTATTCTTCTTGTGATGTCTTGCATCACTCTCTTTACATTAGGATGCCGACTGCAACATGACTGCTGCTGCCTGCAGACATGGCCGTAGGTAACAATTCACAAGCCCAAAGCCAAAAAATAATACTCAAGGCTCTAAAGCAGGAATGAAAAACAGTTGTTAGACTAATTTATTTTGCAATTACTCTATTGTAGCTTTATTAATATTATACACCTTGACTAAAACCTGATTTTTTTTTTTCCCAGATGCTTTTGTGAATGCTTAATTTTTTTCTGTTCTCTAAAGTTTTGGATTGGAAGAATTAAGACAAATTCCTCTGCTACATTACACTATATACATACAGGGAAGGTTAAATACTCATGTTATCCCTCACTGTGAAAAATTCCTTAGTTTATAAGCCTCTATAAACTTGATAGACAACAGCTTCCTTCATTAACCTTGCTGCTCTCTGCTTTCTTCTGCCTGCCTCATCCATGAATTCTCTTTTTTTTCTATAATCTCACTACTGCTGTATCCTCTTCTACAAAGGTACTGTCTGTTCTGTGCGCACATGGGCCTTTGCAAACTGACTCGCAGCAGCTTAGGGAGATCTATCGCTTTGAGCTCCCTCAGGAATCAGTGGAGGGGAAGGCTCCTGTAAAAGGGGATTCAGTCAAATAAGACTTCTGTTACGAGTCCCAGCTTGAGTCTATATACTTAATACTGTCTGTTGGGGAATCTAGGGAGGTTGGCCTTACATGACTGCAGTTATTTTTTGTGAACCTCTTCCTCTGTGCCCCAGTCACTTCTGGCCCTGCTGTGCGAGTGAGGGCCCATACCGCATCAGTCAATGCAGACCTGCTGCTGTCAGAGGCTCGGTCTGTGTCCATCACGTCACACAAGGATCACACTTCATTATCCTCATTTTGGCCTTCCTTTCCAATGTGTTATTTATGATTCTCTAACACCCTCACTTAGATATACAAGAAAGATAAGAACTTGCTTTTTTGTTTCCCAGAAGTCAAATTCCACACTTCCTGTGCAGGTGCATCATTACAAGCAGCCTGATTCAGCAAATCACAACAATCTTCTTAGATCTCTCAGAACAGATTTAGTAATCTTAATTTATGTCAGCTTCCAAAATCATGACTACTTTTCATGCCACTGGTATTTTACTACATTGTTTTCATAAATTACTTTGAATGGATTCTGCTTCCTGTGTATATGTGGTATGAAAATGCTTTATTTTCACTGCTTAATCAAAAATGGTCTAAAAACATACCTCCTATGTCAGGTCTCAACTTGTTGTCATATCCTTCCAACAAGCCATTTAAAATAAGAGTGACATCACTCTCATGGACTTTAGGAGTCAAAACCCAAGTCTTATTCGAAGTGTAATCTTCATAATCATCATCTCCCTTTTGGGTGGAACTGTTAAAGAAATAAAAATGAAGAAATGGAAAGCCTCAAAAAATATTAATTTGTAAGCAACCTCTTCAGAGACAATACACACATAATTCAGGTTTTAATAGTACTGTACAAAGCACTGAAAAATTGCCTGCTTTATAAGAGGACACTCACAGTAAAGATGTCACATAACGGCTGAGGTTACAGTTCACTTTAGCAATATTTCCATTTAGTACAGTTGAGATCATACTCTGCCTATTTGAAGGAACATCAGTGCTTATCACCTTTGGCATGCCTATTTTTTCTCTGACTGACTCAGGTGGGACCTGTTATGAAACAAATCTAATTGTCGCTGAGCTTATGCAACTCTCCAACTCTATCACTTAGTATGTACACAGGGTTGTTGCGTTATTTCTCTTTCAGAGAACAATTTGATGCAACACATTACTGACAAGACCAATAATGAGATTCATTCAAACAAACTGTCACACAGCTTTTCTCCACTCTGATGAACTTGAGCTTATTGTGCATTTGGAAAGTTCAGCACAAATTTTTGCCAGTTGTTTTCATTTTCACTTCTGCTAACTAGAACCCAAAGAGGATAAAAAGTCTGTCTACCATTTTTTCTGCTACTGAGCAGTATGACAGCAGATCTAGTAAAATTCAACCAGCTTAGCACAGTAAAAAGGGCAAATTAGGAATCAGAAATGTGTAGACTAGCCTCAGTGGATGTTTTGTTTTCTTCAAATCTGTGCCTCCAGTTCCAGAGGAGAACATAGAAACTACTTTAGAATATGATATCATCAGATATTTTCATTTCAGAATGTCAGTGCTTATCAGCTGAATGGTGCTAGGCAACTGTAAATTTTTCCATAATATGCCAGTGCCCTTCTTTCCTGACCTGCTTCTGTGACAAAGTTTGAGCACCGCTGGATATGAAAAATCTTAATGAAACTATAAATATCTTAAGCTTAGTGGGTGGAGTTTGGATACGAATGGGTCAAAAGCAGAAAATTTCATTATTTTCCCATTTCAGCCAGAATCTGTACAGAAGTAGGAAAGAACAGAGACAAGTAGATTCTCACAGGGGCTGGAACTCGTGCTTGGTACGCAAGATTGAAAGCAGTCACAGCTGACCATGGACATGGGTGCAATAGTAAATGGATGACTAGTCCCGGAGTCTCAGAGAGCACATTTTTGCTCAGATCAGGTCTTGCCCACTTCTCCCTACAGTGCTACCCTGCTGTGCCCTGCTTATACCTACCAAGAGCGGATGGCCTGGATGCTTTCACATGTTGGGCATTTGGGAGCTATAAGCCAACTGCACAAATACAACTTAACTATGAAAGAGGTTTTAGCTTCTTTCTTCCCCATGGGCACAGCCTAACAGGAAAGAGCCACAGCACATCTGTGCCTCTCCGTGTAACACTGTTTCCCAGAAGGTCCTGAAAGTACAGCGAAATGTGAAGCTGCTTGAGCCTGTGCATAGGGCTGTAGTAACTAGGAATGCATAGCATGCACGAGAGAGCCTGGCTTGCATTACACTGAATTGAGCTTGGAAGATGCCAGTGAAGCTAAGCTAATCTGTGCCTTCACTTGGTGTACTGAGTGCCACTGACTGCAGCCTCCAGGCACCACCTAACCCACCCTGTGCCAACCACACGCATCTGGGAGCTTCAGCATCCCTGATCAAGAACAGGCAATCCAACCTCCTGCCTCTGGCTACACAGGCCTGAACCTGTAGTGTTTTGCTGGCAGTCAAGAATGGAGTTTTAATTGGCAGTGTGCTATATAGTGTTCTACTGGTACTGACAAACAGGCCAGGATAATTAAATCGATGGGGGAAATTTGTTTATTCAGCTGTCTGGAGTTCAAAGATCTAATTGTAATTCAAAGGAACATAACTGAAGTGAGGTTCTCCCTCCCAGAGGAAAGGAAATCCTTCTAAATAAAGTCTTTGCAAACAGAAGGCACTAGTTTATATGTTTTCAGTCTGTGCAAAGTGACTGAAAAAAACCTAACTTTATATATAAAAAGCCATACTCCTGTTTTATAACCAATTAAATATCCATTCTCGAAAAAGAATATTTTTTCTGAATGGAAAACTTAAATCAGATACATTCTTTCACAAAGATAATGTGTTCCTAATACTAATGTGATGAGAAAGCTTCAAAAGTCAAACAGCTAGTTAGCAGAGTCTTGACAGTGATGAAAAAGTATGTTTGTCCAGGACTTGTCTCAAATCTAGAACAATGTTATTGAACAGCAGCCCACAGTGACTAAAACTTCCATTTCCTCTTGGTAATTATTTGTAGGAAAGAAATAGCTGTTTGTTGGCTCATCTGCCATTTCAAGCCATTTTGGCATTCTAAATCTCAAAAAACTGCAAATGCTTTATGAGATAAGTATGAGAGAGAGGAGAGGGAACACAGCCCATGGAACTAGGGAAAAAGACTACTGAATTCCAGCTTTTATATGAATTCCAAGTAGATCATAAGTTAGCATGGGTATCCAGTTGTCTGTGTAAAACTGCTTACTAGCCAGAACAACAGAGGTGCATCTCTATCCAGATGAGCAGGGCTTTAGCTGTGCAATGCCATTAATACGAATAATGAAAGTCATCATGACAAAGCCCTTTTCATCTCCTTAAAACTTTCAGATCGATCCTTCTGATTATATGACCTAAATTTCACAAGTGCTTTTAATGTCCAGATTTGATAAAACCCAGATTACACCCAAGTGCATACTGAAATCTATTTTTATTTTTATGACTGCTAGAAGTTTTCAAATAATACAGGTATGCGGAGAAGCACATATTTACCTACTTGCAGATTACCATATAATATTTTGAAAGTTAATGTTTCATATACTGATACAAAATCTGTTTGAGATATTCTCACTTCTGACATTAATACCATGTGTGCAAGACTGCTCTATATAAATCCAGTTTCCTTGTTTGGAAAAGAGATGGCTTAAGAGGGTCAGAACCCAATCTTGAAACTTCAAGTTGTAAAGTAATTAAAGTTAGAACGCGCTTTTGGAGGTCATCTGGTCCAATCCCTGCTCAGTTTGCCAGCTAAGCCTGCGTGAGGTAGCTGTGATTGTAATTAATTACGTAACGTATACATAACCATGAGTGTGCCCAGCAATCAGGGTGGCTCTTTGTATGTGTCATATTACTTGAAATATATCTTCACAAAGCAGACCGAGGGCAGAAATCAATACATGCTAATAAGCACTTAATAATTTAGACCAGAAAAGGCATTAATTTGGACTACAGGAATATTTGTGAGGTGGATGACAGCACAAGATTTAGCCATATTTAAAAAAAATTTTTGATAAAATGTGCAAAGGTCTACAAACTGGTATTTCAATACACTATTACATATGAACCTCATTTTGACAATGGAGCTTTTAGCATGGCAGGGACCAAAAAGAGTTTTAACTTACGTTTCTTGTCTTCCTCACTATAAATACACATACTAATCCTAATTCTGCATTAAAGAATTTGTTACTTGATTTATAACATTTATATAGCTCATTGGTGAGGTGAAACTTCAGCACAAAGAGATTACACAAACTCAGAACCACATTCTCCAGATCTTTGCTAGTACACACCACCCCTAAGTTTTTTGCAGTACCATCTGGGCAACATTTAATCACTCATGGAGAAAGTGTAACCTCTGTGGGCAGAGGTACCTACTGCAGGTAGAACTGGGTGCGCCAACCAAGGGATAAAGAGCTAGTGAAGAGATGTTCTACTTAATTGGCACAGCCTCTTTTACAGACCCCTTAGCACTAAAGGCATTATTTCTATACTGGCAATATGCTGAAATTGTAAAAGATTAGTTCAATCAGTCCCAGAGGATATCTCTGCTGAGAAATCACTGATCTGTTGGGAAAAGATTTTTTTTCCATCTTCTTTTCTGAACCTTATCCAGAAGATATAGAAAAGCCAAAGGTTTTGCTAATGTGCAGATACACTGTTCTCTTGGTAGTCCAAAACCATGGAAGGCCAATGGCATCCTGGCTTGTGTCGGCAATAGCGTGGCCAGCAGGGACAGGGAAGGGATCTGACCCCTGTACTCGGCACTGGTGAGGCCGCCCCTCGATTCCTGTGTTCAGTTTTGGGCCCCTCACTACAAAAAGGACATTGAATGACTCGAGCGTGTCCAGAGAAGGGCAACGGAGCTGGGGCAGGGTCTGGAGCACAGGTCGTACGGGGAGCGGCTGAGGGTACTGGGGGGGTTTAGCCTGGAGAAGAGGAGGCTGAGGGGAGACCTCATCGCCCTCTACAGCTGCCTGAAAGGAGGGTGCAGAGAGCTGGGTTTGAGCCTCTTTAGCCTGGTAGAAAGCAACAGGACAAGAGAGAATGGCCTCAAGTTGCACCAGGGAAAGTTCAGACTAGATATTAGGAAGCATTTCTTTCCAGAAGGGGTTGTTGGGCGTTGGAATGGGCTGCCCAGGGAGGTGGTGGAGTCCCCATCCCTGGAGGTGTTCAAGAGTCGGGTCGATTTAGAGCTTAAGGATATGCTGTAGGTGGGAACAGTGCTAGGCGAACAGTTGGACTAGATGATCTCCAGGGTCCTTTCCAACCTAGGTGATTCTGTGTGTGTAATTCTGTGTGTGAAGTCCACGTTACAGTTTGGGAACCTGTTTCTCTTTTTAAGAGATTTAGTATGATTTATTTTCTTCTTTGCTTTCATTTCCATGCAAGTAAGATTGATACCTACATAAAAATAATCATCACTTTAGTAAAATTTAGCAAATAATTATATTGATGGTATTTAGCTGTCTTATTATGCTTTCAAGCCCTTTGACTTAAATTCTTTAGTTGAAAATTCAAACTAAAGGGTAGATTTTCTATTTCAAAACTATTGTGGTTTAGTTAATTGCTAACATAAAGTCAGCATTATAACTTTTGATGATCTCTGCTGTTCCATGATATCTCTACATCAGACACTCTAATGTAATGTCCAGAATAATCATACATAGCATTTCTTGGAAAGACACTACCATATGTTGGTAAAGAGATAGTATACATTATGTAAAATCACAGACAGCAGCAGTAATTTTTCAGTCTAAACTGAGGGACAGATTGGGCACATCTTATTTCATTAGTGAGCAAAGGATATCTCTTTGAAATAAGGTACATATTTCCTAATCCACAAGAACATGATTTTCACAATTTGTTACAAGTAGTAGAAGGTATATGATACTCCTCTCTTGCAAAAACTTCCCATGACTGCTCAGTCTTTCAACATTTAGATGTGAGGTCAAACATTCAGCTGGTCAAAATCTCTGTTAAGTCCAGTGACTTTAAATAAGACATGTCAATTTGCACCTGCTCGAGCTCCATCCTTTAACTTTTCTAAATACAGAAAATGAATTTTAACTATTTCCAAGTTGTTCTATTAAGAAGCTTCACACGTCAATTATCCCTGGAATTTGCCTGCTACTGTATAGCTGTTTACAAGCAGAATCATAGTAGCCACAAAGTGCCTGAAGAAAAAGACCTATAGCAGTACTGAATAACCAACAACTAATTAGTTTAATGAAAAACTTAAGTTTATTTGTCAAAAGAATATGACCAATTTAATCTTTTATACCAAATAGGCTATAGAAGCTATGGAGCCTACAGCAAAGATTTACTAAACTACTCATGCATACAGTAGTGGAAGTGAGTCTTCCACTTAAAGCACCAATGTTTTCTACCTCTCAGTGAAGGACTGAGAGAAGGCTTGCTATTTTACTCAACAGCACTGTTTAACCTAATGAACAGTCAAGCTAAATTCATTCTCTGATGTGCATAAAAAATTACCCTAATCTGTAGGCCATACATTATTCATTATGATAATTTGGTCACTGTGAGGGAAGGACATATTCCAAGTTCCCACTGTGGATGCAGATATGCTGTATGCAGATGTGGCATATGAGTGTGTAGAGAATAGTGTATTTGCAGGAGATTACAGTGTCTGTGGAAATCTAGCTGTATCTATATTCTCTCTTGTTGACTGTCAATCATATTTTAAGTAAAACTATCTCAGTTGAAATAGAAAATGTTTTCACAAAGCTGTGTACAGAACTCTCTCTCCCTGTTCGTGTTTCTATTCTGTCCATTTATATTGTTTAAATCCTAAGGCTGTGCCAAGGACTATGCTCCTATCTTTACCATAAAAATGATACCTATTTTCTCTTTTACTACTAAATGTTCGTCACAATATCAAACCTTCACTTCTCTCAGGATTCCAAATCATAAAATATGAAAAGTAATCTCATTCCAAGTCAATTCCCACATCAGAGATGGAAACTAAGAATAACACTCTGCTTAAAGAGGCAAAGAAGTTCCAGTTATCAGAAGTTCCATAAAAGGACATGGAGACTGTGTTGAGCAATTTGGGCTAAGAAATCACAAAGAAAGTGTCTTGTTGTCCTGCTCCCTCCACCTAGAGCTCTGGGACTGGTGAGCCTGCAATTCTGGTACCTGCATGGAGCTTTGTTCCAGAAGAGCCTGAAGTACTAGATTCACAGTGTTTCCAGAAAAGCTTCTTTCTTGGCCTCTAGGGAGCATTAACTGCAATTTGGCCACTTGACATAGTCATGTAGTGAGGGAGGCCGAGGAAGTTCATGAGAAAGAATAGTTTTTATCTACTTCATGGTTTGGGTAGGTTGGATTTTAGGTAGGTCAGCTGTAGAAAATAGCTTCTCTCCTATGCAACTGCTACTGCTATAGCTATCAGTGCGTGAATTATTCAGATTGTGTATGTAAAAACTTGCCATTAAGTGATCACTGCTTAAAACCAAAACAAAGCTGAATGTTCCTGTCTTTCCTAAGTCACAGAGGTACTGAAGCATACAAGGAAGAAATTATTAAAATAAATAAAGCACTATAGCTGAAACACTAAGATTAAGTGGGGACTGAGCACACAAGCCTCAAAATGGATATTCAAGACCCAGAAATCACTAGAGTAGCACAGATGAGTACTCCCAGCAGATAACTTTTCAGTCATCTTTACAGTACACGAAGGCCCTAGATTGCCAGCAATCAAACAGTCATTTCTGAAAACTATCCCTACATGGAGATTTAAATGCCGGTCAGGTTCCTGTGAACATTTCCACCGTTTTCCGCTGAATGAGATGATACCTGGTATCACAGCACCTAACTGTCATGCTGTGGATTTGACAGTCTGCCTCCTAGTTATTCAGCAGCTCAGTGTCCTCACTGGTACTTGTCAGCCATTTTGAGTAAAGCAGCCCAAATCTTAAACCTCTTCACAGACTTCGAAAATGTTACATGGCAATGATGGTTTTGCATTAGTCGCTATAAAACTGTCAATCATAGCAGACTTGTTTATCTTCCAGTCATTCTACATCTTCCCCAAGATGTGCACTCACATTAGCTATAGCACCTTATCACATCATAAAGTTTGGCCCTTCATAGTTGAAACATCTCCTTTTCCATATTTGCAGATTCAGCTGAATGTGACTTCAGAAAGTGTTTACTCAGAAACGCTGAAAATGGAGATTTAACTTGGTTTAAGTTTTGTTTCTTTCCTGCAAGTTTGTGAAAATGCTTTTTAAAAAAGCCCTTTAGAGTGCATTTATTGAGAGTGCTACCAATAAGACTTGTGGTTTGTAGTGTTTACTGTTTTCCAGTTCACTGTACTGAAAAATTGCAGTGCCATTTTTGCAGTGCACTACTGATTGGATTCAAGTCATGAGTGAGCATGAGGATTATTACTCCTTTTTAAATATTTCTAGTACCAACACAATGGCTCATGGCCAATTGTCACCAAAACTACCAGAAACAGGGACCAGTGTTGGTGCGTAGCGAAGAACCGAAAGCTGAAATGTGGCACCCAGTCTAGAATCCAGTTCTCCAGCAGAAAGTTGAGGCACATTGGTTAAATAAGCTGATAAAGGATTTTGATCTTCAGAGCTATCAGAACAGACTGATGTAATTGTCCAAAACTGAATTACACCATAATATAAAACTTGTGGGCAGGGAGAGGAAATATATGCTGCCCCCAGAGAGGACAGCAAAATGTAGAGGGGTGAAACAAACGTGTATAGCCAGTAACGAACAAGAGAGAGAATTACAGAAACAAGCACACATCATTCATTTTGAACAGCCTGAGCCCGAACTGCAGCATTTATACTTAAGAGAACTCTGGAGGAGTCTAAGATGTGATCAGGTGATTCAAATAAGCCTCCATAACTTAAGATGATTATTACAAATTTTTTTGAGCTGCAAGCTTGTATGAATATGCTTCCTTACATCTTGTTTACTGGACATTATGTAATCTACTCATGTATCTCTTTTTACTGTGGTTATGGCTACTCATTTTAGTGGCAAGTGAAGGAAGGCATTAGATAGAAACAAACTGAAAAGGGATAAATATGTTCACATATTCTTCTGCATCTCTGCTACTTTATTTGAAATTCTCTAGCTATATCTAATTGTAAAAGGTATAACCTTGGAATTCGGGGAGCCTCTGAAGGGTTATATTTTGGTTTATATTTTGGTTTACTTTCCTATCCTCTCCACTTCTTTCCCCTCCCCTCCCAGCCCCTTCTCTCCTCTTTCTTAATTTCTTTTAAAACTGTTCTATGCGTCTCTGCACATGAAATCTAACACACTTGGGGCATGATTTTTGCCTGTTGCTATTACTCAGCTCCTATAGATTTCCACTATACCTGGGAGAGCTCAAGAGAAGGAGTTAACAGCCATTACTGATACGTGATACAACTAGGTGTTTTTTAGTGTGAGTTCTCTTCATTTTTTCTGGCTGTGTTTTATTGTATGGAACTGTCATCTGTTACTATTATGTAATTTCGCTTCCCCAGTAAGGTACATTACTTTTAGAAAAGATTTCTCTGAAATCTCACTATAAATTAACAAGAGGAGCAAAAAGCTTAATTCTGTTCTCAGTGAGTAAGATCAGGAAAACATGGATGCCCTCCAGCCTTCTATTTAAACAACATTATCTCAAAAAAAACAATCCTATTGCTCAATTAGATTTGAAAAATGACATAAAGATTCTTGTTCTATAATACCCTATGAGGTGCTCATATTCATGGCTTTTCAAAATACTTGCACATTTTGTTAATATTTTGTCAGCATGGTAATTTCACCCAGAAGGAAGTCACTTCTGCAATCAATCATTTGTGATGTAGTCATCTTCACATCACTATCTGACAATGTTTAAAAACAAACACAGGAGGTGCTAGAAATGTCAGCAGTTTTGCTTATTGAGTAACCCTCCTGAGTATTTTTTTTGAGGTTTAGAATACCTTTATTTGTCTACAGATGTAAGCTTTAAAATTTGAGTTAAACTGAATATAAATCCTCATTAGAATTAAATCTGTCAGGGAATGGTTTTGTTCTTGTCTTCTATGTCTCAGTACACAGCAAAGCGCTATAATGTGGAATTCCTAGTGTTGGGCAAGGAGTCAGGAACATTGAATGCTTACCCCAGTTAAAGGATTAGTGTCCTTCTACTTGCTGTGGTAAGCCAAGTTATATCATCTCTGCATGTAAGTGTAAACCATTTTTATAACATAACTAGGCACATAAATGTGCCTTATTATTTGTGTTTGGTGAAGACTAGACATGATGGTAAGCCATCTCATTACAGAGGAAGAAACAATCACTAACCATGCCTTAAAAAATGACATTGCATTGCTGGGAAACTCACTTCCATCGTACTTATCACCAATATTATAGTCCACATCTTTGGTAAACAAAATGGATCAGATAAAGCCTGAATGATTAGGGAGACAGTCAAAAATAAACTTAAAACGAGTATAGGTTTATTCTGAGTATATTCTTAATTCTTGCTTCTTTCAGATCACGTATCATTACTGAAATGTTTATTAGACAGAAATGTGTCTTGAAAGAGCTGAATGAACAGAAAATAGTTGCTTGATACATATGTCTTTAATTAACTTATCATGAAGCTAACTCATTCACAAAATGAGTGTAAGCAAATGGTGAAAATTAAACTGGTTTTCCTTGGGTTTTTTTAAACAATGCTTCTGATTTAACTTAATTTTTAATGCATGGTAACCAATAGTAACCCATGTGTTCCCACATAAAGCAACATATCATGCAAGACGCTGTTTGCACTCATGCTCATAAAACAGACTGTGCAGAGGTGGATGTAGAATTTAGTTCTGATAACAGGGTAGATGTGTGATACATTAAGAATGTAAGTGGCAAGCTAATGTCTCTATGTCAGCTGAGTAGGAAAATTGTCAACAAGTGTGCCTGAATTTCCCCTATGGAATTTATTTATTTATTTTGATGAAAAGGCCTATGTTGGTTTTGTTGTGGAATTCTGTTGGACTTTCCTTGGTGGTTGGTACTACTGGGATGGCTTCATGTCAGCATTTCCCTAATTCTGTGGGGCATATGAACATCTTAGCTTCTGGATAAGGATTGTACTGTGCTGGATAAGGATTACCTCTGCTGTTAATACGTACACAGGTGGGGTTATTCAATGGCAATGTCACCTCATGCCTGTACCCCTCTATACTGCATCCCATATCCACTTCTCAAGGCTCCTGCTGTCATACTAGGCTTATGTTTCTCTGCATTACATAACTATGTAGATAACTCATTCTTCACAGAGTCACTGCTTGTTACTATTGTCTATATAAAACTATGGGTGTACCATACAAAAAGTCGAACAAATTAGCCATAGATCCCTGGTCAATTAGTGAAATTGCTGTGGCAGCTAAACCAAGTAAAACAAAGCTCTGGGCAGGTCAAGAAAGTTCAGACCCAGCAGGCCTGACAACCCTCTGTCCTGAGGCCTTGCAAGCTCAGTGCAAAGATTATGGCCTGTCATTAGCAATGGCAATGTTGTGTTGCAGGGCTACATGCTACAGTTCACAAATATTCCTTCCAAGGCAAATATAGATGCAAAGCTGCTACATCTTCCCTTCCTATTTATGCCCCACTATGACAAATGTTTTGGAACATAATTTCAGAAAGGAGTAGTACAGTAAAAGATGTAAAATACATACTTTAGATATCTATTCCATAGGAAGAAAATCTCACTGTTAAGTGTATTTAGCTTTTAATGCAAGAACTTCAAAATCTTTTTCTGAAAAATGGTAAGTTGTTTTAATGGTGTTAACTAGTAAATAATACGGTGACTCTGTAACTTTATTTTAATGAGAAAAAACTGTGTATGGGTTCAGTCAGTGTCATTTCTCTCTTTTTGGCCTATCAGTCTCCAATAAGTAAAATGTAAAACACATAACATGCAAATTCTGCCTAGCTCTGAAATTTTTGACATTTGAGTGGGCTTGGCATAATGATCACTGCAAAGCCTATCTTCCCATGCCTTATATTTAAATGTGACTATTAAGGCTAGTCAAAACACCAGGAAAATAGGAGCAATTTGTATTTCACACACATACAAACATATATTTCCCAGACTTTTCTTTTTCCCCCAGAAATATTTTGGCATATCTTTTTTGACTATCTCATCAATAGAGTATAATTTTCTTTTATAAACTGTCATTGTTCTTACTATGATCACAGAAGTTTGTCTTTGTAAAAGGAAAGGAACCTTCAAAGAGAAAGCTACTAGAAACTTGTAAGTAGATAGTATTCAGAGATGGATGCCTCATAACTCAAAAAGAGGGCAAGAATCAGAACTATAACTGAGTACAAGCAGAAGCTAAGAGTGGGTTTGATTAATGTGTGGAACTGGCTACGAGGGTCAGAAATATTAGTATATGTAGCCATAAATATATTACAAAAACATTATTTTGAAAAACTGCATTGGAAACCAAGTTTATAAGGTACAACTATGACCGATTTATTTCTGAAATTCCTGGAGAGGGAGAAACCACATTAAGGTCTAGGAGATGTCGATTCATGTAACTAGAGTTTCAAAATATGTTTAGAAATGGAATACAGAGTGCAGAAGATACTGCAGAGCATGACACAGAAAGACATACATAGGTAAAAATGCTTCCTTCAGATTATGTAAGAGGATAGGGTATTTTTTTCCTCATCTTCATTGCAGCTCTACACTGTGGTTAAATCAAAGGATCCACTACATATGCTGCAGAGACTGTTTCAGATGTAAACCAAAACATGCACATATTCAGGCCACAGTTTCCAGATCCCCAGCAGGTGTTCTTGGCCCTTTTTCAGAGCTCTATGAATCACCCGCCATGGCATGTCAGCAAAGCTCTAAAGGTGAATCGGTACAAGACCAAGTAGTGATAGGCAGCTGCTACCATCTGAACAGGTCATCTTGAACTAGTTCATTCCCAGCTGTGGGGGCTCTGTTTAAGAGGTGTGAGCACCAGCTACATGTGTCAGTTATGGAGATTGCACTGTTTGTGAGCACTGAAACAAAATCCATTAAGATACTTAGGGCAGCCACACAAAGAATCCTGGCTACTAAGAATAAGCTAAATAGCAAAATGAAGATGGTTTCAGACCCTAGTTGCTATAGAGAAGACACCATGAGCTTCATGGATTTTGTTGGTCCTTTGCGGATCTTATCCAAACTACATAACCAGGAACTTTTTTAAAAAAGAAGAGTCTTTCCATGACACGAGCAGATGCCAGATGGGACCATCAGGTGAGAACGGAGACCTGAAAATTTGGAAAGAGAGCAAACCCCTGAAATTAATGGAAGCAAAGGGACGATAAGGAGGTTTTACTTATCACAGCATATTTCTCACATGGATAAATTAATCTTCAGTTTCCCTTGCTACAGCTCCAGCAGCTTTTTGTGAGCTACAGACTTATGCAAAATGGTGGAGTATTGATGAGAAGAAATCACACCAGAAGCCACTGAAACAAAACTTCTACATGCAGTTTATCCTCCTGAATCCCTGGGGAATTTGGCAAACATACCTCAAAATAATTTGTTAAATAAAGAACAAGTGCTAGTCCAAGCTCTACAGTTTTCCAGGAGACATTACCAGTGAAATAATTTAGGAGAGAGGACATAACTGGAATACGCTTGCTGGCAATATTGGCATTTTTAGCTTGTATCTGTCATTTTCCAGGATTATGCTTTTCATACTGCGAAGTGCTCGGTGTTCTGATTCTGGTGCAGAAAACCATGTTGGTAAACATTTGAACAGAAGTGAAAGTGCTTTCCTTGATGAAGGCTTGAATGCTAGAATCCATGCAGAATTGAACCCCAGTTTAGCTGCCTCAGTTTCCCAAGGTGTTATTGCAGACGTGTCTCTGCTGAAGAAATGCATTCTTCACATGCTGTCTGGAATTCTTGCAGGTAAACTAAAATGAGAAGTTGTATTTAAAATACATACTATTTATGGTTGGGCATAATTTGACTATTAAACTTTGGGTTTTTTCATTATATCCTTTTATTAATATTTTATTGAGGAGCTCAGAACATTGCATATGCAGATAACAATTCAGATAACAAATGTTTCTCATTTTTCATCCAAATATATATTGCAATTAATTTAATCACCTCTGCTGCTTATCTACCATAGAGAGATTGAAAGACACAGTGCTTTGAGGACCATTACAAAAGAATTGATTTTACAATATAGTATGTTTCCTCTTTTTATTTTTCTTCCTTAACAAATTATATAATTAAAGCTGCAAACAATTTTCTCTTCTAATACTCTCCAAAAGCCATCATATACTCAGAACTTTTTCAGAGTTACCAAGTGAGCTGAAATTCTTGGTTTCTGCAAAGATTAATTTGATTTCAAAGCTTAAAATAAAATCCATTTTTTGAAATCTGTAAGGCTAAAATTATTCCTATTCCCTCTTAAAATCAAATCTATACAGGGTTTGTTTTCACACATATAATCCCTAGATGACTGAATAGTAAATTCTGGAACTCATTATAGAAATAATCCTTATTAAGAAGCATACCCAGAGTAAAACTGACGGGATATTAAGTAGTTAAAGTGTATTAAGTGGGTGTGAAAGTGGTTAAAGTGGTTGGATAATAATAGCAAATAATTTGAAATCGCTTAATTTAATGTCTGAGAAGTTAAGTCTTTCTAGAGGCAGTGGTGGCATGTTATGGGAGGAAAGAAACACTGTCCTTACTTGGGTGAAATAGAGGTATCTTACTTTTACAGCCTTTTGATATCAAGGAGGCAGCATTGTAAATCTGTAACACAATAACCAGTGGCAGAGAAGAATACTTTAATTTTGTTCACCATTGCCTCTTATATATAGTGTTCAGAGCCTTATTAGTTATGCTGGACTGGGAAGTTAAGAATTTGTGGTGACTTTAATCTTAGATGCTGCATTACAACTTTATTAAGGTTTTAAGTTAAGTGCATGCTTTAAATCTTTAAAGCAGCTTAGTGGGTTTTTTAGCATTTCCTTTGTAAACTAGGGAAATGAAAAAAAAATGCTACTGATGTAATGTTGATTGTCCTTGCCCCAAAGTGGTTACAAATATCCAGTATGTTTATTCAGTGCGATGCCTGTTTGATGCTAGTTAATTATTTTGGCTCATTAAAAGAGCAGCAATATTTGTGATTGTATTCTAAGGTCCTCCGAGTGTTTTACCACTGCTAAACTTCACCTCTTCCAAATCCTTACCTTCTAAGAAAATAATGATTCCTTTACTACGTTACAAAATAAAATCTTAATACTCTGACATATTTGGGTTCACAGCCCTCACATGCTGTAGGAACAAAATGCATCATTTCAGTTATGTATGTAGAAGCCAAAAGGTGGGTTTACAGTCTTCAAGTTCAGCTGCTAAGACAGTACTTGGCGGTGCAGATATTATTATGAGGATCACACACCTCATCTTTTTTTCCATGCCATCTTACAGCATGACCACTCCTCCAAACACAGTTACTTATTGTGGTGAGTTACTCTGTCTGCTGCTCTCTCCTTTTACTGCATAACTGGGAGCTACTACCAGCTTTTTCACTTCTCTTCTTACTTGAGTGTGGCATTTCCCTGGCCTCTAACTTCCAAAACATATATGCAGGCTATCTTCACTTCATGCAAAAAGTTGCCCTGTGTTTGTCATTTTTGTTAACTTGATCATAATACCTCATCTTTCTGAATCCCTGCACTGGTTTTCTCTTGAAGTAGTAGCAGGCTTCTTGTCGCTGTGTTAAAAATGCTGTATAATTCCAGTCTTCATAATTCACTTCTAGATCTTCTTCAGTTCTCCCTCCTGTTCACAGCAACTGTACAGCCTGTCTGGGCTCGTAGCTGAAGTCCTTCCTCTCTGTATTGAGTGATTCTTAAGAGTTATCAGTGATATCATCTGTAGCAAGTCAGGCTGACTGTAATTTTAATCGTATATCAATTATTTGATGGCATTCTTCATTCACTGACATATGTGTGCTTCTTTGCCTTTGGTGTGGTATCTGTTTTGGCAATGGTTTCACAGTTCTTATGAAAATATTGGCCATTACCACAAATAAGCATGAGCTAATGATCTGCATATAGAATTTTATTACTGATTTTTTAGGATCAGGTGATTAGTTGTCTACACACAGAGGCAGTTTGAATGCCTAAACTTTGGAAGAATGGCTCTTGGGCCTGGGAAAGTGAAAACCAGAGATGTTTAGAACAGCAGAAGAGGAAGGATGATTGCAGGCTCCTTGATGATCTGTTCTCCTTTGCCTGATCAGTATCTGCTATATACCTGATGGAAGCCTTGTTAGTCTTAAACTACAGCGTGAAGTCTTTTGTGTCTTCATCGTTTTTTGGAGAGGAAAAGCAGAGTGCATTCTATACCACCCTTTCATAAGATGGCCAATAAATGACTGATCTCTTTATCTGACCTTTAAGAGTATAATTCATTGTGGTTTGGTGACACACTTTTTCCAGCTTTATCAAACATTTGCATAGATCAGTAGGTCTCAGAAGTGCATTATCACTTAATAATATATTGAATTATATATTGATTAGTTTTGTAAAGCTTTCTAGCATGTTCTCATTAATATTAGTTGTTCTTAATTGTTGTCTTTTTCATTTTTTCCCCTTCTCTTTTTCTCTCTCTTGAAAAATAAGGGAATTAAATGAAAGTGGAATTCAGTAGATAATCCTCAATCTGTTGCAGCAAGCAGATTTCTGTTTAGATCTGAAGATATTTTACTACAGATTAACTAAAGCTTCATATGACCAAAACATGCTATTTGTGTTACACAATATAATGTTGAATCACTACTGAAGGAAAACATTCATTTTCTCATATCACCCACTGTTTTCCAGGGAATTCTGTCAGAATGTTATTTGGGGTATGCATGAGATCCTATTTAAGATGCATTTCTCATCAATGTATAGAACCATAGGTATTTTTCTGTATAACATGGAGCATTCAAAAAGCTTAAGTTGATAAATAGCTCAGAAAAAAGCTAGCCTCTCACCGTAAGAGTTCACACCAAAGTCCAGGATGACATTCAGTAAAACATATAATTTCATACATGATTACATGCTGCTTTTGGAAAGAGCTAAAGCAAGCATAAAAAATAACTGTCTTCACGTTACATTGCTTCCAAATGCTCATTATTATCCTTCATTTTTAAAACCAGCTTTTTTCCATATATTGATGTTTTATTTCTGGTAATAATCTGTATGTTGGTTTAGGTTTTGTATAAGTGCTATTTCTTTAATGTTTTGCTGGGTGTCTGTAAACAGATGAAAGTTCTGTCTTGTAGAAGTAATATGTAGTTTCATATACAATGGCCAAATTTCACAGCTAGGCCTACGCATTGTGTTGTACTTTACTGAATATGTGTGAAAATGTCCTTCCACTAAATCTGAAAAAACAGAACTGATCCTGCAGATAAGAAAATCTGACTTACACATTAGTGTTTTTCTCCTTAATGATAATCATTTGTTGTATTGAGGTTCTTGTATAAATTACAGAAGTTCTATTATCTGCTATAACTTTGCAGTAATCGTAATGATTACTCTGGGTTACATCAGCTATATATTGTGCCATGTATTTTGCATCTGGCAGATGTCAATAGTGGAAGCTAAGAGCATAAGATCAGGGCAAGAATATAATGATGCCTCTCTGATAAAAGCTCTCCGCTTCCAGAAACATGCAGCTAGAGATTTCCTGTACCGAAATGTTACCACTGAGTTTAATGGACTTTGAAGTATTTTGCTTCATTTTGAATCTGTATAAATCTTTGGGCTTTGCATTATCTCACTGATTAGAGAGTAAACCATTTTCTTACATTTTCAGGCAGACAATGACAATTTCATTGGGTGCTCTATGCCCTTTATATAAGAGAAAAAAAGTAATGTTTCTGTAGTCAACTTTTTTCCGTGTTGCTTAGGACATCACATGAAGTAACATTATGCAGCTGAGGTAGTCATTTACATGGGAAGGTGTTTGCTATATTTCTCTTCTGCTTATGCAGCCATTGGTGGTTTTCAGCAGCATTAAAGCCTCCCTTTTTTGACAGTAGCTGTGTTAAAAATATTACGCAGTTATATAAATAAGAGGATATCACTGTGTGTCAGACTGAATACCCAATATTCAGTCTGACAAGACTCGCATATTAATTTCCTGTCAACTATACAAATACCCCCGAATCACACTAGATGTAATCCTCACTGTTCTCTCAATAGCTTTCTTCAACCTACCACCTTCGCCCCTCTTTTACCTCAGTTTGTTTCAGCCAGTTGGCAGGTGCTGGGACTTGTGAAAATATGTACCCACTATCTCCCTCTTCCCACTCTTTTTTCATATGGATGAAAAAAAAAAAGATAGTTTTTTGTAAATTTCTCACATTGAAGGAGATGGTTACACATTCTGATATAAATGAATTTCTAACCACTTCATATGACAAGTTTAAAAGCAAGTAATATTATTTTCTTGTTTCCAAAGATAAAATGAAATGCTGTTTTCTCCACCTTCTGGTTTAGCGCAAAGCTGAATTTCTTCTTAATTGGACGAATCAAACAAGCAGGTTACTTCTGGACATCACAAATAGAAACTGGACCCATTTCAGACAACAGGAAAGCTCCTACTTACTGCACTGGAGCTCTTCTGAGCCAGGAGCTCACCTAAATAAAATACCTTTAAAGACAATACGCCTCTACAGGTGTGCACACTAGGTAAATCCAGGCTCTCACGGTATGCTTTTTATTAGCATCATGACAGTTTGGGCTATAACCCAGTATCAAAAGGAAGCGTGCAATGAATGTTAAGTTTTAAGTCATCAGAAGTCACTCATCATATTGAGTCTAAAGCCTAAAAAAGTGCCTTTAGAACAGACACTTTATGCTGTTCCTTTCTCATCTCCCCTTCAGCTAAAATAGCTCTTCACCCCGATTTTAGTGTTTTGGATATATTCACTAGGGGCAGCTGTAGTCCCTAATTTCTTAAGTGCTGAATAAGTTTGGTTTTAGTCTCATTCTATGAAACAGGCTCTTCCTTACCTGATAATAAATACAGTTACCTGACTATGGTGATGGACATTTTTTCTACAATTTATGCTTATTTCCTGGTACCTTCTGCAGTCTTTTTATTCATCATATAATGAATGTATCTTGTTCTAAGTAAACAACCTCCACCTTTGAGCCCAGAAGCATACATCTACTTCCAGTGAAGTTACCTGGACAACTATTTCTATCATCACTTGTCATATCTTTTCTAAAAAGAGATAAATAAACACGTCTCTTTCTCTTTTACTGCCACAAAGTCTCCCTAGTTCTTGTTCAGGACTTCCATTCACAGAAAACAAGTTCTGTTCTTGAGTGGAGAAATTCCTTTATGTCCAGGGGCTCAGGACAAAACCTGCATGCCACTTAAAATCAATTTACATTACAGTCTGTGGGTTGAAATGGAGTGTAAAGTTTAAGCTAATCTTCTATATCAAATAAAAAAGAAGGAATGAAGAAAAAAAGTCTTCGGAGGTATTGTAAATCAGTTAGCTGGAATGTAGGTTGAGAGCTATCTGCAAAAAGTAAAAGCATTATGCAGTGTAAGAAACACTTCTTGAAGATTCTTACTGAGTTATAATTTAACTTTGGGTTATTTCCCAGTTCTTACTTATGAACATATAACTACCTGTAAGAATTTATACTGTATAGGTCCTGGCTTTTCCTTCAGCAACCGCCTGACTTCACTGGGTCAGAGATTATGGAGAGGATAAAACTAGGCCCGTCATGTGAGGAGATTCCTAAAACTGCTGAGATTTTCAGCATTAGGTATAGGATAGGGTGTTGATTTCTTAGCAGATGTAACTGGGAAAACAGGCAATCAAGCCTTACTGTCTGTGTTAAAGGGAATTTATATTGCAATAAATGTCCATTAAAAAGGTACAACACGAGATAGGCTATGAAGCATGAAAAATAAATTTAAAAAACCCCTTCCGTTCTAACACCCCTATATCAATCATTTTTTCAATGTGTACATTTGCTAAGCCCAAATCCATATTAAGCAAGCCCCCAGCTAGCGTTGTATTCTTCACGGCCATTCTCACATGATTTACCTTTTTTTTCGTATGAGACTCTAAGTGGGGCTGCAGGTACAGCAGTATGTAAAGCAGCAGTTCAGACTGTACCAATGAAGCAGAGAAACACAGTACACTCTAGTTACTCTGTTGAATGCTTAAAAAAAAAATCTAATTATCATCCTAAAAGAATCTTTGAATCTAGTAATATAGTGAACTTTTATAGCTAGAGTGGCTGGATATAACAAGGGAGAGGCTCCAGGGTACTGAGCTAGCTTCAGATGAGCTAGTGCATCTCCACACTGCAGGACAGTGCCAGTCAGAAGTACTGACCTTAAAACTGCCTCTGCTTTGGAGCCTACTTTAACATATTTTCTGGTTGCCCAGAGAAGCTGTGGCTGCCCCCTCCCTGGCAGGGTTCAAGGCCAGGCTGGACAGGGCTGTGAGTGACCTGGGCTGGTGGAAGGTGTCCCTGCCCATGGCAGAGGGGTTGAATCTATTTGATCTTTAAGGTCCCTTCCAACCCAAACCACTCTATGACTCTGTCTCTGCAAGGTACTGTACTCATCAGTACAGATATACTTAAAAAGGCATAAGAGGCAGAATATGAAAAAAAAAAATCAACCTTGCTATAATTATGCAGGTGTACCTGTTATTGCTCACCCGTGTCTAATGCTTTATCTAATCCTTTAATAATTCATACTTTCAATTCACAATTCAGGTTTTTTTGTTGGAGAAAGTGGTGAGAGAAAGTTTGGAGAAAGTATGTGAGATTTAATTGTACTGGGACTGATATTTGGACTCAGTTTCTTTTGACTAGACATTTGTTTCTTTTCCTTTAATGTGTTCACTCCTATCAGAGTCTTCTTCCCTTTTAAATTGTTGTGCAGCTGTTGTAGAATTTCTAGACATAATGCCAACAGAGCAAATGTAGCATAAAGAGGAAAACTGCGACCACAACCCAAATCAATGAGATCTTTTTTCCAGATCATCACAGTTTAAACTTAAAACCCAAATGCATGATTTGGATGGCATGAAGAAAACATACAATATGAATCATATGGGAAATACTACTTTAAAAGAGTAGAATTGTTTCCTAAGCTATTTTTACTGTACTTAGTTTCGATAGGTTTTTTATTAAGAAGTTTCACTTCTCGGATTTTTAAGGATTCAAACTTTCTGAAAGACTTTGTAGCATCACTTTGCACATTCATTAGAGTATTTTGAAATGCATGAATTTTGGCATGCAGGTTTTGATTAGGTGGTAGAGTCTAAAGCACTAGTTAAAGGGCTTAATACACATCTCCAAATCATTATATACTTTCAAGTAGGGAAACTGTCTGTAATCTTTTTTTCCCCATCAAGTCATTAGTAATGAGATAGTGGGAATTTTACTTAATTGGTCAAATCTACTTTAGAGCAGTGGTTTTGGTAGTCTTTTTATTACAATAGTTTTTTCAAGTTTGTATCCCAGCATTACAGCTGATAGCAGTCAGGAATGCACCATGGCTATGAAAAAACTCAAAAGCAGTCTCACCCTCCTTTCTACCCCTGAAATGTTTAATTCGAGTGCTGATCCTGTGTCCATACAGCTCCCACTCTGCTGAAACAAACACTGTAGTGTATACGCCAGTCAGCATTAACTACTCAATTTCATAGTATCATAGACAAGGATAAAATCATCATTCAACAGCACCTAGATTCACATCTTCTGCCATGACACTTCTTTAAAAGAAACCATTTCTTGTTAGTTGAGAAACTGTCTCTTGCTGAGCAACATCTTATTCCAGTAATGCTACAAGTGACTTCAGTGGGACCTCTGGCAATATTTATTCGCACTGGTCCATATGATTTTATTATGACAATTTGTTAAAGCTAAGGACTAGGCAGAAATAACTAATAAAACTTATCTGTAAATAGTGTGCAGAGTATAGCTTTAAATCTATCTGAAACTTTGCTGGCGAGTGAGCTCTATTACATGTAATGTGCTATTTATCTATTACATGTTCAATAAGTGTAATCAAATACTTAGTTCCAATTAAACACCATACTGAAGTGTGCAAATACTAAACTATTTTATTTACATTGATGCACAATTTTCAGAAATTTGGAGTTTGTTTTGACCCATTTGCACTGAAACACAGCTTCAGTCAATCTGATGGACTGCACTATGCTGCTATATTAGTCTGAGTGATACGATGATGGTGGAACTTTATGCAAGAAGTTTGCAGTACGGTTATGAGTGTCAAGAAACAAATTGGAA
The DNA here is from genome assembly GCF_003259725.1 of Athene cunicularia. Taxonomy (NCBI): domain Eukaryota; kingdom Metazoa; phylum Chordata; class Aves; order Strigiformes; family Strigidae; genus Athene; species Athene cunicularia. The sequence continues at coordinate 13,634,793 of NW_020799117.1, read as the reverse complement.
GAAAGCACTTCCTAAAACTTTAGTGTGCACAACTGCAACATCATACTCTGTGCATGTAATAAAACTAATGAAAAAAATTGTTGTAAAGGTGAAGTACTGCAGTGTTGTAACATGACATTTGTTATGAGTTCATTCAAATCATGGTTTGCTGAATTCAATGCCAGAATTTTAGCTACTGCCATTAATGCCTGAATGATGCTTTAACTTTCTCTAATCTTCTAAATATCAACAATTTTGCGACAATTTATATAGTTTGGGGGTTTTATTAATAAGGGAAAAACTTCTGCACAATACTGGTAATCAATTTTTATGTGTTCAGTTACTTTGATCAAATTATGCAAATACTTAAACATTTGTGTGTGTTCTGATTGATGTCAACACAATTATTCACATGCATAATATGGAGCACATATGTTAAGTGTTCAGTTGCATCAACCTTTCAGAATTTCAGTGTCCAGGACAAGTGACATAATACAATTATATTGCCTTCCTTCTGAAGTGTTTGAGTTTTTAACAAAAACCCCACTTTCATCTTGGCTATAAATAAATGGTATCTAAGTTCAACTTTGTAACTGTGTCTTGGTCCATGAGTTTCCAAAACTGATGGTAAAGTTGCTTCCACAACAGAAGGAGAAAAGATTATTAGAATTCAAGTTGTATTTGAATGTTGACTAATGTAAAATATTTTTTAAAGCACTAAGGCTAATTTTCCCCTTTACTTGTAGCTTTTCAATATTGTTTCTCTGAATATAATTTATTCATTAAAATTATGAGGTCAGGAAGCTGTCAGAGAAAACCATCTTTGCTATCAGATGGCTATGAACAGAAAACAACCTTTTGCTGAGAAAACTTTAATTTACATTAGGAAGAGTGTCTTTTAAAGCTTATGAAATAATTTTGGCAAAGTTCCTCTTGGGCTATGTTATTCTGAAAGATGAGTGAAAAGAAAGAAGCATGTTAAAATAAATATCTGCGATTATTTTAGTGGAAGTTTTATGTCAAAATAACCTGAGACCCTGTGTTCATGAAATCCTGTGAAAGCTCATTTTCCACTGCTATATTCACACAGTAATCATAGATGATTCTGAAAGAATCAGAGATACTTTGCACCTGTGATCTTACTCTCAATAATGAAGTACCCCTCCTGGTAGGCTCACCAAGCTTTATTTAACTTTCTAGTCCATTTTTAACCATTTAAAGTTTCTTTTCTTTTTTTTTTTTTTTTTTTTTTTTTTTTTTTTTTTCTGTGAAAAGTTACTCTAAAAGCCAGCAACTTTTAATCTCCCTGGTCAATAATTTTGACCTTTTATTTTACTTAGAACTAAAATCCTACCACTGCAGCTACAAAGTCTGATTTTTCTTAAACAGAAAAAAAAAAAAAAATCACTTTTTAGTATGGTAGTGTCCAGGTAAAAAGAGGGGAGAAAAAGAAGGTAAACTTGAATGAGGAGCCTGCATGAATACAGCATTAATAGTAGAAAAGAGTGGGCACTAACTTCTCTAATGTACCAATGACAACATGGCTTATGCAGCTGTGAGGAGAAGTCTGTTGCCACTTGGAAGGCCAGGCACTTGGCAGTGCAATGCTACTTTCTCATCTAACCTGTTAAATGCACAGTCCACAATTTTTTTTTGCAAGAATGTCTGGTTCAGCGTAATGCTTGGCACTGCAGCAATACTCACTCCCCCCTCCACTTTCTACTCGTCTACATATAAACTCCCTCTTCCTCTGCTAAGATTTTTACTTCTTTACATTTATGTGTACAGTACACATACGCAGCATGCACAGGTTGTCCTCAAACACTACATGTGTCAGGGCGGGGGTAAATGCTGTTGTAAACAGTCATCTCATATGATCAGCGAACACTATTACATCCCACTGCTTGTTCTATCAGTATTAAACGCATTTCCGTCAGTGGGGGATGCAGGCAGCACCTGGCTGCCTGCCTCGGGAGGGGTGTGCAGAGATGCGCATCCCTGTCCTTGGCCCGCGGTCCCTTCACCGGCTCCCCGGGGACGGCACAGAGCCCCGCGCTCCGGAGCCCACAGCCCAGGCACAGCCATGATGGGCTGCTTAGGTGAAAACAAGCATGAATGCACTGACATTCTGCCCACCGAACACAGCTGCATTAGAACTCCATGCACTGTAGCAAACATTAATTCAGAGATAAAAGGCTTTGCTAAGACGGCATTAAATTCTATGAAACACCCGGCATGTACCACCGTCATACACACCCGCTGCTTACCCTCCCTGTCCATTTCAGAGCGACAACAATCGTAAGAGAAATAAAACACTGAAAGATCTCAGCTGCTAGGAGATAGATGAATGTAATGCCGCTACCCAAACCTTCGGCATTCTCACCACAGCTCTGCAAATTTGCAAACAGATTCTTCACCCCCCAGCCCTCCCTCTCTCCCC
>NW_020799117.1:13596910-13632324 GCF_003259725.1 Athene cunicularia | reverse complement strand
CCCCGCAAACAGAAACAGAATCAGAAAGCACATCTTACCACTGGATGAGAGAGAGGAACAGAAGTGCCCACACCATCATTTTGAGAGAAAATGCAGGATTCAAGAATGCAGTGCTCCCCAGGCTTGTTGGATTTGGAGGAATCATCTCTTTTTCTCCCCCCCTCCCCAGTTTTTTTCCCCTTTCCTCTTGGTTGCAGATGGATCCGTCCCCTTCTTTAATTTTTTTTTGGTAGTGGTTCTCCCCCCTCCCTACCAGGTCCCGTCAGTGGGATGATACATTGCGCCCAGCTGCAGGAATTAATATGCAGGGGGACAGAAATTAGATCTGCACAAGCCCTTTGCAGATATAATCAGAAAACGTCAGCTCAGGCAGCAAGCAGCAGCTTCCAAATCTAGGGGAATAATATAATGGGGAGAAAAGAAAAAAAACCCAAAGCCACAGACACTCACTGAATAAAAGCAGTTAAGCAAAGAAATACATACACATGCATACATTTACAGAACCGTTCACACACATGCAACAAAATCCAATTAAGCAACAGAAAGAGTAAACGAGAGAAAAGAAAGGAAAGAAAAGAAAAGAAAGAATAAAGCAATGGAGCTTCTGCCTGAATGCAGATTAACTCTGAGGTCAAAGTGGAAATGATGCACTCTGCTGCAGCACAGATTAACACATGCGTGGTGTCAGCCGGGGTGCTTTTTAACCTTTGATTACACATATGCAGGCAGCCTGGATTTTCATTTTGGAGGCGAGAAGGATTTGGCAGGCATAAAAAGGGAGGTTGGAAGGAAAAGCTTGCCCTATGCCGCTGAGCATCCTCATTTTTCTAAACAGCCTGGAAATCGTGATTGCAAAGGGAAAAAAAAAAATGAAAGGATGGATGGGGGAGTGGAAAAGGGAGGGATGGTTGTTGCTAAGTAACTCAGGAAATGGGGAAAGCAGCATTGGTGGAGTCCGTATGAATGAGGTGATTTAGTGTGTGATAGGATTAGGGGGAATATGCAAGGTTTTTATCTCCCCTCCCCCTAATAAAATCAGGCTACGCAGGCACAGGAAATGCTTCCTGGCCAGAGGGGAAACACTAGATCGGTATACAAGCTGGACCTTGCCAAATTTTAGAACCAGAATCCCAAATTCCATTGTCCAAAAATGCAATTTATCAGCTACTAGTGAAGTAAAAAAATCAGGGAATCTCATGATTTCCCAAAGTAAAAGCACCTCACTCTAAAATAGGTACTTGGACCATGACCTACAATAACAAATTTTTTGTCTCTCCAACTTTTTCTGCCTAAAACCAAAGCAAATATAGGCAGCATGAAGCCTCCTCAGTGCTGTGTATAAAATGGGAGATTGATGTGCAAACATAATCATCAGAAACTGGGAGTTAGGACCTCACACAGTTTCAATTCAAAGCCCATCTTTCTAAAACTCAAGGGAGAAATAGAGAAATAATTCTTCTAAAGAACACTTAAATGGAGAGAAAGTGAAATGCTCCTAATAGAATAAAAGCATCAAAATTTCTGGACTGAGTCTAGTCTGAACCAAATTGGACACTTGAATCCTGCTCAAACCTGCCAGTTCCCAAGCCAGTCTGGTAATTCCCAATGTCCAAATGCAGAATGAAATTTATCCATCAAAAACAGGTAGTTACAGTAGTTGCTGTCCCGGATTCTCAAAAAACATAGGTCCAGCCTTCAGCTATCAAGCTATCTTTTTTCATTTCCAAACACAATGTATTTAACTACAACAATAAGCGATAGATTGATGTTATCTGAATGAAATACATCTTGGCCCCTGGGTAGTTCTGTGGTAATTCAAGCCCATATCTAACATTTGCTGTATTTTTATCAGTGTTTCCAAACAAAGTAACAAATTATGAACCTGGTTCTTAATATTTCCAGTCAATGGTCCTGTTCTTAATTAAGTCACTTCACCAACTCATTAATACGGTCACTTCAGAGATAAAAAGCTATAAAATATTCCATATGCTCTCTCTGTCTCTCTCTGTCTCTCTGTCTCTGTCTCTGTCTCTCTCTCTCTCTCTCTCTTCATATACACACACTTATGTATGAATATTCAATTATTGGCTCGTGGTTCACTTCATTACCTGTGAAAATGACACTTCTGTGATGTTAATGCTGTAATGTCTCTCATCAGTTATCAAAACATTCCTTTGAAGGTTAACAATGCTGTGTATATTTTGATGAGGGAATCAAAATTGTTGATAGCTAAGAATTTGAACTGTGCAGATAGTTACTGTCTTACCTACAGCCCCTATGTCTTCTGTAATATAGGGAATATCAACTTTACACTGCACTTTATTTACGGAAATTTGTCCCATAGCAAAATGTTTCACATCCTTCTTGTCTGAGAATAGTTCCTGGGCTGCCTGCAATATTGTTATGCAGTTTCACTCCAGAGGTTCAGCTCATTGTTCTTGATAGACAAAGGGTCTACAGTAGAAGAAAAAACTGTTGGTGTCAAACCGTAAGAGGTTTTTTTTCGAGGCTTCCCATCGCATCGAGGGTGTGTCAAAGGGAGTTAGATACGGTAATACTAATCCTTGACTGCTTAGAGTTCCTTAAGATGTACGGAGACATAGCCCATTGATAATATTATTCCTGTAGGTATTTTATTAGCTGTTGTAGTTCTATGCACATTGTTAATTGGATATCAGCGGGGTTTGATGGACAAGCATACACTGAAGATTGTGTAGATTGTTCTGCCTATCAGAACTTGCATCATCCTTTTATGATCAGTTTTTCTATGATCAATTTTTCATCTCAGATGTATCTGCTTTAATTTTATTTTCAGATGTGTGCAACTGGCATTTAGGCACCAGCTTAGGTAGTGGGAATTAAGGTCTTCGGCCTCTGATATAGGCAGTGGACCACATAAAAGCCAAGTCAGGCTTTTCAGTGCTCCTAGATAGTAGATATCAGAGCTAACATCATTTAGATACATAAAACTTATCCACCAATAATCAAGCAATAGCAATTTTGGCTGTAATAATTTCAAATGCAAAATTGTCCTTGCAGTTCTTTGCAACCTTGGCCTGAAGGCAGAGGAAGCAAAAACAGGTTTTATGCTTAATGAATTTCAATATTATAATCTTTAGTTATGATGATAACCTTTGCTGGGTAAAAACTTGTTCGTCCATAGCAGATATAACTGCCACAGAAAACAAAAATCCAAGAGGTTGTTTTCTATTTGAATACATGTCTTTGAAGCACAGGGTTCTGCTTTTGTGACCACAAGCTGGGGTCAGACAGTGATGTTTTAGAATTTCATCATAATAAATTATCACAAAGGACCAAATTTACATGAGGACACTGTCTCGAATGAAATGTTTTCCTGACACCTTTTGTGTGATAAACCAAACCCGCATAGTAATTTGCCCCTGAGCAGAAATGTGGTATCTTTACCACAAATGATTTAAAGTTTTTTCATGGAAAAGATGTCTCATGAAGAATAATTAAACACAGATGTGATTGTTCCAAAACCATGTGTTCTATATCAGACCAGAACAATATTCACAGGAGTATCTTACTATACTTTGCAGATGGCTTGTTCATGTACAAGTTGATTCTCAGCTCCCGCTGATTTCCCAATTTGTTTGTATCTTTAAGCCCTCAAAAACCATGGCTCTTCATTACTCTAAAATTATTTTTTCCTGTGTATCAAATATTACATCATACATTAATAAAGAAGACAAAAGACATATGTGAAAAAGCAAATACAAAAATAAAAGTATTATAAAAGATAGAAAAGGTATAAAAAAGGACACCGTCAATGTCAATATACTGCCAAGTAACCCACAAAAAATATTTCTTTTTCTTTTTTTTTTTTTTTTAATTGCGTGTTCATATCTGGAAATTTTCTGTTTTAGCTTGTAACTCATTGTGTTGCTTTGGACAAAAAAAAATAAAATGCTAAGTTCACTATCTCTCAAATGGCATAAGATTTGGGTAAGAGGTAACTGGGTTTTATGGGTCATGTTAAGTATGGTTTTCTAAAGACAAAGGAAGGAAACATCTAGGTAGGTAAATTATCTAGTGATGATTTAGGAGACTGTTAATTGCATATTAAGTAATGTTTTGATGCTTAGAAAAATACATGCAATAATTCAAAATATTTTTATTCAGAAATAAAATATCCTAGTTATAGATATAGAATATACATTTTATAGTAGTAATAATAACATTGATACTATTTTGGTTTCCTCCAAGATTCTCTTAGCACATTCTACCCTTGGGGAAGTATATTAATACTGAATTCCTGAGGAAAATATAATCCAATATAAAATATTTCTTAGGCGGAATTCTAGGATTTGATACACTCTCTCACTTTTCCCATGGCCTATCTTCAAGTATATTTTATGCTCATCAATAGGAGTATAAATGTATATGAAAAAATGGAAACAACTACAAACGAATCTTGCAAAACTCCTAGAAGAAAGGTAGCTTATGTTTTTTTACATTTATTAATGTACATATTTTTTGTGGTTGTATATGGAAATGTGTGTGTGTGTGTTTTCCTGTTAGCTTATTAGTTATTATCTCACTGATAAAGAAAGTTCTGTGGTAGAGCAGGACTGTGGGTGCATATTTCATTTAGAAAGCCTAGATGTGTAGTTCTCTTGGAATTCCTGTGCACAAACCCCAGGTATTTTGAGAAGGAGTGGTATGGAGGTGAACTGAATAAAAAGTGCCCTCAGTGCTAGACTAAAATCGTAGTTTAGAGGTGTTTATTGACTTCTTAATGGACATGAAGTCTGGGCCTTTCAAAGAGTTTTTTTAATCAAGTCTAACTGAACATTATTGCACTGGCACTGATTTATACATATATATCAGTAGTATGTAGATGAATACAAAACTATAATGCATCATGTATCCAAATACAAATCTGTCTATTTTGGCAAATGTAACTTAAATCTAATTATTTATTGTTATAGAACTAAAACCAGTCACTTCTTAATACTGAATCTCACTGCTACTATTCCATGGTAAATATTGGATGAATCAGACAAATTGCATATCATTGTGTAGAATACGGATATTCTAGATTGGCAAAGTAGGACTCCAGTTGGATATTATTATTTAACTGAAAAAATATCATTTAAGCTTTATTTCAGTGCTATTTATTAGAATTAAGTTGGTTCACTTGAGCTGTCAGCAGAAAATATAAGACTAAAAAGGCAAAAATAATAATTCTTTCAATAAAACCATCAAACTGAAGCTAACTTCTTAGAGGAGTCAACTTAATTCATTAAAAAAAAATCTGAATCTTGTGCTGCTTGTGAAATTATTTTTTAAGGAATTATTTTAGAGCTTAATAATATTAAATTGGGAATTATATTCTAAAATATGTATACAGTGGTATTTCAAGTTTTTTATGCAAAGTTAATATTTTTTCAGAAATATTTTTATTTAAACTGTTTCATGAGGTTTCTACTCCAAGCAATCACTTTCTGAGTATTTGACACAGAAGAAATGCTGGTAGCCTAAATACAACCAAAACACAAACCCAAAATACTGTGTTTGTTCATATGCTTTGATCTTGTGCTAAAACAGTAAAGAAAGCAAGTTTTTGGCTAAGAGCTCGCTCACTGTACTTAGATTTACAAGCTCCTGCCAGCAACAGACTTAACAAATGCTATTTTGTGCTGTAAACATCTAAGATTCTCTGATGATAAAAGTCTTCCTCCAAACTGCATTCCCCATCTCCCTACCACTGACCTGAGAAAGCTTTCTTATCCTGCAATATAACCTGGAGGACCCAGTTCCACTACACTGAATTCTTACGTGAAGATATCAGCATAAGATACTTTCTGAGGAACACAGTAATTGTTTTCTGAACAGTTTTCATTAATGTCTAAGAGAAGTCTCTGCTCCTTAAGAGTTTCAAAAAAGCCTGATTCCCAGGAGCCATATATTGATATATATATTCATATATATTAGCGGGGTTTCTTGCGCACAGTATTTTGAGTGTGTTTATACTATATAAAGAGCTTAGGTCAAAACTCTGTGTTCAAACTGTAGCTTTCTCCCCATATCTTGTGCTAAATTTCTAAGTTTAAGACTAGTGGCTTTTGAAACCATCCCAGGAAGGCAGTCTCCGCTTCCTGTAGTCAAGCTCCTTGGTGAAGGGGACACGAGAATTGTGACTGAGTTTGGCCTCTCACTCCTGAGAGTTAAGAGTGACATATAGCAGACAGGCAATGCTGCTGTCACTTCTGGGATGATGCCAGAATCTTTAAATGGATGAATGAGGGAACTCTGTTCACATATGTACTTTCAGAGGGATGAGTTTAGTTCAGTTGTTCTAAATATGTTTATGATCAATGGTCATACAGTCTAGTTGCATACTTTTTGTGAAGTTATCTTTTGGTACCTGCATGGCATAAGTAAACTTGTAACTGCATATATTCTCTATTTAGCAATGAGAGAGGAAGAAATACAATGTGTACAGAAGCAGCACTGAATTCCAAAGGGAAAGACATATTAGAAATTTGAGGAAATAATTTTGAAAGGGTACTTTTCAATAACTATGTTCTGGTACTTGAATATTGGAATAAAACCAAACAGTTATTCTGGAAATCATCTAAGAAACAGCACATCTGATGGACCAATATACTTGCAAATATATTTTCATTTGTATATACTCACAATGGGCAGGATTAATGTATTCTGTAAATTATTTGTTAATGTTCTGAAGTACTGTATATGTAACAGAGCTGTCAACACTCAGTTATTTCATATCGCTAATGGCCAGTTTGCCATTCTATTCGAAGCATTCACCATCACTCTATTTTATATTAAGATATAGTGAATGATAAAGTGAGGAATAAAGTCCTGCATTTTTTCTCTAGGTGTTCAATTCAATCTTTTAATTTTCTTTATAGAGCATGATTTTTTATGCTTTTTGGATAATTAAAAATTTAAGAATTTTTCTTATTTACTCTTACCAAAAAAAGAAAAGTACTATTGAGGATGCTAAATCTGTTCATTTAAATGGTGCACATCTATAGTATTATTTTTATTCCCAGATGAAGAATGAAAATTCTCATAGACCAGGAAAACACAGTTCATTCATTAATTTTCCCTAATTTCCCCATTGCAACAACAACAACAACATCAACACCAGATACTTGGTTTCTGCACAATATAAAAACCTTGGCTATCTTAAGAGTGATTACTTCTTTCAGAAAGAATTATTTTATCAGTTTTTCCACAAATATATATATTTTTCAGAAGAGTAAAGCCTGCAAATTCTTGACAAGAAGCCACAGGAAACAGCTTGAAATGTGTGCTTAGAATAAAGCTCATGCTCAGGTCTCACAAAATTGTATGAGAATTAAGGGCGTGTTTCACCGCTGTATATAACATCATGGTTATCTAAGTCCATCCCTTCACAAGGAGGTGAAGCCTTTTTTTTTTCATTAATGCAAGAAAAGGCCTCCTCAACAGAAAATAGTTCAACCTCAGAATGTCAGTTTTCACAATTGTAATTACTGTTTTCTCAGTAAAGATATTTTCGCTGTTTCTGATTTTCTCTCACACCAGGAAAGTGAGATCTAAAGTAAAAAGGTGAGATTTAGCAAAACAAAACTTGGTTTTGTTCATCAGTATTTAAAGACACCAGTCTTCAATGTCTGTATTATAGCAAACATTCAGAACATGCCCCTCTTTCTATCAGACCCAGCCTCATTGACTTTTTTTGTGGTTGTCATCCCTTTTGTATAGAAAATCTGATCTGACATACAGTGTAGGTTTGACATTTTACTTGGTGTTCACTAACACAGAGCAAAAAGGTCTGTATTTCCATACCAGATTCGGTATTTCCTTTAGACAGTTTACGTAATCTTAAGATCTATTTTGATGTATCATTATTCCCTATGAGTGCAATATTCAAAGTCTATTTCCATCAGCAAGGCAGTATCTCCTCCCCAAGCAAACATGAGGAAAAGCTTCCTGCCATTTGTGTAAGAACACATTTGGGCACAAATATGTTTTTGTGCAGGTTGAGTGGAGTGGGAATGCCTACATCAGAAACAGATCCAGACTACTGAGTCTCTGCAGCCTATGCTGTGGAAGTCTTACAAACAGCCTTGCCAAGAGAATGTTATGTCCATTCTGTATAATCATTATAAATGATTTTTGATATTCTTCCAAAACATTAATGGAAGTAGTAGGCCATAAAGGTTTTTTTTATTTTCTGAAGAAAAGAAGAAAGAAGAAAAACCAGAAAAAAAATATGTGCTGAAGTGTTATATTAATTATGCAAGAGTAAGGATACACAACAGTATAAATAGTTACCAATACAGTCTTCAGCATCTGTTTTTCATGTCTACATTTGAGTTATGAGGTTGGTTTATTTTTTGTTCATGATTTTGCATTTATATAAAGCTGAAGAAGTCTCATAGTATGACCATGTTTTCTCTTCAGGGTAAGCTCTGTTGATCCCTATAAACAGAGTTTCGGCATTTTGAAGGATCACATTCCATGCAGTGTCTGTAAATACACATTGGAAATGATACCTGAAAGCAGTCCACACGTGCTAGCAGGCAGGGAGTACACATTTTGACTCTGGACTTTGCATATTGTGTATGAAATTCTCATAAGCAAACTAGGGATGTATGATCTAGTTCTAGAAATTTGTTTGCAGTTATTTTCAGTGGTTTGCTTTGAAAATGCAGATGGGTGCTGAGTAGGAGTCATCAGGTGTTTATTCTGGACTTTTTTTTTTCTAAATATATTAATGATCTGGATGATAGTACAAATAGTATCCCTACTATATTCAGTAAGGATGTCAAGCCAGAGGCAGGAGGGGTTTGGGCATGGTAGGGGATAGGACTAGACCTCAAAATAATAGAAATGGATCTAAAAAAAATATTATGACTGTCATAACATTCAGAAAGAAATAGCCAGAAATCTTGAAAAATTTTTCGAAGCAAAAGTGAAAAAAATAGCATAAATGCAGTTCAGTCTGAGATAAATTATGCCAAGTTTTCAAATATGTACTGGTGGAATGAGGAAGGGAATAGCTGGTATTTATAATAGGATGATAGAGATTTTTCACAGCTTCTTAGATTAATTATCTTTGGATAACTCAGAAAAAATTACCTATGGTAGGAATCCCAGAACACTGGAAGGGTTTGCTGAAATTAAATATATATATGAAGTCTCCTCAATTGTTGCTTTCCATGACTGATAGATAAGTGCTATGTATGTTAAATAATGGACTGAAATTAAACAGAGAATTGTTCAGTTAAGCATTTATACACAAAAGTAAAAGGGTGGTCTCCTATGTATCTTATATCTGTAAGAACTGGCAGAAATTCATTCATTTAATAGGTTGAAGGGCTATGAAAACATGATGCCACAAAAATAAAGGCATGAATTTTTCATTATTTAGATGAGAAAAAAATAATGAGGAAAACCACACATATTAAAGGTAATAAGAAATCATGCATATGAGCTCAAAAGCAAATGGAGAAAAAATTATGGGAAATTCAAAGTGTTGCTTACAAGATCAAAAGAAAATGAAGGGAAAAAAAAGTGATTCCCAAGGATGCTGTAGTTTTTAACGTCTTTTCATCTCTGTCTCTCAAGTTCATTTTCTGACATGAAAGTCCACTGCTAAGTAATGACTTTCAGGAAAATATTCCTAAGAAAAACATGAACTTTATTCTTTTCCATGTTATTTGGTCTGTATTTCTTACAATATGCTCAGAACTGTAACTGAATTGAAAATCTCTTCAAATTGCTGGGACTGTGAGAGACCTATAAGGCTTTTATTCCTCTTTCCTGTTTGTTTGTCTGATTGTCTTTTGTGTGTGCTTGTTTAATGTAAACATTAAAGAGCAGCATCATTCTCTTATAGTGTCTTCCTTTGCACCTATAAATGACATGGACCACATAATAATGAAAAAATGACATCTGAATCATCCCTTCTCCACTGAAATATAGATTGTGCGATGATCTCCGTTACAGACCAGATCCTAGATTTACCTATGTTAACAGATTGCTGTTTCAATGTTTCTCTGTGGTTTTAAGTTTTCAGGAATCATAATGCCCCCAAATATAAACTTCCTAATATATTTTAAACAGTGACTCATCAAGGGAAAATGAAGTCATGTCATTCTATATCATCCATATGTGTCACTTAGTCAAGTGTATACTGAAAGAAACATTCCCCCTACTGTGAAGGCTTATACTCACATCTTTGCCCTTTACTGGCTACCACAGTTTATTTTGTCGGATAAAATGAGGCTTCAGGAGCTTCTTTGAGGCCATACAGTGACAGGAACTACAGAAGTTGTAGGAATTTAGTATTTGGCTCTCTTCAGTGCTATAAAGCTCTCAGAACTGGGACTGAGAACACAAAATCTCTCTAAAAACTTGTCATACAGAAATGTAACTTATTGTCTATTGTCAGGCTGAAATCTGAGGCCTGGGTACATTGTTGGGATGTACTCATAAAATCAGGTGACAGGGTGGAAGGGACTGCGTGAGGTCTCTCATCCAGCCTCCTACACAAAAGCAGTGTCAGCACTGACTGAATTTAAACCAGGTCTTGCCTGGCCAGGTCTAGAAAATCTTTGAGGACAGAGATTTCACAATCTCTCGGGGCAATTCATTCCAATCCTCGATTATGCTCACAGTAAATTATTTTTTATCCCACTTTGATTAAGGACCCTTTTCTCTGGCACTGCCTTCTGAGCCACCTCCCTGGGGGTCCTAGGGAGCTGCTGCTCCATGTGCAGCTCTTTCATGGCCCTCTGGGGACTCACTCAAGTTTATCAATTACTTTCTTGTATCAGGCCGTCAAAATAGACACAGTTCTCCAGATGTGATCTGATGAGGGCCAGGTAAAGGTGAATGATAACCTCCTGCGTTGGGTTTGTGTGTGGCGGGGTTTTGGTAGAGGGGAAGGAGGCTACAGCAGTGACTCCCTGTAAGAAGCTTCTCAAAGCTTCACCGGATCCAAGTCAGACCCATCTTTGCACCAAAGCCGGGTCAATTAGCAACGGTGGTTGTGCCTCTGCAATAATGTATTTAAGAAGGGGAACCCGAGAGGAGGAGGAGTGGTGAGGGAGACCCCTCTGCAAACACTGAGTTCAGTGGAAGAAAGGAGGGGGGCAGGGGGGAGGTGTGCCGGAGCAGAGACCCCTGCAGCCCGGGGTGAGAGGGCAGGGCTGTGCCCCTGCACCCAGGGAGGTCACGGTGGAGCAGATGCCACCTGCAGCCTGGGGGTGACCCCATGCTGGAGCGGGGGCTGTGCCCAAAGAAGGCAGGACACTGAGGGGAGCCCAAGCTGGAGCTCTCTTGCTCGGAGGGCTGCAGCCCACGGGAGGGACCCACTCTGGAGCAGTTTGAAGAGCTGCAGCCCGTGGAAAAGACTCACACCGGAGAAAGTTCATGGAGGACTGTCTCCTGTGAGAGGGACCCCACACCGGAGCTGGGTAAGAGTGTGAGGAGCCCTTCCTCTGAGGAGGAAGGAGCAGCAGAAACAACGTGTGATGAACTGTCTGCAGCCCCCATGCCCTGCACTGCTGGAGGGGAGGAGGTAGAGAAATCAGGAGCAAAGCTGAGCCCAAGAGAAAGGGAGGAGCGAGGGCAAGGTGTTTTTAAGATGTGGCTGTATTTGTCACTGTCCTACTCTGCTTATTGGTACTTTAAGCGGTGGCGGTGGTGGTGTTCAGATTAAATTGATATTCTTTTTTCTTCCCCCATCTAACTTGGTTTTTGCCTTTGACCATAATGGGTGAATCATCCCTCCCTATCCTCATCTCTATTCCTGAGACTTTTGATGTATTTTCTCCTTCCCATCCCTGAGGAGGGAAGCGTGAGCAAGTGCCTGTGTGGTGCTCAGTTGTCCTCTAGGCTCAAACCATGACACCTCCTTACTGTTCGCCTTCATCACTGCCAGGACACGGTACTCTTGTTTCTTCCTGATTCCCTGCCAGTCAGTTGCCCTTACCTTGGTGGGGGATTAGTCCGTCTCCTCTCTGAGCAGCAGCCCTGCCCTCAAGCACATTGACAGCATGCCCCAGTTTGGTGTTGGCCACAAACTTGATGGTGGTGTGTCCAGTCTCGTCTAGTATAGAATTTTATTAACAACAAAATGTCAAATGTAAAAGTGATAGCTAAACCAGACTGAGAACAACTATAATTAATATTTTTTACATTAAAAATAACAAAAATAAAAATACTAAAATAACATCACTGGCAGCTTTCATGGGGTATATATATATTATTATTTTTATTTGTATATGCTTTATATGATAGGTGTTTTGTGCATCTTCTAATGGAAAAAAAAATCTGTAAACTGCCTTTATTTTCAAGGGAAGCTAGTTTAGTTTCCTAGTTCTCTTACAGTAAAGGCTTTATTATCAGAGGCGCTGTTAGAACTAATGAGTTCATGTTTCAACACAATTCCATTAGAAGTTCAGCAAATTAAACTGCATTTTAAAGCAAAAATAACTAAAAAAAAAATGTAAGTTCAAATAAATTTAAACATACAAAACACTATAATGTCTAGTCAGGTTAGGATACTGATTATTATTAGCAATGGTAATTATTAAACAATTGTGCTATTATTAAAATTGATCATGTGACAATCATGGGTAGGTGGCATTGCCTAGTTTGAAATCTGAAGGCCTTGAGATGGGTGTGTTATTATTCCAGGGGCTTGGACTAATATGAATATTAATGAATATATTAATAAAAATTAAAGCTAAACAAGAAAAATGGAATTAAATCACCTACTATTAGAAAACTTCATTTTTAATATCTCTGTATCTGCTGTCACTGTCAGATACATAGAACCAGGTGGAAATTAAATGGGAGAATCTGAAGATTTATCCACTTGAGAATTGTGTACTGTCCTCTGACACAGTAGTGAATCTACTAGTGAACTGATTCTGCAAGAAACTATTAGAAGGAGGCTTTCAAGTACTTTTAAATTATTGGTTAAATGTTACACATTCCTTTCTTCAGAATAGTGTCTCAGAAGCTATCAACCAGGATTTATTTTCCTGAAAGTTTTGATATTTTTCATTCAGCAAATAGCAATTTTTTTTTTCATACTTTTCCCAAAGAATGAGCCAAGAAACTAATGGACTGTACACTTTCATCTTTGTCAGGTGATGTCAACAACAGTAATGTCAGAGTGAATCCAGGAATAAAGGCTAACCTGCTTTTATATCTGGATGTTTAGCAGTAGGCACCTCCACCATTATTTAAACTAGAATTCAAAAGGAAATGAAAGGTTGTTTTGCGTTTTTTTTTTTCAGAGTTGCTTCTTAACTAAGTTTTGTAGTACTGACTAATAGCAGAAGCAACTTTTTATGCCGCTGAGGTAGTATGTTTGCATAACCACCAGCAAAAGATTTACTTATTTGTCTGTTATTCATCAGGGTCTATGAAACAGATTCCATGAAAAACACAGAGAGGTGTGAAAAAGCTCACAAGTTTAGAGTCAAAACTGAAAACTCACAGACCTCAGTGAAGATACAGAAAAGCAAAAATTCAGAAATTTAAACTTGTTTTAGAGCTTATTATCCTACTGGCCCTGAGATAGTTTTTGACATGTGAAATTTCTTTCCTTCCACTCTCGAAATAGATAAGCTCAGCTACTGCCCAGACCTTGTCAGGGAACCATGCAGCTACCCCAGCACTTAGACGTCTAATTTCTGCCTGCAGTGTGAGGAAGAGCACTGCTGTGCCCCTGTGCTGCAGCTCCCACTCTCCTCCACCAGAGAGGAGAACAAAAAGTGGCATTTCTTGCAGGCAGAGTGCATTGCTGAGGTATGAAGGGATTTAAGCCACAGGTTATAGTGCATTAATAGATGTACTCTTTGTTTTTACGAGCATAACTTTCTATCTGAATGTAAGACCATTCTTACTTTCAGTGAAAAAAACTGCTCTGCTCAGTCGCACTTCCCAGGTGTTCATTCCAGGCTGTTGCTGCACAGCAGTAATGGAATATGGGGACAGTTTTTCCAGGGAGGAAAAATACTACTTAACATTGTTTAGAAGACACAACAGATGGGGAGACTGTTTCTCAAAATAATCCTCCCTAATGGACACTGCAGTAACAATCATGCAGAAAGAAAGAGGGGGGAAAAAAAATCTCTTTGCAGCATCTGTGAAAGGAAATCTTGGGAAAACAAATAACTTAGACTCTTTTAAACAGAGAAATGACTGCACAAGGACCCAGAGTTATTTATACAGTTTTCTTCATTGCTTCCTTCCATTTGGTTTATGGATAGTTTAACTGAATTTTCAGATGTGTTCTGTCAGATCACATTCCCGACCCCTCTTTTACACTGCTTCAAAGTGTGGGCAGAAATTTGCTTAAGCAGCTGGAAATTCTTGGCATCAGGATCCCAAAGGTAATGCCTGCCAAGCTTAGGCCAGGTTTTTTGCCTCTTATTCTTGTCCTCACCAACATAGAAAGCAAAATGTTGAAATAATCTCCCATTTTTTGTTTGAAGTGCCATCCATATATATGCAAATATTACTCGTCACTTCTTTTGGCAGTGAAAAAACTATTAATCTGTAAAACTTCACAGAGTTTTAGTTCTGTCCCCATACATTTTTTAGTGTAATTAAATCATATTTCCTTTATTCTATTTGTTGATCTGGGCAGTGCCTCGTATATTCCTTTGTAGTATCTAGAGGCTAATTATAATACTTGTTCTGCGTCGTAACATTCATTACAGCTGCTCTCTAACATTTCGATTCTGTATTTATAAGTAGACAGTTTTCTTTTTTTTTCACAGCTCTCTTTTTCAAAAGTCTTGCTATTTCCAGAGTTTGCATATTCATTGTTTGATTGGGTCTATTAAATGGAAATAAACATGGATTTTCCCTGTAGCAAAATGTCACAGAATGAGCTCCAGCACTGCTAAAACGAGTTAAACTGAGGGAATGAAACAGAGAAAAAAAAAAAAAAAAAAAAAAAAAAAAAAAAAAAAAAAAGTGTACTGGAAATAGGAATAAGAACAGATGGCCTAAGTTAGCATTTTTAGATATTATATTACATAAAGTGGTAGGAGGGAAACTAAAAAGCAACCTTTTTAATAGTAGAAGTGCTCTGTTGATATTCTCTTATCCAAGCTCATCTGCAGTAATGAAGTAAATAGATAGCCTTAATAAATGGTAGCTATTCTCTCTGCCTTGTACAGATATGAAAACTGAAAATCACAGTGCTAAATGGTACCAATTTCAACATGAAATTAGTTAATAAATTAAATTGAAATTGCAAGCATACCTGCAATAATTATGAGTATCTGATCTTTCAAGACTTTTGAGTTTAATTGAAAGAAAATATTTATTACATTACATGATCGGATCTGCACAGCTAATTTGCAAATTAAATACACAGTAATATCCATCAGAAACAGTCTGCCACAGTGTGTCTCCAAAGGAAGAGGAGTGTCTCTAGTGTCTGGCTTGAAGCTGTCTACCACACTTCATGCTTGATTTCTCCAATATCTAACTCTTTATTTAGGAGTTCAGTTACTACCCAAAATTTTGTAACATTGCCAAGAAACTTCCAGTTGATTCAGGCAGTGCTTCTTATTGTGCAAAAATAAAACCAGAGTAGACTCACTTGCATATTCTGTGCAGTGAAAGGTTATTCAACATAGCGGCTGGGACTAGACAGAAGCTTTCTTTGTGTGTATCATTATGTAAAATGGAAAGTGGACAGATCCTCAGGTGGTTGTTAAATTGTCACTGGCATCACATTAATACAGAATGTAGGTCATGTTTAAAACGTAAATAGTACCAGAGATGCAATGATTCTGAAAATGGTCTGGGATAGTGGTTAATCATTGTATCATGCCTGCGAAAGTTGCAGTCCAAGACACTGAAGTATTAGTTTTGTCACCAGTTCGAGATGTGTTCTTTGGAGGTAGTCAATGTAGATTTAAATTTATTTAGGCAGAAGAGGGCCTTGAAACTTTGACAGAAATTAATGTTTTAAAGCTCTTTTTTTTTAATGAGAAGTGCAGGCCTGACTAGTTTAAAGGAGAAATCAGACATATCTGAAAGTTGTCAAAAGACTCTTCAGTACATATGCTCCAAAAACATTTACCAGCCTGATTAGCTAGGATGAGAGTCGGGGCAGAACAGAGTGTACTACTTCTGATGATGTTTAGGAAGACTTGGTACAGAACTTATCAGCATGGTCAAAAGAGGTACTAGGGGGAAAAGCAGAATCAGGAGCATCAGGAATATCTCACTTGACATCATCTGGGCCCCATCAAGGTCACACAGAAGCTGAAAGGCTGATGTCAGGAGTCACACACTGAAACTTAGGTGCCCACAGCTAAAATAAAAATTCCCTTCAGGTCCTTGAATCCTTTTCTTTGTATGGACAAATATACTGAAGATATAAATGAGAACAGAGGATGAAGAAAGAATAAAATGAAAAATAATTTCCAAAATACAAATTTACCTACCAAAGATCAACTATTTTAGTGAATCCAGTAAGGCCGAAAACACAATATGAGTTACATCTTTAGATGGTAAAATTTAGTATTGAAGTCAGATGTTCTTCACTAATTGATTAGTTCAGAAACTTTTTTTACTTATTCATTTATAAGACATGCTATTTCTCTGTTCCTTTCTGAAGCAATTTTTAACACATTAAACACATTTCACTGGGCCATTTCACTTGGCTACAATGCGTATTTCCAATTAGATAAGACCTGAGCAGCTGTTCAGAATATAGCCATAAACCTCTTTATGACTGTTCCTATTTCATATGGAAAATCAGATAGTTTCATTATAATCACAGCTTTGAACAAAGTAATACTCCCCTACATTATAAATAGCCATTTTCCTTTACCTTTTGATGTCTTTGCCATTCAAATAATGTCATTTACAATGTGCTAGTCAAAATGTCACAGGAATCAAAGTTCTTCTGTGAGCAACTATGGTGGGTCATGTTCCTCTGTGCAATGAGAATGACTGCATAAATGATTTATTTATGTAATTTTATATTTTGTTTTTGTAATTGTATTTAATATTATGTTCTTATTTTATATCCTCAAATAAGAAATTACATAATTTCTTAAGATAACATAATTTTAAAGAGTGCTGTGAAAGAGGCTCATCATTAACAGATGTAGCTGGCTGAAGAAACTGTCTCTCTACTTTTAGAAACTTTGTCTATACCAGGAAAAAAATCAAAACTCATTTCCTTTGGATTTGCTTCCATTTATGCCAACAATATTTGTTTAAAAGCATAACCAAACATTGATGAGAGCATGATTCAGACAAAACATAGACAAAGAGGTTTATCTAGATGAAATATAATTCATTTGTTCATTTAATAGATACATTAAGGACTAAAATAAAGTACATTATAAAATAAACCTGTGCTATACTCAGATCAGAAGACCAGACTGCAGTCAGATCCTCACTTCAGCTGAACCTCTAGTGTTCATAAATTTTAACACAGTAATGGCAGGATTTTTCAGATTTTCAAGCAGCTTTTGGACATGTTTCACAGTCTCCATAATCATTCTTGTAGACATTTTGTTGGCCTACTTGCCTACTCACTGACAGAGAACTTCTGGTAAATTCAGTTTAACAGCTATACTTTCACAGTCATTCAACTACTTTTCTAGCCTTACTGGATTATATTCCTGTCATAAATTCTAAATTTTGTCCTAAATCTTGCTGGGAATATTCTGTTATTTAAAAAACAGGCAAGATTCTGTAAAAAATAGGAACCCCGATAAAGTCAAGCACACCATTAATTTTGGGGAGATTTATGTTGCATCAGAGGCATAACAGGAAGAAAGTCCTCAGGAAACGAACCTTTAAAAGTACACAACTCACTGCCTAGACTCTGCATTTCCTTCTCTCTGAGGTTTTTGGAAAGTTTTCTTTCTGTACTTACCCTCGCTTTCCTGGACAACAGTGTACTCCTTAGCATTGAAATATCTCTTCATCAGTGATGTCTCAGAGTAGATTAAAGAAGGTGATGTTGTTTTTCAATGTGATTATTTACGTGGTTTAGCTTAACTGAAAAATGCTTGTATCAATTTCAGAAGTGTGTGCACCAAATGAGTGATCAAATTTGTTCAAATTCCAGATAGATCTATAAATAAATCTGTCCATAATGAATTAGTATAGGGCCCAAATGTATTTTCATATCTGACCTGATTTATTAGTGTTTGTGCCATATTTTATTTTATTCTTGATATAGTTTTATAACACTAGGAGAAATATATCATAATTAAGACAAATATATATATTCAACTATTTTTTTATTTACAGATGCTCACCTCCTAGAAGGCCACAGTAACATAAATTATTCATTTCTAGGGAGAACAATTTTATTTTGTGGCAAAATAATTCTTATTTAGGCTAGTGGTAGAAAGGAAAAACTGGTAAAGAGTCAATGGATAATCTTCCCATAACAATTGAACCAATTGTAAATAACACAATCTGTTAAATATAACTGGCTTTAATAAAAATGTTCCCATAAACTTCTTTCAGGTTCTTCTGAACTGACAATGTGTGTTAATCCCATCAGAGGGAGAGAAACTCTTGTGGAAATGTAATAAACAAGCCTCAAGGCAAGGTGAAGAGCTTACCATTATATTACTGAACCTAGGAGTGGGTCTGAGTGGAAAAAGGCCTTTAAATGATCAGTTATCATCTATACAGTAACTGCCTAAATTGTGTTAGCTATTGTGGTTGTATCTTGCTTTTGGAGAAGAGTGCTTCATTGTAACAGACCATTCGTATCATGATACAAAAATAATATCCAATGACATTTTATAAACTGTCTTATCATTTAGGAACCATACACTCTATTCTGTAATTTTAATTAAGTTTATTCCCCTTGATGGAGCAGACATTGCAAGAAAACTAGGTAAAAAGCATTCCATGGTTTTCTGTACTGAGGATTTTCCCTTCCTGTGCTTCTGGAAACTTTTCAAATTTTTTGCTGTGTACTTATACAACAAATAGCTGATAGAGTCAGGAATATCTCTGGTACAAAATCAACTAATTTTTTCTTTTCCTGTAAGCTTGCGCTAACTCAAAGTAGATCATACAGCTGTAAATATATTTATCCAGGGTTAAATGGTTTGCAAACACAATGACAGTAAATATGCATAGCTCTGTATGTATTAGTTGATGATTAGGCTGTCTACCATGAGCAAGAAAAGTGAGAGTAATGGTGTACTGAGTCTTTGCATATTCTTGGATATTGATAGCATAACACTGGTAACATTCTATTTCTCTAGTTGCTATTGAATTCCTACCTGCCTTCTAGCTTTATTTTCACTCTCATGTTTTTGATTTTCTGTGGTATTAATTCCATTTCATTAGAAATAAGTTCTTTTCCACTATTTTTACTTTTTACAAAGGCGTGTAATGATAAAACAAGGGGTAATGGCTTTAAACTGAAAGAGGTTGGATGCAGATTAGATGTAAGGAATAAATTCTTCCCTGTGAGGGTGGTGAGGCCCTGGCACAGGCTGCCCAGAGAAGCTGTGGCTGCCCCCTCCCTGGCAGGGTTCAAGGCCAGGTTGGACGGGGCTGTGAGCAACCTGGGCTGGTGGAAGGTGTCCCTGCCTGTGGCTGGGGCGGGGGGAGGACTAGGTGATCTTGAAGGTGCCTTCCAACTCCAACCATTCTGTGATTCCATGATTTTGAAAATAAGGTTCAGTAAGAACAAGGGAAATGTGGATTAACTACAAGGATTTTTCATTTTGGGCTGATATAAGAGAATTTAGCAATAAAGCAATTTTTTCCCCATGATTGCTTACCATTCTCATATGAGCGCCATGAAAAATTATGATGCAAATGGCTGATATTATGCAGGAGGGTAGGAACAGAAAAGGTCAGAACATTTCAAAGTACCTTAGATGAATCACAATTTAAAAAAATTGAGTAATATAAATAAACTTGTAGTTTATGTGTATTGGGAACAGAAATTGGGTACAGCAGTTTTCATTACAAGACTTATGCTTCAAGAAAAAAAAAAACTGTTGGTAGGAATTACAGGCATCAGAGTACTTTATGAACCAACTTTAAATCAATATTATGATGAAACATGTGAGTTGATAGAAAACATTCATTATTAAATCTTTTTTGTTCCTGTTCCATCTATCCTACTTTCAGATGATGCTTATATTCTTTTTTATACTTTTAACTTTTTCACTTCTTTCAGCAATGAATAGAGAACTCATTTGTATACACGTTTTATTACTAAAACTGTGTAAATAAGTGATGATTTCACTTCATCTATCTTAACAGAAAAGAAAATTTGAATTAGTCCAAATAAAATCTTCATATAATCTGAATATTTCCTTTTTTAATTATTAAACACTTGAAGCAGTTGCAAACGCAGTGAAGAGTTAGATTCAAAAGCACAGGGATGACGCTTCCTCTCTCTTCAGGGAAAAAGGAAAAAAAAAAAAAAAGAGGAATGTTTATAATTGTGTTTTATTCAGCATTGTGTAACACATAGGTACAAATCCCTATACTTCTTAAGGGGATCTCCAGTTGCAGCACCTACAAATGCCTTCTAGCCAGAGCATTGTGGGGTAGGTAACATGGGGTAACGTGCTCACCCACCTTCTCCTGTGTGTGATGTTTCTGATTGTTACATATTATTTTAACAATTACAAAACTGAGGAAGAACAGATCTGTAGTGTTGCCATCAGTCTTTGTTTATAATTCCCAGCCTGAATCAGATAAAACTAGAAAAATTAATAGAACTTGATTTGCCTACCTTCTGTGAAAGTATCTGGTAAATACCAGTTTATTATATTAATCAATAGGAACAAAGATGTTCTACTTCTAGGCTTGACTTGAGACTAACGCATGAAGGAGGTAATATACAAGTAGGTAGATAACTTGGGTGCTACCTCTTCTGCCACAGACACTGTACATCTCATTTTTCCATCTGTAAAACACAGTTTAAAAGTATATTTTTCTTTATTTTTTCAAAGCATATTGTAAAAATCTTAGAAGAAATAGCCAGTTCTTGATGTATGCATGAACTACATGTGCCAGTTCTGTTCTCAGCTACTATGAGCACTACTGTAATACAGATAAATTGACTAGCAAGAATTTAAATCAGATTAGGCTTCTAAGTGCTAGAGAAATCTTAGTCTACCATTCGCTTTTTCCTCTTGCGCATAGGATTGCAGTGCCTCTCTCTTTAGCTCAAAATCAAGCTGGATCCTCTTAATAAAACTATGACATCATGACAGGAGTTACTGTATGCAGATTTACCACTTATAATCAAATCATCATTTCCTCTATCAGTTTGGTAGCATTATTAAGTGACACTTACAAGTAACCTTGATGATTAAATGAGCTGTTCTTCACAACAAGTCTGTAATTTTCTGTTTTCCATGAAGAATACAAATCAAGACATGCCAGAAGTTCATGACTTGGTGCATCTATGCCAGGTGTAAGAAAATTAGTTTGGAGTTTTACTTCCTTTTTCACCTGCTTTTGAAATGTTTTCATCACTTGTAGCATATCTTTCTTCATGTTTTTATTTGATAGTGAGGAGTTATTTTGCTCCCAGAGGCAATCCTGAAAATAACGGTAATTATTTTTCCTAATAAAATGGGAAGAAAAGGAAGGTGGATATGCTGA
The DNA here is from genome assembly GCF_003259725.1 of Athene cunicularia. Taxonomy (NCBI): domain Eukaryota; kingdom Metazoa; phylum Chordata; class Aves; order Strigiformes; family Strigidae; genus Athene; species Athene cunicularia. Next base: position 13,610,670 of record NW_020799117.1, on the reverse strand, counting down.
TTCAGTTAGTCCTATTGGTTTCTTCTGGAGTTGTCAACCATCATTGTGACATCAGGTGGTATCTCAATTTTTAAAATTTATTCTACAAACCTCATGTGAGCAAATGTAAGCATTACTCTTTTCACTCAGGCCTCCCACTCCAATGTTATTCACACTACATCTAAATGCCATTCAATGTAAGGAAAGTCTATCTTGTTACACTGCTTGTTCAATATGATTGAAGATACTAAGAAAACATAAAAGGTATTTGATACTATGACATCTTTAATAAATCATTATATGACTAATTTTCAATAAACACAAAATATGTGGTCTCTTAACCCTCTTAGTGATAGGTATGTCTAAGAAATGGCAGGAACACAGTTTGTGAAGGATGTTCAAGCACAGATTTATTTATTTTCCTTTGATGTACAACTTTTGAATTTTACTTTCTGCAAATAAAGGGCTTTAGCTGCTACAGTGATAGATTCTACTTACTAATTTGTCAGGTGAGATTTAATCATAGATGGAAGGAAACCAGAGACATATTTTGTTAGCAGGGAGTCACATTCACAGCTTCATCTGTATAGATTGTATGGTCTTTGAGGCCTATGTTCCTGTTCTACAGATGTTTATTTTGTTCTTTGCTGGAAATGCTAGAATTTATGGTTTTATACAAGGAAGTTATTCCAGATTCTCAAGTCAGTTTGAGAACTGTTTGCTATCGTATGTGGGTAACCCACCTACAAAAATGCTAGGAAGGTGTACTAGATTTTCAGAACTCTAAATTCTAAATGTTCGTTCCTGTAGCAATAACATTTGCAACATTCATAAACTTAGGTTTGTCTCTGTCATACAGTATTTATAGTAAAACAAAAGTCAGGCTTAGTGAGATACATCCTACTCAAAAAGAACCCAACCCACAATGGAACAGGTGGACTGACATTCTGGCCTTGTTTGCACTAGCAGGAGTTTGACTTCCATGTCATTTGTTGCCCCTTTTCTAGATGTCTAATGTATCGGTCACATGTTACAAGAACATTTACAGACACTTGCGATCATGACAGCAGCACTAACTCCCAGTATCTGCAGGTGATGGCCAAAGAGTTGACAATATATCAGATTGTGCATCCGTAGGGAAGAGGAAGGCAATGCTTTGCTATTAGGGTTTAGTAGTCCCACTGCCCACCAGGCAAGCAGAGGACTAGTAGTCAGAGTGGAGCTCTCCTGGCCCAGAAGTAGGGTGGGGAGGAATTCCAGCTTTACTAGGTCAAAGGCTGGCACACAAGAGAACAATTCAGCCAGCCTGGCTAACAATTGAAAGAAAATAAGTATATAATGCTATAAATATATAAAATCTGACGAATTTAAGAAAACAACTGAAATATTCTACTTATTAGTGAGATTTTTCTTTTACATCACATAATCCTGCAGTGCAAAGTCTGCACACCTTTACCCCTGTTTATACACTTCAATCACAGTATGTTTGTTTTTCTCTTGCTTTATTCAACCTTTGTTACTTTTTTTCCTTAAAGACGTTTTTATTTTATTTTTAATAACGTATTTCTACACAAGCTTTTGAAAACTCCAAAAATAATGGAAGGAACTTCCAAAATAGCAAGTGCTGTCATACTCATCAAAGAAAATTTCTACCAGTTATAAGTGTTTTATGAAGTCTGTGTCTTCAGAACTGGCTTGTCAGTTACTAACTTCATCAGTTCTTTTAAAAATTAGAGAACTATATACATATTAAAATTCTGTTCTGTTGGCTGGGAACATAATATTATTGTTCAAACATCTACAGCAGTATGTTACTTGATTGTTCTTTTTGTAGCTCAAATTCAATTTTAGATTATGTTTAAAATTATCTACTGTATTCTTGGTATCAACTGCCAAGCACATGATATTCTGGAAAGCTGAAACTGCTAAACCTCTTATGCAGATTTTTTTTTTTCTAAATGTTATCCCTAATTTTAGTACTGTTAACACTGTCATCTTGCAAATATGTAGGGGCATATACAGCATGACCTGCAAATAATGTATCAGCAAAGGGTTTTCCCTCCTACAGCCTTCTATTTCAAATGCTTCATGAAATCAGAAGGTATATAAAAGTTATTCCAAGGTACTAGCCCACCTACAACATGTCACTGTGGATTGCTGAAAAGTGCTATTAAAAAATTATTTCAAGAAGGTGAAGAGGATAGGAGTCATTATTACATTTGTTGTGACGGAATTTGTAAGCTGTTCAGCTTTATGAGTCAGTTAAAAGCAAAAGAGAGAAAGAATGTAATATTTCAATCCACAGCTTCACCAAAGTAGTTTCATGAGTTATGTTGCCAAGTGCCAGATGGTCAGTGACTTATCTGAGGGCTTAATTTATTGAAAGTCACATTCATTCATTTCTCTCAAAATTCTATTTATGAACAATTTGAGGTCTTTCTGTCTTACTATCTTCCTATTCAGTGAGGGAGTAAATGAAGAGATTTAACATTTCCTTGTTGCTTTGCCCTGTCCTTGGGCAGGAATTCATGGCAGTAGTTTGAGTTTCTGGTAGAAGGCAAGATGGGATATGTTGAATGCACTTTACAGTTCTGAGTCATTAGGAGACCTCTAGCTGAGAGTAAGAAAAAAGAGCTGAGCTGGGCCCAGCTGGTACAAAATTCGATAGCATATCATTCAGCAGACATTGACAAGATCAGAAGTTTGCAGTTCAATAAGAAAACCATGTTTCTGTGAAAGGACAATTACAGTATCCCAAATAGTGGTCAAGGTGACTGTGAAGGATGAAGGGAATAAAGAGTAGCCTCTGACAACGGATTTAATTTTGCCTCCCCCCAGCGTCCCCCTTCTTCTTAATTTCTCAACTTCTGTTGTTGAAAAAGTTTTTGTCAATTTCTAAGAAATATGTGACCAGCACTATTAATTGCCACAGATGCCAGAGGTCTGATGCAGTGGTGTAGTAAAAGGTGTCAGTTCAGAAGTTTTATGTAGCTGAAAATTGAAGTCCTGGACTAAGGATTAACTTTTAAAAATTGACACAGCTATGGAAGGAATTGGCAAAACTTATTAACTTCTGTTGCTTCAGAGTTTACTCCTGAATACTTTACTAGAAATCCTACTCTACAATAATAAACAATAGTGAGGTTTTCTACCTAAGAAATTCTTTAACTAGGGGTTTTGAAACAGCAATAGAAATTGTTTTCACAATGCTTTGAAACAAGTTCAGCCTACATAAAGTGTACTTTCACTGTATCCTATGTAGCTGTTCTCTCAGCGATGCCCTTGTTGCCTGAGTATTGTTGCCCAGCTGTACTGCACTCTGATGATCTTCAATCTTGCTTGAACTTGGGAGGTGATGTACAAGGAAGGCAAATGTAGAATTAGATAATGAATTACTCTGTTGTCTAAATTGCAGGTTATTTCTCTTAACTGTTTGCTCTTTGATACCACTAGGTAAATGAGACTTCTTTTTCTCATTAAGAGAAAGAAGGGGAAAAAAAGTAAAATACTATTAGGATAAAACAAAAAAACCCCAGGAACTAACAAAATAAGAAAGGAGTCTGCATAGCCAAGAGATAAGGCATATTAATTAAGAAGGTAAGCCTGACTGATTTAGAGCCAGAATTTTGGACTGGGGAGGAAATCAAATTAGAAATAGACCTTATTTCTATGTCATTGCATAATAACCTGAATCTGTCTTTTGTGAGGCAGAATCTGTCTTTTATTATGCTCTTTCACTGCTTTGGACTTGGAATTAAGATTTTACTTTAGGTCCCAGGTGCTAACATCACATGGAAAAATAAAAAAACTTAGAAAGTAACTATCTGCAACATTCACTGGGGCTCCAGTACTCTATTAAATTGTATGTGCAGATGAGATATACTGTCTATCACAGGAAAAACAGGACATTTTTAAGCTTAGCTCCATATTCATAAAGATACTTATCTAATAGTCTATTCATCTGTTGAAATCAATAGGTAATAGACAGCAGAGTAATACTGGATGTTTGGGGCCAATGCCTTGCTTTCAGTCACCAGGAAGCCAACAGAAGAGAACGTAACTGAAATCAGGCTCCTCACAGCATAAACTAATAACCTAACTGCTGAGCTTTCCCTCTGAAGTCTGAACAGCAAAACTGGAGTGAAGCAGTCTTAGCATGAGGGAAAGGAGCTACATATTACTAGTGGGAAGAGACACAACCTCTAAATCTTTGTAGTAATGAATAATAGGTTTTATTTACATTAGAGAATATTGCTTAGTTCAGTGTGGCTGTCATTCCCTTGGTTGTCATTCCCTGTGGTTGTTGGGTTTGCAGATACAGCAGTAAGTGCAGGAAACCTGCTTATGCTCTAGAAAATTAAATCCTGCACTTATCATAATAGAGTACTGAATGAAAAGTGGAATAGTTGAATTAGATGAACTCCATTGAATGTCTCATATCTTAGCAAAAAAATAAAAGCAACCAGAAGAATAATCCTGTGACCTTGACTCTAATAAAAAGAGATAAGAAGAAAAAATGTGCAGGCTCTAAAATTAATTTTTCTAAGGGCAGGGGGCATAAATGGAAACTGTATGGTGTTCCATAGTAATACCACAATCCACATGACAGTATTGTGCCCAAGGGTAACAGGGACATACCATTCATTAGGTACATGATTAATGGGAAACACTGATAATGCTGCTGAATCTATCATGTGAAAAGAAAAAAAAAATATTGAAGTAGAATTATCCAAATGAAGAGAGAAAAATAAGTTAAAAGTTTCTGCTCAGAATGATGTATTAATCTACCATTCTCTTTAATTTGCATTCTAGTACTGGTCCTAGTAAAGCAGTATGTGCCAGTTTGGGGTATTTAGTGTGATATTTAATTTAAAGCTGTGATTGACTTCTGGAAAATCTAACAAGCGTCTAGTTTCATTTATTAACATTTAACGATGAGTATTCATCATCAGTGATTTTAATTAATGTTCCCGTTCAGCAGTGATACACAACAGTTAGGTGACCTTGATGAGAGAACATTCCACACTATTAAATAATAGACGTCCCAAAGATTATTTTGATTTCTGTATCTCCCTGACTCATTCATTCCTTCATTCGGCAAAACTTGTTCTTGGTAGAATAAAGCCATGCATGCAATAAGACATTTCTTTGAATCTTAATACATGTTTCTTTAACTTTTAAATTGAAGTTTAGCTTCCTTTGGGAGGGATTATCGCTAGATATTAAAGGTCACTTCCTGATGAATTGTTTTTGTCCAGTGACTGCCTGTGCTTTGGATTTTTTCTTCTAATTTTCAGATAACTCTTATAATATATAGACCAAAAGTTACAAGTATTAATAACTAAATTGTACATATTTCTAAGACAACTTGCATAAGTGCTGCTCTAGGATACATTGGATGAAATTATTCACTGAACTTAATCAGAAGACTGGGGGGAAAAATTACTTTTATTTGTCAGTTAACATGGAAATGATCCAAAAGTAGGAAAAAGTTCAATAAGGCTAAGAAACATTCAAGAAATGTATTTTTATGGTTGAAGATTTGATTTAAGAAATAACGTTTAATAATAACTTCAAGGAGGGATAAATGGTTAAGTGTTACAGGAATAAAATACTTTGTCTTGAAAAATTATTCTTTAAAGTCTACAATTTCAATTCATGGTCAGTTCCAGTCACAAACAATATGGGACAAATTAATTGTTTAGTTATTATTCCTATGCTAGTCACATGGAAGAGAGAAACCTTAATCTGGACACAAATACATTGGGCATAACTTTCCACTTCTTAGAGTGGATTCTTCTACATCTGAGTCCATTGAAAGGCTTGTAATAAAAAATGCCACAAATTAGGAGACACAGCTCTGGATCCACTTTGAGGAATGTAAATTTTCAAACCTTCCATTTCTGATTTGCCCCTCACCTGCTGAAGTTAAGTTTATTAAAGATCCTGTGCCAAGGCAAGTTTGAATATTTGCTCTTAGTTATATCAGGATTTGCCCTTATCACATTTCCCAGGAATTAATTACTTAATTCACTTTAGAAGTACATTGTTTTTACTCTATTTGCAGTTGTTATTTATTTATTTGGTGCTAATCTGCAAGCAGTAAAGAAGCATTAGTGGTGATATTCACTTAATACCGGAATGAACTCTGTCCTCAGACTGCTCCTTTAATTCACTCACCAGCGGAAAGTTTAATTTAGATTAGCTCTGAAAGTTTCTCGCCATGTGTCATGAGGCTGCTGATGCTGACAAAGTTAATAGCAGCCATATCTGCTTATTCTTTCTGAAAAGAGAGACAACAGAAGTATTGAGTTTGGTGGTGGATAATATAGCCTTTCTCCAAGTGGGTTTTATCCTGAAAAATTACTGCAAGCCAAAACCTAAAGCGCTATAAGCAAACTATGGTGAAATCAGTACAGTTCTTTTTTCTTCATTTAAGGCTGTCTTGAATTTGACCAGCTAAAGTTCTTTTTAATCTCTAGCACATAGATTTCATTCAAAAAGAAGAAAAATGAGAAAAGTTCCTTAGACAAACTGTCATTAAAGGGGACAAGGATACTCAGATTCAAAACATGGAGAAGAGAAATAGAACTCACCAAAAGGAAAAGTAGAGAAATGGATACCTTTTCACATAGACTTTAACTACTGCTTTCCTTTCAGTGTCTCATTAATTGAATTTGCTCAGGTCATGGAGTATCTGCTCCTCCTTGTTGAATTATAAAATCAATATAAAAAAAAATATGAGCTCTTTTTGCCTCTAAGGTCTTGAAAAGGACCTTTCATTAGTATCACTTGTTTGCAGTTAGTACACATCAGTTCTTGATTTTGCTGATAACTGATGATGCAGCAGAAGGGGGAAAGTGGTTTGGAAAGTGCACTAAATATGTATCTCTGTTCAGGCTCCTAAATAACTGAAATCCAGCCTCTGGTCATTTGTAATAGAACTAATTTCAGTGGAGTTCTGGTTTATAGAAATACTTGTGGGAAATGCACAGGCTGTCTTCTAAGTAGCGGTCTCTTAATCAGGAGACTAGGACTGCAAGGGGTTGACTCTATCCTCAGTGCAAGAGTGTGCTCAGGTGTAGACACTTTGGCAAACCATCAGAGTCTATAAAAGACTGGTATGAGAAAGTAAACGGACATCTGGGTTTAGGGGTAAGAGGAGAGAGAGGTAAGTGTTGCGAATTCAGTGTGGGACTTTGGAGAACGTGACTAGAGGCTGTTAAAAGGAAGCAAGTTTTCAAAGTTCTGTTGTCATTCTATGATATTTGTTAGTAGTAGCATAATAGGAAAGACTATAGGAGCCTACAGTAAAAAATTTTTTGTTTACATGTTTTGTTTATATTTAATTATTCTTTGGGTAACATACAGGTGTATTCTCTCCCTCCATACAGAGTGCATCTAATACTTCCGATCTGGACTGGCTCATTTAGGAAATGATGTATTAATCTTCGGTAGTTACTCAAAAATTTCTCTTTAATTTTCTTTCTAAAGATAATCACCTAGTTTACTGTGACTTCTTGATGAAAGAAGGTTCAGTAGTAACATGTCTTGGAAAAAACTGGCAGCAGTGTTAGTGTTTTTGTGGCATTAGCCTGCCAAGTGTAGTGTTGATAGTGTTTTAAACTGTTATTTTGAGAAACCAGCACAGTGTGAAGAAGCAACACTTTTCTATGGACCTGAGGTTACCCAGGACTACTTGAGCAGTAGCCAGCCTTTTGAACAGAAGTGGTCATTATCACAGCAGTAGATTTGCATGTTAAAAAGCCTGATAGCACATGCATTCAGAAGACATAAGGACATTGTAGTTCAGGCATTAGTTGACAAACCTTATATAGATGATTGCAACAACTCTGTGTTATATGACAAGTTTGACTGTAGCTCTTAAAAATAGGCCTTATGTCTGCTTTTTCTCTGTTTTTTGTGGCGAAAGGTTTTTTTTCCTTTGAGAAACACAGATAGTATGCAGAAAGTAGTTAATGCCTGCCATTTTGAAAAGTAAAACGGTTTGATCAGTGTTAAATTATGGCAAAATTAATTCCTTGAAGCTACTATTACAGGGAAGAAAAGCTGATTAATAGAAGTCATAAATGCATTACCACATTTTAAAAATGAAATAACTTCATTACATATTTTCAGAGGTTATTCTGTGCCTGTTATCTTGGTTTGCATCTTTTGTATTTTTTACAGTGAAACCTGATATGAAAGTTAAATTAGCTTTGTTTTATCTACTGAAGATCCATGAAAAATTTCCCAAATACTCTTTCAAATATCTTTAATCTCTTCTAGTTTTCTCTACTGTCTGTAATCTACTATGACTTCTCTTGTTCCTCAGACTTCATATGGAGGCACTCAGAGTATTTCTGAATGCTTACTGTTCCTTGCTCTTGTGAGATGAGGGCCAAATGAAGGTTATTCCTTTGATCTATAACAAGCAAGCAGAATTATTTAGACCTCCTAAAAAGTCTCTTTTGTTAAACATAAAGAGGTAAAGCATTCCTCACTGTGATCAGTAGTTTACACTCACTGACAGAACTAAAAAAGACCAAATAAAACTGGTGCAATGACTGAATAACACTTCATGTGACCATGCTAGGGTGTCTAGCCACAGCCCTTATGTGCAATCAGGCAGTAGACAGTTGGACTTGCTGTGGTGGGTTGTCCTTGGCCAGCAGTCATGCGTCTACCCAACTGCTCATTTGCTACCCCTCATTCACTGGATGGGGGGTGAAATAGGATGCAAAAGTTCATAGGTCAACATGAAGACAGAGAGACTGCTTACTATGACAGGCAAAGCAGAGTCAACTTGGGAAAAATTAATTTATTGCTAATTAAAATAGATTTAGGTACCCAGGAAAACAAAAATTTAGAAGACTGCCCACCACTTCCTGCCACTGCCCTGGCCCCGGCACTCTGGGAGCTCCAGGGGCTGGCTCAGCCATGTCCCTCGGGGGGCTGATTGAGCTGCCTGGCGCTGGCTGTACCCAGCATGGGGCAGAGCACGCCTCTCCTTACAGAGGGCACCCCTGCTGCCAAAGCCTTGGCCTCTACACCCAGGACACCTGCATGTTTTTAAAGCAGTGCAGGTAAGCTTGGTACAAGATTAGAAAGCCTTTTTTGATCAGGGAATAGAGTGAGTGGTTCTCAACACCACCAAAAGTTTAGGATACTTCTTTATACCAAGTCCTTTGCTCAGCAAGGAATATCTAATTAGATAACAATGGATAACTCCCTTTGTAACTATTTTAAAATAATTTTCTATTTAGGCTTACAATTATGAATCTTAAAAAAGTAAAATATCCAAGTTTTGGCATTAATATAGTAAATCAAAGAATGCTTAAAAAGAGAAATAATCTTGGAGAATTCTGTAGCTGCTGGCTTGAAAACAAAATAGCCAGAGATGTGAATTGGAAAAATGTCATGCAAACCAATCCCAATTAGGTTTATTATATTACTTTGAGGATTTAGCAGCACAATTTAAGAAAAAATAAGTGAAATTTTACTCTTAAGATTCACGGGTGATTGATTTACTGTGGTTTGTTTGAGATATAGTATGATCTGACCATAAGTACCATGGGATAAAGCCCTGGAGGGAAAAGGGTCCCAAGGAAGCTGGTTGATATTCAAGGATCACCTCCTTCAAGCTCAGGAGCAGTGCATCTCAATAAAGAGGAAGTCAGCTAAGGCCACCGGATGTCACTGCTCTCCACTTGGACATCAAGCGGTTCATCCACCAAATCCATGTCCCCACTCAATGGATAAGGAGTTGGCTGGATGGCCTTACTGAAACAGTTGCAGTCAACAGCTCGGTGTCCAAGTGGAGAGCATTGATGAGTGATGTTCCTCAGGGGTCAGTGTTGGGACCAGCACTGTTTAATGTTTTTGTCACTGGCATGGGCAGTGGGATCGAGGCACCCTCAGCAAGTTCACCAATGACACCGAGCTGTGTGGTGCAGCTGATGCATTTGGAGGGAGGGGCTGTCATCCAGAGGGACCTGTACAGCCTGGAGAGGTGGGGCCATGCAAACCTCAAGAAGTTCAGCAAGGCCAAGTGCAAGGTCCTGCAAATGGGTCAGGTCAGTCCCAAGCACAAATCCAGGCTGGGTGATCCATGGATTGAGAGCAGCCCCAAGGAGAAGGACTTGGGGGTATCAGTGTATGGAAAATTGTCTGTGAGTCAGCAATGTGCACTCACAGCCCAGAAAGCCAAACGTGTCCTGGGCTGTATCAAGAGCAGTGTGGCCAGCAGGGCAAGGGAGGGGATTCTCCCCCTATACTCTGCTCTTGTGAGCCCCCCCTGCAGTGCTGTGTCCAGCTCTGGGGACACCAACAGCAGAAGCACACGGACTTGCTCAAGTGGGGCCAGAGGAGGCCACGAGGATGCTCAGGGGCTGGAGCACCCCCCTGTGAGGACAGGCTGAGAGAGTTGGGGGGTTCAGCCTGGAGAAGGATAGTGGCCTTCCAGTACTTAAAGGGGTTACAGGAAAGCTGGGGAGGGACTCTTTACAAGGGCATGTAGTGATACAAAAAGAGGTAATGGCTTTAAACTGAAAAAGTGTAGATTTAGATTAGATGTGAAGAAGTAGTCTTCCCTGTGAGGGTGGTGAGGCCCTGGCACAGGCTGCCCAGAGAAGCTGTGGCTGCCCCCTCCCTGGCAGGGTTCAAGGCCAGGTTGGACGGGGCTGTGAGCAACCTGGGCTGGTGGAAGGTGTCCCTGCCCATGGCAGGGGGGTGGAACTAGGTGATCTTTAAGGTCCCTTCCAACCCAAACCATTCTACGATTATAATAGTCATTTTTAGTTTTATCCACCTTTCCAGACTCTTGTAAAATGTATCAGAAATACACTTTCCTCTGCTTAAAATTAATTTAATCACAGAAAAAAAGCAGTTCTGTTGACTTTGGAATCACTTGAACTCTGTCTGTATACAAACTGTCTAGCACAAGCACTGTTTCTGTTATACTGACTACCCTGAAGCTATCCACATGTATGAATGTTGAAGTCACTCAGTAATTTTGCTGTCACTCTTGATGTAAACACCATGGATAAAACTTCCATTTAAATCAACACCCTTTCTGTTCACATTCCTATTTTTGGACTCACTTTCAAATATAACTTAATTGAGAGTAGGTATCTCACCAAGATATGTTTAATGCTCTCACCTATTCATTGCAACAACCTAAGTAGGATGTTTGAAGGAAATGTATGTGATTGCATTCAAATGTATGAAAGAGCACTGCGAGAAATGTCGAGCTGCATTGCTCTTACGTATTTCCTGGAAGACTGATTGGCAGTAAAGGTGTGGGATTAAGATTACAGTTCAGGTTTAGCTTCAATTTGTACTCACTGGTTAACTTCAATGAAACAGTGAACTAATTCTGCTTTAGTCTTCTGTAAAGTGGACATGATAGTATCTGTCTTACCACGGTTTTCTGAGGTCTCATGAAAAAGAGTATTTAAATCTTTATAAGGCTGCAGAACACTAGCATTACCCAGCAACACTACAATAATTAAATACAGTCACTGTGAAGGAAATTCTGTATCCAAATGGCTTGCTAAGAGCTCTGTGCAAGGTACAAGGAAGAAACTTAAGAATTTAGTACTATAACTACTGGAATGACATTTGAAAGCAGTTGGAACAGAAAGATTCCAATTACAAACAGTTTTAGCAATATTTGATTAAATACTAGGCCTTTTTATGCATTCACGTAATGAAATTGTCTTCTCTCTATAAACTATTTTAGATTCAAATGTTTGTTTTTTAAATAATTACTAAAAAGTTCATATCTTCTCTATCATAACTTAGTTAGAAACTAAAAATAATTTTCTGTACACCACAAACTGACCATCCTTTTAAAAAGAATCTGAGGAAAAAAACCCTAAACAAACAAACAAAAAAAAAAAACAAGAGAAACCTTAGAAAATTTACCTTTTGATCAACAGTTAATATTTTTTGAAAATGTAAATGATATCCCTATATGTAGGTTTGGAAAAAATAAATATTGGAAACTTGGATCCCATGTAAGTTTTAGTTATGATTGCCTTCAAAATGTGTAGAGCTGTGCCTCTGTTCCTTTTTGACTACTTTCAGCCCATGACTGTGCCATAACTCTACTTCCTTTCTCTGGATGAATGTAGACATTACTAGAATCTGCAGCAAGATTTTTGAGAGACCAACCAATTTTCTATCATGCTGGTTTTAAATCTAGTATGTGTACAAGCTGGCCATTACAATGGAATTACATTTTCTAAGACTACATGTTGCCACCGGGGTCAACTTTAGGATGAGGGAAATAGAGTACTATAGCCAGGGTCAGAAAATTCATACTGATTGCTTGTGTCTAGGGATCATAGTGGCCACTGAAGAAGCAATTCATCAGCTGAATCTGATCTGATCCCATTCATCTCTTTTAGTTTTATAAAGGATGATGTCTAGCCACTAGAAATGTTAACATTGTTTTTACAACATCTCAGTGTCTGAAGAAGTTTACGTTCACTTTCAAGAATGAGTTCAGCACTTTGAAATCTAATAGGCTAGCTCTAAGACTATAACAAATAGGACTTCTGAGAGATAACAAGTTTTTGTATGGTTTTAGATATTTGTATTTAAGCCTTTCCAGATTTTTGCTAGAATGGGGTCCAGTTGTTCTTAAACTTCTCTTGGAGTATTTTTCGTTTCTGGTTGAACTTAAGCTGGCAGTTACCAAATTTTTTTTTTTTTTTTTTTTTTTTTTACAGATGTCAAAATATTTTTTAAGGGATCAAGTGTTCAAACAGGCATTCATGAAACTCAATTCTTCAGTTCTCATTTAATTTGACTAATCATCTATTTCCACTAATGTCAGTTTGACCTTCTGGAATCTTCCACTGAATTAATGAAGGAAATTTTATCAGGGATATTTTGGACCTACAGCATTGACAGTTGTCCTGGTTCAGCTAGGATAGGGTTAAGTTTCCTCGGCAGTGGGGAGGGAGCTCTAGCTGTCATGCTGACATCAGGTCTGGGTGCCCAAGCGCAGGAAGAGCATTGGGACAGCTTTTGTCCAGGTCAGTACCCTCACTGTTGTATCCGTGCGGTATATCTCTTGTTCTCTTCATTGTTACTACTGTATTGTTTATTGTTATTGTTCGTTTTGTTGTTGTTACGCTGTTGTATTAAATTTTTCCTTATCTCAACCCCGGGGTCTGTATCTCACTCACTGCCCTGTCTGGTCCCAGGGCGGGGGAGGGACAATGGCAACATGGTCTCAGGTCCTGGCAGGGCCTAAACCACCGCAGCCTATATGTATAGCCTATATGTATATGCCTATATCTCTCTATATACAGGGGTATAGAAAAGCAGTGGTTTCCCTTTGCCATTTTCCCCTACGTAGAGAGAGTGTCATAGTGTTTCTGTTACGTGGAAAGGTTCTGCTCATGATTCAGGGAGAGTAGTTCCAAAAAAAGCAGGATGTAACTGGAAGAAAAGAGACTGCACACATCAAAATCAAAACATTTAATTAAATAAAAAAAAATTTTCCCTAAATCTATTCTAAAACTATGGAAATGTAACTTGGATGAAAACAGGGGGAAAACTACTTGTTCTGGGCGTACAGGGTAAATTTTTAAAGCAATGAAACCAGCTAGACAAAATTATCTGGAGGGTCAGACTCAACAGCCCAGGCCATCTTCCTCCTCTTTACTTCTCTGTAGAAAGCATCATAGATGGAGTTTTTGGTGACAGTTTTGGCCAGAGCTGGGATGTCCACAATGCCAACGTGATTTTTTTTTTTTTTTTTGGCT
>NW_020799117.1:13594512-13596860 GCF_003259725.1 Athene cunicularia | reverse complement strand
GTACCACATGGAAAGGGAGCCAGGACAGGAGAAACACCACGCTCACCACTAAGAGCATCTTGATGGTTTTCAGCTTTCTTCTTGGGACAATATTCCTTGTCCTTCTGACAGCCCTGCCGTCAAAGCCTGTTCTCCAGATGTACATGATGAGCCGGTGGTAGAAGAGGATAATGAGGCTGGCTGGGATCAGAAAGACCACCAGGAGCTGGGTGATACTGTAGGCAACTCCTTGCCAAGACCCGTGGGGGGAAAAAGGGGCAGCGGTGGTCACTGCTGGAGCCATAGAAGAAGAAATCCAGTGCCGCAAATCCTGTGCCCAGGAGCCAAGAGGCCAGAATCATCTTCTTGGCTTTCTCCCTGAAGACTTTGAAGGTTGGGGGGTAGACGACGGTGTAGAAGCAATCAACACTGATCCAGAGGAGCATGTTTACCTGGACTCCAGGGGTAAGGTACTGCACGTACCTTACCAGCTTGCAGGTGACGTTCCCCAGTACCCACCTGCCGTAGGCCAAGTGGAGCAGCATGACGGGCACGCTTGCGACGCTGAGGAGAAGGTCTGCGCAGGCCATGGCGACAAGAAAGTGGTTGGGGGTGGATTGTGTCCTCCTGCTGTGGTGGATCACTAAGCAAAGGAGGGAGTTTCCAAGATGGAAACCAGCCACAGTGCTGCCCAAAGCATGCTGGCTGCTGCAATCTCCCACGGCCTCAGGTGATGCTGCAAGGCAGTGTGGTTCCTGGTTGAGCTGGGTGCCACGGGGGACCCCATCCCCTTGTAGGCAACAGGAGGGATGTTGGGTTTGGGGTAGCTCTTGTTCTGCAGCAGGAGCAGCAAGGTAGGCATGCTGTTACCCATGCTGTGGGCAACCATGGCCACATCTTTTGCTCAGGCTGCAGAAAGAGGGAAGAGAGAAGGTTGTGTGATTTAGCAAGCGTGTTTGAAAAGCCTACCCTAACCAATGAAAGATAATTTCAAGTGGTGGATGTGCTGCTTCAAGCAGCAGATTTGAGAGAAATGGTCTGCAATTTACGGAGAAACTGTCTGCTAGAGCAGAGGCCGTGAAGTTTCAGGCAGGCCTTTCTGAATGGCCTGGCTACTTTGGGACAGGCGCTTCTGTCCTCCGAAAGAGAAATGCGCCTTTCAGAGCCAGAGGCTGAGGGGCAGTTTCACCAGTGTCACCAGAGCGTCCTGCAATGGGAGTGAGCGGCGTCTGCCCCACTGATCCCAGGCATGAGCTGTACTGCCCAGGGCTCGTGGAAGTGGCAGAAACCCAGAGCAGCAGTGAGTGTCCCTGCTGCCTCGGCTTGACCAAAATCCCTCAGGTAGGTGAGAGACAAAAGAGCTGTTTCTTCTTCCGAGGGTGGGAGAATGGGAAGAAACGCTTTCCAGCATAATCCCATCTTCCTGGGGAAGGCTGCCAGCAGCCAAACCCTGCTGCCCACCCAAGGGGTTGGTGACACTGTGTTCCTGAGACATGGGGGTAGTGCAGAGCTGCGCGTACCCAGTAGCATCCAACCCTTGGAACACTGGTGTTCCTGTCCCTAAGGTCCCCGAGCCTTTCTGTTTCTGGGCGTCATTTGGGAAGGTAAGCGGGGTCTGGATTGGAAGGCAAAGGAAGGATCAGCACAGTGGAAGAAGGCCTGGCACCAAGCTGGGTGGGCGCTGCTCCCTGTGAAGCCTCCTCAGCCCTTCCAGAGTGGGCAGTTTCATCAGGAGCAGGACGCTGTCTCTCCTAAAGAGTCTGTTCTGAGCATCAGCACTGTCCCCGCACGTCCTGTGTGCGTTATCTCCCTGCCCCACCCTCGGTAGCATTTCCCTCTGCTGCCCTGAGAACAAGGTGGCACGACAACTGCCCCCGAAGCCCTGCAGAAGACATTTTATTCAAGGGCAGCGTTTGCGTTGAGAAGGAAATGTCTGGGGGAGGAGGGCAGTGTGCTCGGGCAGCTGAGCTGGGGGGCAGATTTCCAGCAGCAGAGCCTTGGCTGAACGGTGCCCAGATGTGACTGCCGTCGGCTCCTGAGGATCTCTGGGCTCTGGAGAAAATCCGGGCAGAGGGTGGATGTCCTCACCTGGGTCAGGCACCTGCCAAGCAGCAAGTGTGACTCTTCCCTGCCAAGCCCATCCTCCCCTGAGCTGAAGACCTTGCAGGTCTGTGGGTGAGCCAAGGGGCAGCTGAAGGGTTGCCCCAGCAAGTGACCCCAACACCCAGCATGGAACCTCTGCCCACAGCTGGCTCACGGGGAGGCCCTTGCCCTGCTCTGCCCAGGGACCCGGTCACCTTGTCTTGGCCTCGGGATGTGCCAGCTGTCTGAGCTCAGCAGTGCTCTCCTGGCATGAGCTGCGGCTTTGC
>NW_020799117.1:13593249-13594462 GCF_003259725.1 Athene cunicularia | reverse complement strand
GCCATGGGCTGCGGCTGCGCCAGCCCCTCCCGCTACGGGGGGTGTGGGGGGGCGAGTCTGTGTCTGTGTCCGTGTCTGTGTCTGTGTTTGTGTCTCTGTGTGTGTCTCTGTGTCTGTGTGTCTGTCTGTGTGTAGAGAGTGTCAAAGTTTTTCTGTTACGTGATTCAGGGAGGGTAGTTACAAAAAGCAGGATGTAACTGAAAGGAAAGAGGTTGCACACCTCAGAATCAAAACATTTAATAGAATAAAATAAAAAAATCTTTTCCCTAAATCTATTCTCAAACTATGGAAACATAACTTGGATTAAAACAGGGGGAAAATTACTTGTTCCGGGGGTACAGGGTAAATTTTCAAAGCAATTAAACCAGCTAGACAAAATTATCTGAAGGGTCAGACTTAACAGCCCAGGCCATCTTCCTCCTCTTTACTTCTCTGTAGAAAGCATCATAGATGGAGTCTTTGGTGACAGTTTTCGCTGGAGCTGGGATGTCCGCAATGCCATCATGATTATTTTTGGCTATCCTGGAACCGGTGGTGATGGTGTAGGCATTGCTTCTGTAGTATTTCCTGGCAGACAACAAACTTCTTTCATCCCTCTTCTGAACTTTGAATTATAGATGCAATAGAGGGCTGGCTTGGCAGCTGAAGAGCTGAAAGAGAGCCAGGTGATGTCCAGGAAAACCCAGGAGCTCTGCTGTTGTCTGTTGCGCGGAGGTGCCACAGCTGTACCACATGGAAAGGGAGCCAGGACAGGAGAAACACCACGCTCACCACTAAGAGCATCTTGATGGTTTTCAGCTTTCTTCTTGGGACAATATTCCTTGTCCCCCTGACAGCCCTGCCGTCAAAGCCTGTTCTCCAGATGTACATGATGAGCCGGTGGTAGAAGAGGATAATGAGGCTGGCTGGGATCAGAAAGACCACCAGGAGCTGGGTGATACTGTAGGCAACTCCTTGCCAAGACCCGTGGGGGAAAAAGGGGCAGTGGTGGTCACTGCTGGAGCCATAGAAGAAGAAAGCCAGTGCCACAAATCCTGCGCCCAGGAGCCAAGAGGACAGAATCATCTTCTTGGCTTTCTCCCTGAAGACTTTGAAGGTTGGGGGGTAGACAACGGTGTAGAAGCAATCAACACTGATCCAGAGGAGCATGTTTACCTGGACTCCAGGGGTAAGGTACTGCATGTACCTTACCAGCTTGCAGGTGACGTTCCCC